>NC_087263.1:2087500-2430000 GCF_037042905.1 Lytechinus pictus
TTAAAGGTACAGCAGACTTGGTACAGTGGAATGGGAAAAATCCTCTGTACTTAAAATAATGTTCATGATTGATGTGCCTATTTGCATTCCCGGGCTGATTTTATACATACGCATGCAAGAGTGATTATATCGCGTGGATTTTACTTCCACCCTTTGATAATTCGACAACGGCGACCTAAACCACTGCTGTTGCTGCACCAACAAAATATTGAAATACAATCATGACAATGAATACCACTCCATATAAAGGAACGGTGATCCTAAATGGCGCGATGGCAAGATACTAGGTAGATTTCGCATTTACTTCGGGGAAACTCTCTACAACGCATCGATTCCTTTGAAAATGTAATTAAAATCACAATGGAGAGCTGAAAAGCTTTTGTCGAAAGTTGGCTTCCTGGGGCAGATCATCCGAAGATTTGCACCGGACGAACACTTGCAAATATGTCTTTGTCTAGAGTCAAGAGATTCATATGCTGTCCCAGTCCACCAACTTTCGATACAAACCACTCAACTCTCCGTTGTGATTTAACTTGCATTTTAAAAGGGATTGGTGCGTTGAGAGTTTCTCCGTAGTAAATGCGAAAAGTCCAGAGTATATCATAAGAAAGTATGGAGTTTCCGCACCATGACGTACGTCGGATTGAAGAACGAAGAAAATCTACATGTATTGTCAAATGCCCTTCATCAAGAGCAACCAAGAAATCTTTGTCGAAATTTGGTAAATCATATAAGCAGTTTCGTTCTTGACTCTAGGCTAAAACAATTTTCGTCAGCTCCGAAAATTAGGACGAAGCTACTGTTCCGGTTCAGCACTTTACGACAAATAACTTTTTCACTGTCTTTGTCATTTGGCGCTTGTTCTCAGTACATTTACATTTTTCTTGAAACCGTTGTACATCGCGAAGCAAAAACTCTGCAAGTCGACGGTGTGAAAGGGGTCTAGCCAAGTAGGCGTTTATGTGTCGTCATGGTGAATTGGCATTGTCGCAGAGATGATATTGAGTCAGAGACTTAGAGCGAGAAGCGTTATTTCGGCATATTCGGTATGCCAACTTACAAATTCATTTTTGGCGATATGATGCACCTACTGAGTTGACTTGATTAAACCAATATCTTGCCATATCATCAATGCCATCTTAAACAATAATGCCAATAAGCCATGGTGACGCTTCGTGAACCAAAGAAATGAATCACATACCACCGCTCATCTCTTGTGGAGTTGAATCGACGACTTGCCAGCCGTCAAAGTCTTCGTCTAGCCCATGCAGGTCTTTTCTCGTCATCCATGATTCGTTCCAAACGTGGAAATTCCAGATAGAATCCCTCCCAGTCCTTTCGCCATCGTTTCCACTCCGACCGTAGAAAAATTCATCCTTCAGCGACTTCCCCTTGCTGTCCACGTACTCGTCTATCGTCTTGTTCCTCTCGGTGTCATGGGCAGAGTCAAAGTTGGTGACGCTACGGGTTGGTATCCCAACGCAGCGAAGGAACGTGGTAAGGAGTCCTGAGAAAACCCAGCATTGGCCGTATCTGTGAACATACAGAAGTAGGTTTTTCATAAGATATCTTTTTAGCAAGTATGAAACTGTAACATCTATATCAAACAGACTGGTTCGTAATCTGCTTTCTATTGAAAGCCACAGTATTGCTGGCCACCAAGCACATATAAAGTGTGGTTATAACTTTATTTGTAAAAAATCTTGAAAATTATACATACATAGGACTAAATGTGATGCTATGAGCTGAGCGTTCATGCGGATTTAATTTTCCATGAATTTTCACCCAGGGATTGTGACATTTTTTTTTAGAATGACACATCCATGCCTATGGTACTGAGAACCAATACATTTGTGTGTAGTATTGGATTTTGTAGCTCGAGTGAAACAAGTTAATATTACAAGATGTAAAGTTAGATAAAAGGCGAGATACAAGAGTTTCCTTGACAACACTTTTTTTCCGGATTGCTAAGTTTTGAGTGAACCCAAAATTCATACTTGCTTTCCCGTTATTCTTGAAAGCTCTCGCGGAATTTTTTTTCTACTTTCAATAAAGCATTTGTGTCGGTCATCATTATTGACCAGTGGGTGTTTCCTAAAGCTGTTCCAAAAGTTACGAACATCGTTACGCACGACTGGAACATGTTCTTAGGTCATAAACTCAATTACATATGGATATCACATAGCACAAGAAAGTATCACCAGTCGTGCGTAAAGTCATTCGTATCTTACGAACAGCTTTATGAAACACCCACCAGTTCTTACAAGTTACATATCATTTTAAAGCTAAGGGTATTTCTTTTCAAGCTTGATGAAAATGTCGGGGGAATTGTTGGTTTTGAGATGGCTTTTAATACATGCTAGTGATATTGGTAGGTAAAACACAACTTAATCAGACAGCCGTTAATGTGTGTCAGATATTTGTTTCAATGAAGGGGAGGAATAAGCACTCGGCCACTCCAACCGATCTGCCCTTTCCTTTTTTCAGTCCACGTTCACCGATCAGTATAATCATATATACATGTAATTTCAAGCGAGTACGGGCAAAATGGTTACAATGCCGTTAGTAAGGAATTTGTCCTAAAGATAATGTCTTGAAAGCTCCTACTGAGACGAATATGAGAATTGTAAGCCCTAATCGCAGTAATAGCTAAGTAAAGAAAGTCCTATTTTGTTTCATTCCAATTCATATCCTTATATATAATGTCTTGCCCCTGGTCTAAAATCGTGCGTTACACTATTAAATACATCAAAATCAAACAAAGAACATTCAAGCGTGCATTTGCTTCTGTAGGAGCCTATCCCCCCTTTTTTTTTTGGGGGGGGGGTAAACTAAAGAAGGAGTGTACTCTTACTTAACGGGTTCTTTGGTGTTTCCATACTCTTCAATTATCCTCACACTGCCTGTCCATCTAGTGGGACGCGTACCACCCTCGTAATTGCCACTCCAGTTTCCTAATAAGACCTTCGCATAGATGATATTGGTGAACCACCTTGACACCCTGGCCGCACTTTCCCTGTCTTGGGGAAGTCGTATCTCCTCCTCCATGAGCTCAAGGACCACTCGATAGACGTCAATGTCAAATTGTCCAAATGTCCAAGCCGTTGATCGGTTGCTAAACGCACTGCCTCTCCAAATCGCCCCGGTGTCTGCCATGACGTATTCTTCTCGCTCGGCCCTGTTTTCCATATACACTGTATCCTTTTCGCACCAAGGGTTGAAGAGAACTATGATGTTTTTATCTTGAGGGAATAACCTCTCAATTCGACTCGCACGACTTTCCACCTTGACAAAGAACTTATATGTCCCGACAATGGCATTGGGGGCGCTGTTCACCATGACCTTGATGGAGTTGCCTTCGGCTGACTCCAGCTTTGCGCTCCAGCTGCCCTCTTTGTACGTGCCTTCGATGTCCAAATCGATAAGAGTGCCATCCATTGGCCGGGGGGTCTTGACTGCAAGAAAATCAACATAGACTTCACATCAGATATTTTTTAACAATTGGGCATCGTGCATTAAACCATAGACAGTTTCTTTTAATATCACAATCGCTTATATTTTTTGATCACCCCTCCATTTGCAAGCGCTCTCACATTATCGATCTTTAAGTACCCTCTTCTCTCCTTGTTACCTTTTTTACATTTCCTCACTTTATGTCCACTGTTTATTCGTGTTTAACCCTTTGGACTTTTGTAAATTTTTAGATATTTTCATTGAGTATTACATCAATCATAAATAACGTAAAAAGGAAGAAAGTTATGGCGTTATATAGTTTTACTACAATCCCATAACAGGATATACGCAGCAAACATTATATTCAAATAAGTAAACGGTAATATTACCGTCTATACGTATTCATGTTGTTTGTATACCGCCATACGCTAACTATTTTCGTGTACTGTTTCGTCTGAATTAAGATGTATTTCATTTTCTCCAGAAGATGTTGTAATTATGAAATTGACTGATATCGTCATGACACCATTGTAATCTTAATTCAATGCAATAAAGGCTATCTTTATATTTATAAAAATCTTGGAACAAAATGAATGGTGTTTGTGTGTCTGCACGTACCACTTGCAACGGTAAACTGAAGGAACAGCCTTTCCCTCTTTGGCTTGAAAGGCCTGTTGAGATGGAGGTCGATTTGAAACTCCTGACCGCGTCTTAAGATGACGCCTATAGATTCGTCATTTTCGTACTCATCGGTGTGATGCATGGAACCATTGGAATTACGCTATAAATGAACGAAATGGGAGAAGAATAAACATCAATTTCAATTACTGTCATTTATGGAACGCATATCGAATAGGTGAGCAAGAACAATTCATGAACAAGAAGAAGTAAGCGAATCTGGCCAATTAATTCACAAGCGTGATAGACTGTCATCTGGAATGAATAATGAATAAACACATTAGTGACATTTCCATATAGCTTCTTCTTGTTTAAAAACATTTTAGGAGGAGTTTATCAATTTCTTTCCGTGACACTGGAATCCCATATTAACACCTCAGTTACATGTATATAGGTATAGCTTTATCTTATATGTCAAACTGTTCAATTGGTCAAAACCTTACATTGAGATCGACATCGGTGACCTTGAGGGATGATATCCGAGGTGCGGGGGGATGTTCTCCGCTAGAATTACCCCTATTGGTTGGTATTCCTGTATCAAAAACAACATTTAGAAGAACTATAATTTATTCACAAAAAACGAAATTGACAGTAATGGTGTAAATACGAGGAGCAAATATTCCTAGTTATGAATTTGAATCGGTGTTTAGATTCATTGGCGTTCGTGACAACCTAGTAAAGAGCATTGCAAACATTTCAGGTTTCAAGAAAATGTAACTTGTCTATAGGTGTGAAATTCAATCAACAATGATTGAAAATCTCCCTCCCATGAGTGGATTATTCACTCGTAATTTTTTAAGATAGTACCTGATCCACCGGCTCCTGCTGCGGCATCTTCTCCTCCTTCTGGTACAGGACTTTCGTCAACATCCTCCTCCTCAAGCTCTTCTGGCGGTGGGAGACTGTTTATCCAATTGCGAAGCCACTCTGAAAAAAGATCATCGGTTGAACGCCCTCCTGGCCCTCCTCCTCCTCGGACACTGTCAGTTCTTCCGTCACTCCTCACTCCTCCTCCTGTTCCTCCTCTTGCACTGCCTCTCCCTCCCCTGCTTGTACCGGTACCCATACTGAAATTGAAAAAAGCATCAGAGCTCAAGAGTATGATATAGTGTTTGTGTATATATATATATTTATAGGCCTATAATAACAAGCAATATTCACAATCAAATGAAAGTTTCTCTGCATTGGTGAAATGAGGTTTTTTTCTTAAAGGTTTCTTCTTACACAATCATCTAGTGAATGAATATCAAAAAAGTATTTACCTGCCTAGCACCTTCCCTGATGTTTTCGTCAAATTATGAGAGAAAGAAAGACATTTCATGAAGTTTTGAAATAAGTTTGTTTTAAATGAATGTTTTACAGCTTAAATTTCACGATTTCACAACGTTAAGTTAATGTAACTTTGGCAAAAACAAGCTGCTGAAAACAGCTTATCTAATAAAAGAGAGCCAATGGAGTAGATTAGAAAGTCAAAAGGGGCCTAAGCTTTCGATCCTAGCAGAATCTTCGTCGGAGGCATAATGTAACTTTACCAGATCTAGATCCAAGATGGCAGTAACTTTTCAGCTCTATGCCTATTTGACGTTTCTCTAATTATTCTAATAAACTCTTCTTGGGATGGAGTTTCCCTCTAAACATGCTAAACCTCATCTTGGAACTTACGGTGGCGTTTGAGAGTGGGTCTAATCATGGACCTATTACAAATACCCCATGGACATCGACCTGGACATCCCAACCCTTCGGACATCAACCCTCCGCACATCTACATGTTTTTCTCTGGACATCCATCCTCCGGACAATTAGGGCCTACCCCTAGGGTGATATTCTAGGATAAGTACCCCTTAGGACAACTACTCTAAATGATAAATTCCCCCAGGCATGATTCACCCCGGATAATTTAACCTCGGACATTTACCATGGACAGCTCGTCCATGGTCTAATAGTGTTCGGATGTTTCGACTGTGGTTTGACCATGGACCTATTACCATGCACACGAGGGTAGACAATGGTAGGTGTCAGGGGAAAGCTGTCCTAAAATATCACCCTAGGGGTAGGCCCTAATTGTCCGGAGGATGGATGTCCAGAGAAAACATGTAGATGTGCGGAGGGTGGATATCCGAAGGGTCGGGATGTCCAGGTCGATGTCCAGGGGGTATAGGTCCTGGGGTAGATGACCGGGTTAGATGTCCGATGATGGATGTCCAGGGATGGCTGTCCAAGGGGTAGATATCCTGCGGGGCCGTAATCCTATATAGGGCCTAGGGTGATTGTCCTACTAGGGTTTACTTATCCTAGTTACCCTACCTTGTCCAGAGGGTGGATGCCCAGGGGTAGATGTCCTAGAACCGTTCGGCAGGGCACCACGTACTGTACACACACACACACTACCCCGCACACACGAGCACATCCTAGCACACTGCCAACATACACCTGCTCACACACACACACACCTCCACACACACACCCATTAATTTACTATCGCTGACACACAAACACACGCACACTCACTTCATCGAAGAAGACGCGCACACATATTTGAAAGGCACCTCCAGAACTTGTGTTCGTAAATAATTTGTGTTCAAATACATGCTTGCTTTGTGAAAAGTTCCATAAAAATTGCATACGGTAAAATGAAAACATTTCCCTACACAATTATCATTCAAGTTGGAGTAGATGTATATATTTAAAAAAAAACTTACATTGCACTCCCAGACAAAATCCCGCAGAACGCTCACTATTCCACAGTCGTTTGTTTATCAAAATAAAATCAGGAGGTCACGTGCACTAAGTAGATAATGTATGATAGCTAACACATTAGTCCACCCACGATGCCTTTACTTGATGTTAAGCGCAGCTGCTATATGAAACAAACCCTATCCAAAAATATACCTTTCCGATCTATACAATATATGCCATTATCAATAATAACCTTTCAATTTGTTCATAATGGCGAAGGCCGATTCGCCACAAACATCAAGTTCATTTAGATTGTTGCTATGAATGCGCGTCCCCGTTGCCAAGTGTAGATGGAAGACTCGGGCTGATTAGCCTAACTGAATACATCACATTATTATTATTTCATGCCAGCAGTCTGATGTTACTGTATGTTATCACGTGGGACGGGGGTATGTGTATGTGCCGAGTGAATGGGGGAGATTTTCACTGGAATAATATATTATATCTCTACTGATATATAATAAATATGGTTAGGAAGATATAATGATAGTAAAACCATATTAGCGAGCGAGAATCTAGATAGGGGTCTCTTGGGGGTACGACGTGTCCCCATTCATACTAAAGTGGTACCCTGCACACAATATATACACCCCCCCTTGAAGCAATCATCTTAATTGATCCCTGCAATAATAATAATAATAATTATATAGGGTATTTATATTGCGCACATATCCACCTTGTTATGTGCTCAAGGCGCTCCTATATTACCCGGCTAAGCTGTATTGAGTAAGCACCCATTTTGTTCATGGTGATAGGATGGTATGGGATCAGAGAGAGAGAGAGAGGAAGAGAGAGAGAGAGAGAGAGGGGGGGGGAGAAGGGAGAAAGATCATATCTATCTATAAACATATTGACTTTCGACAATACATTACCATGGTGCAAGGTCATATAACCTGAATAAACACAATAATATTCAGAAGCTGTCTTACCCTTCGATTACTATACGTGATATAGGCACAGCAGCGATGGTATCACCCCCCTGAAGTGTATGCATCCATTTCTAAGCGCCCCCCCCCCTCTCCCGTCCATGCAGGGTCTGAATACATTTGGTAGGCCTATACATGTATTATGGATATCAGGAAACCCCGATTCGAAACGAACTTATCTATTATTAGAGAAGTCCTTTATCCGTCTCTCATCATATTTCTAGGTTAGAAACATGAAAGACAATAGCTTTAATATAAATCGCTCATCAACCCCCCCCCCCCCACTCACCCCTCTCTTTGTCTGGATATCCTAATTCTTACTCCCATCTCTGTGCTACTATTGCTTTTATTTTACCCTCCTCCCCTTCCCCTCATCTCCCCCTCTGTCTCTTGGTCTCTCTTCTCTGCCAATAAATTGTCCTTCAGAGTTATTATCCCCATACCACTGGCGGATCCAGGCCGGCCCGTGCCCCCTCCCCCCCTTTGAGAAGCAAAATTAAAATTTGTGATGTAAAAATGTCATTTGAACAGAGGTGTTTCCCTCTTTTTCTTTGCTTGTCAATTTTTTCGGGTACGAAGTAATCTTAATTTTTTGTTAACCTTTATTCTATTTATTCTGGGGGGCTTGTCAAAATTTTCCTCCGAAAAAATGGGTCCCCATTTTGGAAAATCCTGGATCCGCCCCTGCCCCATACCCTTACCTATCATTCTCAAACTATAACATATCAAACACCATTTCACTAATTCTCTTCAGTTTTCATCAGAAGGCTTCTATTTTTGACTCATTACATCTCTTGCACACTATCCCGGACCAACTACCATCCATCTCCACTGTTTCTCCGTGTACAATACTCACTCACACACTATACCTTCTTCCAGGGTTTTGATGTTGTGGCTGTTGCTGTTGTTAATTAATCTTTGAATGTTACCCCTGGCCCACCCCCCACCCCCCCCCCCCCCCCCCCCATCCTCCAGGCTGTAATACCCAGCATGCACGTGATCTCTCTCGCGTGATGCCTTAGCCCTGACAGGACAAAATCTAATGTTATGATTCACTCATTGTCGTCTGCGTCTATTCTGAGGCTCCCCCAATTACACTTCGCAACGGGGACGCGCTTCCATAGCAACAACCCAAATGAACTTGGTGTTGGTAGCGAATGCGTTTTTTTTTTTCGCCAATGTGCACAAATTGAACGCTCATATTGATAATGATAGCATTGATTGTATGAGCGAGAATTGTTTTTTTTTTTCATATCAGGTTTTATGTTGTATTATAGCAGGTGAACTGTGCATACAGTTGCCAGCGCCAGGTTTGGATATTTGAAAGGGTGTCATTATTGAGGTAGCCAGATAGCATTTGAATCCCGAAGCACTGGTTGGTCTAAAGAATTAATTAAGGATTGTGCATCATTTCATTACACAAACACCTCTCAACTACTAGTACAAGTAAGTTGTGTTGAATATACATCATTTTTATGATAACTACTAATTATTGTGGATAAATTCAGACTGTGTTAAATCGATATTCGAACGACTGTGATCACGACTGTGTGTAAATGCACACACATTTAGCAATATTTACCTGCTGACAATAGTGGAAATTAGATAGCGATCTGTCACTTTGAACTTGCGATTTTCCGAATCGAATTACATACAATGTTTCCCGATGCTGTGCTCATGAAATCGAATTTAAATGTGTATGTGTGAGGTAGGGCGGGTGTGTGTGTGTGTGTGTGGATGGGTTAGGGTTAGCTTGATGTTGAAGCTTGATTTAAAATGGGATGCAATGATAATACATTTAGGTTGATTTCTGTTTTCCTGCAAATCATTTATATAGCCATTTAACATTAATTATTATTGAAATACATAGAGGGTTGGGGACTCACTTGAGTTATTTTCTTTTTTCAGATATAAAAGTATAATTTTAAGGAGTTTCATTCCGTCCTTATTTGCTTTAGTTCTTGGTAAATATATATGTACTTTTTTTGCATATCCTTGTTGATATGAAATGAAGATTTGTATTTTGTTTTGTATTTATCTGCAGTTTATGTAATTCATTTGAATGAAATCCTTAATAAAAACATATTGAAAAAAAAAAAAAAAAAATGGGTGTCAGGTTGTAGGATGTATGTGATGGTGTGTATGTGTGTGTGATGGTGTGTATGTGTGTATGTGTGTGTGTGCAGGCGTTTGTATGTATGTATGGTCAACGCTTTGGACTAGTGGAAGATTGCACACGGTCCACGTTTTATATATACGATTCGCAAATTGGTAACTTCGCCATTATCGTAAGTACGAGGAAATCTTTGATTTTGATTGATCCTTAGCCCTACTACCATCGTAGCTACAATAAACGCAAATTTATTAAGATAGTGATTATTTGTGAAAGGAGGGCCCCCGGGAGGTCAATATAATCTCAAAATTTTCAGCATTTGACTTCATAATATTTGCAAAGCAAATTTATTATATTTACATTCTCTAAGCTAAATAGAATAACAAAGTTATTGATTCCTTCATGATATAAAAGTTTATCTTAAGCAAACTGTATATCTTTCCCACATGTTTAATTTGCACCATAATTTATATACGTGAACATGCGGCATGATGTGCCGAAACTGCACGTGTGGAATGGTTATTGATGTATAGTTGGCATATCTGTAGCTCCTTTTCCATGAGATACAGAGGGCTATGAGATACCATTCCTGGTCAGTATAGGAGATAACGGGTAGAGGTGTTGTGGTTCAGTGAATAAGTCTTTGGACTCTAAACCACAGGGTCTGGTGTTCAAATCCCACCGCGACACGCTCGTTCTTTGGCAAGACGTTTAGCTATACTTATGCCACTCTCCACCCGATTCTTAATTCCTTATTAATTGATTAATAGATTGATTAATATTTTATTGAACTATATCTGAAATTTTTTTATTTAGCGTTTCTCTTCACAGAAACCCCACAACAATTTGACTTTTAGATATAAAAAACAAGAAAAATTAAAAAATAAGACAGATCAGTCAAGCATCATGAATGATACATAAAATGTGATAAAATATCGACTTACCAAAACAATTATATACACAAAGTAGACAATATGAAAATAATAATGATGACACTACATGTTAATGATTTGTGATACAGGAAATACATTTAAGTGCCTCTGTTTAATTTGCCCCTTTGCAATGTAAACTATTTCTAGATACACCTGATCAGCAATATTGTAACTATTAGAATCGATAAAAAGTCTTCTTATTATCAGATATACACATACGAAGTTGTTTGATATTTCTTACAATAAAATACACAATATAACGAGTTATATTACCCGCGTACGTTGTGCAGGTAACTCAACTTTGAAATGTAACTTTCTAAAGTTTACATTCCATATTCAGTTTTAATTTTGTTTTATTTAACTCATCATTCAGTTGGGGGTGTCCTTGACCTTTAACCTATACAAGCATGTAGTCAGCGATCGATGAATGGGAGCACAACAGGGGGCGGGGCTTTATGATTTCATGGGGGTGGAATCATGTGAGCAAATTTTTTTTTGGGGGGAGGGGGTAAGCGCATACGCGTAGGCCTATCTGGTATGTCAGGAAAAGGGGGGTGATACACAAATATGCATATATACGGTGCTTATAAAAATACACTTTGACAATCTCAGATAAAATAAAAAAATTTCATGACATATTTTAACATTTAGATATAATTGGCATAATTATATAAGTCATTTTAAGCGAATGGCGGTATGATGACAACAAAAATTCTGCTTGAATGACCACCACTTACTTCAAAAAAGGTTCGTGAAAATGGCTTGCGCCCCCAAAATTGGAAAGAACTTGTTTATCATGAAGACCACATGTACTTAAGCTAAGAAGATTGATTTGAAGATATTTTACCCCCTTTTTAACCCTTTCCCCTGCAAACTTGCCAAACACGATCCATCAAGCCCCTCCCATTCCCACCTACATGTAGACCATTGTGACATATCTGCTTTAATAGGAGCTGTGAACCACATGGAAATAGGTTTTATTTTGTGTCTTGTCATTCCTTTGTTTCAATTTTCTTGTCATAATTGAGAAAGTGCGGAGAAATGTGAATAAAATGTAAACCCCATCTCAAAGTACAAAACGCAATCAAGAAAAACCGCTTGAGATTTAAAATGAATATTAAGTTTTGTTTTCTTTGATATGTTTCATTTCATGCCCCCTCAGATCCAGTTGTCAAAACAACTTGGGGTTCTAAATTACTTAGGGATAAAATTTTAATTTCCGTAGTAAAGTTGTTCAAACAATCTATAACGTTACATTTTTATTTTCATGGATCAGAAAATACAGGGAAATAATTAAAAAAATGTACTGCGTGGCGAATTCGCTTTATTCTCTTATTCTTTGCATGGACCTATAGGTCCATGTTCTTTGACACAGCGTGAAAATCAGCACTTTTGCGCAAACCAATTTCTACATGCTTTACAAAAGGAGGCAGTCAAGCATGATATTCGGGCAATAATCAAGCTGGCATCTGACAGAAGAGACCGAAATCAAAGAGTTTATGTGGAAAAATATCACCATATTGTATTTTTTTAATTCAAGGACCTTTTCAAAGTATTAACTTTTTATTGATGTGCACTGTATACCCTCATTTACTTGCGCAGATCACAAAACATTCAATATTCTGACTTTGAGAGCGAGCAATGTGAGCGAGATAAAATAGTTGATATAAATTATACAATATAATTATGAGCGCGAAGCGAAAACCTATTACTTGTGAGATATAGATGACATGCAAGGGATGTTTAAAGCACAGTTAGGAGTTTTCATTTATCAGAAATTCTGAAGAAAAAAATTCTTACTGTTTTAATATGATATACATGAAATAATGCCGAAGACAGAATGTAAATGAAGTTATTGCGACTGTCTGAAAAGGGCTCACCTGTCTTGTTTCATTTACTTACGAGTCAAAGTCACTTCAATTCATATCGGTTCCCTTATACTATCTTCAATTTCTATGTACATAAATATTATGATTGACTTCGAACTTTGTGATATTTGACAATGCAATGCTAATTTTGTAAAATAAATTTAGAAAGAAATATCAAATAGCAAAAGGGGTATACTAATAACATTTCGACGGAGTTCCATTCTGCGCATGATCAGAAAAAGGTCATCTGTACTAATCAAAAGTGACATGGCGGTATAATATTTAATGAGACAAGCACCAACTTTGATGTCGTAATTATTCAAATATTTTTTTTGATTTGGGCTTTTCATTAGATCCACAAAAACAACAATGCGTCCACTAGCGACTGGTATTTCACAGTTAGCCAAGTACATTGATGTAACAACATGATAATGCGTTCATAGCAGAAATGCAACAAATACCTTCATAGAGTGTTTATTGTGTACTATTTTAGTCACCTGGTCTATGCGATTTCTGCATCCTGCTATGTAAGGCGTGCTTACATAATATCTTGCTTTGAAATTTGCCTTTCATAATGAAAGAAATGAAAGGTCATTTAACCGAAAAAAGCATATGAGATAACTCCAAACTGGTCTATTATTGTGCGGGGGGGGGGGGGTTAAATGTAATGAAAATGAAAATCACTAATTCAGAGTTACATGTAGAACTGATTGACGTGAAAGCAACGATATTCCTTTTATTCCCTTTTTGTTATGTTCAAAGCTTCCAGGGATGGCTGACAAAGTGTTTTGGTTTTTAAACGGGTTTATTTACATCATTGGTGTCTGTATGGTGTCTGTTGAAAGAAATGAAAGGTCATTTAACCGAAACAAAGCATATGAGATAACTCCAAACCGGTCTATTATTGTGCGGGGGAGGGGGGTTAAATGTGATGAAAATGAAAATCACTTTCAGAGTTACATGTAGAACTGATTGACGTGAAAGCAACGATATTCCTTTTATTCCCTTTTTATTATGTTCAAAGCTTCCAGGGATTGTTGACAAAGTGTACCATCACGTCGTTCTGGTTTTTGAAATGGTTTTATTTACATCATTGGTGTCTGTTGTTACCAGTTGCTAAGGACACATTAGTTGTTTGAGTTCTGTGTTGATGGATACAACATAATATAATGGCGCAGTCACATTTCCCCCGACGACGGCCGTACGAAGAGTCGAAAACAGCCGGTTTATTGATTTATTTTTTCAAACCACCTATATGTATCTGGTACAAATAATGTTTAAACGGCTGTTTTCGATCGTAGGGGGAATGTAACTGCAGCATCAGCTAGCCAGTGCACTTGACTCACTAACGCAACAAGCACACAAATTAAAAGGACCCCAAACCGACCGATGGTATTCCATTGATTATAACGTTTTAACTTTGGTCTGCCTGGTGTCCGTTGTGTCAGTGTGACATGGGCATATCACCGCGCTGCTGCAGGAATTATGTGGAAATAATTGATTGAGAAATAGCTCGCTGATTATTCACCCTTTTGAATGTGCTCCGTGATTGCCATGTTTATCCGGAGAATGTCGAACCAGATCAAGCGGATTCAAGAGAATGATAGAGAAAGGGAGGGAGATAAAGGGCCGGGGCGCTCTAAATCTTTGTTTTTGTATATTAAAACATAGCATATGGCGGCATATCAGCTACATGGCTTTTCTATGCTTTCCGTCCGCCTAATTTCGAGGTAGACCTTTCTGCAGAGGTTCCTTTGACATCAGGGGGGGGGGGGGGGGCTAGGAGGCAATGGACCCCCCCAAAAAAAAATAATAAAAAAAAAAATTAATAAAAAATGGTAATGATGATAATAATCACCACCAAGAAAAAAAGGATATTTTGGAAGACCATGAAGGAGAAAATGGATTACATGATATATATATTTTTTTTAATATTATCATGTCAAAATCTATTACAAATTTAGATGTTTGTGTTAGAAATGTGAAAAAAGTTATCAAGTTTTTTGCTTGGTCGCAACATTTTTTTTACAAATAAGTCTCTCAATATGAGAGTTTCAGTTTTAGATTCAGCTTCATATAATTTCTCATTTATCATAGTACAAAATACGAACGAATTCAACATAGTTAAGAAAGACAGTTTAGAAAGACATCAAATGATGCATACATAAACGCAGCATGTGGATAATACATTTAAAAAGGAGGGGTGGAATGACAGGATATCAACCCAAACCCCCTGCCTAAACAATGTTCAGAAAAAAAATGACAGCGAATTACTAGATTAGTAATACCGTGGACCTACTACAGTAGTAGGTCCATGGTAATACCAATGCATTCTATTTTTTTCCACCAGTATGGGCACCGGGACTAGCAAGGGGAGAAGAGCGGAAGGAAGCGGGCATAGCGGAGGAGGAGGAGGAGAAGGAGGTGGTCATGGTGGTGGAGGTGGAGGAGGAGGTGGATATGGTAGCGAACGGCCGACTGATGACATCTATTCAGAGTGGCTGATCTCGTGGATGAATCACTTAGGGCCTGTGGAGACCTTTGAAGAGGAGAACGATTTAGACGACGATCCCGTACCTGACGGGGGAGAAGGCGGAGGAGGAGCTGAAGGAGGAGGAGCAGCAGCAGCAGGAGGAGGAGATGGAGAGGCAGCAGGATCGGGTGGAACAGGTATGATCATCATGTTATTGAAATATCTTTTATACAGTAATAGAGCAACATAATAAATACGGAATACATTTACTTTGAAACACACTGCACTTTTGAAGACATTCATTCCTCAGACTAAAATCTTGTATTAAATAGATATGTCACACTTTCAGAAGACACGATTTGAGGACCTCACAAATAGGTTTTTGCAAGACATTTCTGCATTTATGGAGACAATCAAATATAAGAATATAATGTTAACGTTACAAAATTGATTTAAAGAGGCGTGTGACAATTAATGATAACCTAATTCATATCAAAATCAACATCATATAAAAACGAATTAGATTACAAATCAATTGAATAAAAAGACAAATGCAGAGGAAGTAGCCTAATTTTTTATTGACCAGTTCGGTTTGGTTGCTATTTTTATGATAATTTCTAACGGGGGGGGGGGGGGGTCGTCAGTGGCTTGAGGTATTCCTAACGAAAGATCATGTATTCATTACATACCCATTGAAAATGTTTTTTAGTCTTCTTTGGAAGACCCCCCCCCCCCCCCTCCAGTTATGGCCGCCATAAGTTGCGGTGATCTGGGCCCCGTCTTACAAACAATTACGATTGACATGATTGATCCAGTGCACTACAACTATGGAAGCCAGCAACGCCAACATCTAAGATACATGTTTGTTCGAAATAGTTTCTGGATATATTCATACAATCATAGTTTTCTTGAAAACTCAGTGTGCTTCTTTTTGTTACAAAGGACATTAATGTGTAAATTTCCTGACGAAAATATTATGACGTTAATGGATTTCCATGTACTTGAGGTTGATCGGATCGGAGAGCTAGAAATTAAAGCAGAAGAAAAGTTCCTTGTACATGTAACCGTCATTTTTATAGCAATAAATCCCCACTATTAGTACTTTTCAATAATGAGAATGAACCTGTCCCTGTGTATGCATACTGAATGGTATTGTTCATACAGGAGAAACTCCAGCTGCAGGTGGAAATGCAGGCGGGGGACAACCGGAGCGTCCAAAGGTGTCATCGCTCAAGATTACCGGTGTTGAACTCAATGTAAGATAAAGTTCGTTGTTAACACCATCATTTTAAGTTGAAGTTATCGACATGGTGAAATTTCATTTAGTAATTTACTGAATAAAATGATTAATATTTATATCGGTCTTATGCATTTGAGTTGCACAGTTTGAAATGCCAAGTTAATCAATTTCTAGATTGTTAAGAAACATTATCTAACATCGCTGGGTATACTTATATTTTTCCTCTTCAATATCGGATCTTGTATTCCTCCTTTTAGCACTTATTCTTTGCATGTGCAGATTTGCTTTGAACGCGTGTGTAAAAATACAGCCCATTAAAACATTTCATTTTATTATTATTATCACCATTATTATCATCATCATTATTATCAATATTATCATTATTATTAATATTATCATCATCATCATCAACACCACAATTAAGAAAAAAAGGGGACGGGTACAAGAATCAGTCTTAGGATATTTGTCTCGGATTTTCACCATTTGAATTGTTTGGTGCTTCGAATTCATGGTGTACCGTGAATAATATGTTTTGATTCTCTCTCTGCCATTCGAACCTAAAATGATATTGCATATTTAAAAAAAATGCATGTCAACGGCTGCAATGAACTATATGATTGGGAACACAGTTAATTGTCTCTTGCTTACCTTTATTCTCTTTATTTGTTTATTCGCTCTCTGCCTTTGAAACCTTAAATGATATTTCATACAAAAAATGCTAATCATGAGCTCCAATTAGGAATGACTGTTGCTTACTTTTTTCTTTGGATTTCTAGTCAAGTTCTAATGGCTTCTTGCACATGACGGATGAGTATGAATATGACGATAAAACCGGTCGAGAACTCATCATCCGGAGGGGCCAGGAGTTCAAAATAGACATCAACCTGAGCAGACCATTCAAACCAAACAAGGAACGCATCATCCTCCAGCTAACAGCTTCTGGTAAACATCAATCTACAGTCCATTATCAGAGTCTTTCTTTCTTTCTTTTTCTTATGCGTCTCTCCTTTTTAGGATATTGATCAGTGTAAAATATAAGTTTTGATCATGTGAAATATGAAGACTTCGCAAAGGCTCGAGGTCAGGTTCGAGGCAAATAATAATTTAGTCTACACATAATTGTATAACTCTTAGCTGTTCGATCAGCATTCATTAGTGTTAGTATGGTGTTTTCCTATCCAATGCTGAATTATAGAAACAATAAAAATTATAATGATCGTGGTTGTTCTTTTGCAGCCAAGTGTCCAAGACCAACGGACGGTACTGTCATAAATCTGGACATCAACGGCACGTACAAAGACGAAAATTGGAGCGCTAAGATGGAATCCTCCGAAGACAAATCCATCAAGGTCACAGTGAACAGCGCCCCCAATGCTATAGTCGGCACTTACAAGGTAACTGTCAAAGTCGAAAATAGCGCCAATGGAATGGAGACGGTGTTCCCTCAAGCGAGAAAGGTCTGGCTTCTCTTCAACCCATGGTGCAAACAAGATGCAGTGTACATGGAAGACAAGGCCGAACGAGATGAGTACGTCATGGCTGACACGGGAAGAATCTGGAGAGGCAGTGAGCGGAACAACCGACCTAAACCCTGGGTTTTTGGCCAGTTTGACCTGGACGTTCACCGGGTGGTCTTTGAGCTCTTGGAGGCACACGTAAAACCGAAGGACAGGCGCAGCGCTGTTAAGGTATCGAGGTGGTTCTCTTACATCATCAATGAGTTTGTCCTGGTGGGCAACTGGAGTGGGAACTACGAAGGGGGGACCAGACCAACGGCATGGAAAGGAAGCGTGAAGATCATCGAAGAGTATGGAACCACCAAGAAGCCTGTCAAGTAAGCTTAATATGTCATGTGTCTTTATGTATATTCAATTTTATGGCCCTATTTTGTGCTCCACTGAACGGCAACGGAGACATGGATTTTTCGACCAATGGATTTCAATATTTCAAACATGTTAATACTAGCTTTAGTCGTGAAATTTTATAATATTTTAAATCTAAATTTGATACCCTTGCCAATGGTTTAAAATGTCCTCATACCGAGTGGTCTAAAACATCTGACTTCATACATGCTAAGCCTTGGGTTCGATTCCCACAACGGCACTATGTCACGTGAAGTGACTTTTTATTATTATTTATTTACCATGTTTACTGCTACTTGAGACACCAAATAAGGGATACATAAACAAGTTATATTTCTTCCCTGACACACTACCTCCTGAACATGACATTCTATCAACATTGTTGTTTTATTGACGAACGGAAAATAATGTTTTAGGCATGATTGATACTACCGTGTACATGTGTTATCTTAAAAAAAGAAAGAAAGTGGGCGCGTCGTGGTCTAGTGGTTCTAACTCTCGCCTTTCAAACAGAGGGTCGTGGGTTCGAATCCTAACCATGGCGTGTTTTCCTTCAGCAAGAAATTTATCCACACTGTGCTGCACTCGACCCAGGTGAGGTGAATAGGTACCCGGCAGGATTAATTCCTTGCATGCACTGAGCGCCAGTGATGGTAGCTCGAGCTAAAGCCGGTGTAATAATAGCAGCGCTTTGTATTATCTGGCAAAAAGCGCTTTATAAATCCAGCTTTTATTATTATTATTATCATTATTAAAGATCGCGAATTCTGTTTATTCCTTGTTTGCAGGTTCGGCCAGTGTTGGGTGTTCTCAGGGGTCTTGACCACCTTCCTTCGCTGTGTTGGGATACCGACCCGTAGCGTCACAAACTTCGACTCAGCTCATGACACAGAACTCAACATGACGATCGACAACTATCAAGACGCCGAAGGCAACGAACTGAGTTCTTCATTTTTCGCCTTTAGGGTAGGAGAAAAGGATAGGGAGAGGTCAACAGCAGATTCTATCTGGAATTTCCACGTTTGGAACGAGTCATGGATGACGAGGAAAGACCTCCATGGCAGTGACTTTGATGGCTGGCAGGCTGTCGATTCAACCCCGCAGGAACTAAGCGAAGGTAGGCCTTGATTTTGTGATACCCTGAAAATTATATACATATGAATTTGTAGCTGAGTCGTGGTAGACCTAATAGTCACGATAGTAGCAGAAATAGTAGTAGTCGTGGCAGTTAGTAATTCAGCATTCACCTCGCAGACGCTTTCTACAACGCACAAATTCATTTGAAAATTCAGGTCATATCACAATGGATACACTGTTAAAAACAGTTATTATTACTGGCAGCTGGGACTCACAAACAGTAGAAACTGTTTTCTTACAATGGGTTAAAAATGAAAGAAAAAACTATCCGGATAACTGTTAAAAAAATTAATAACATTCATTTAACATGAACATCGCCATTATTTTGCAAATACGAACACTATTTATTCGAAAGATACACTGCAATCAATGTAAAACACGATAGTTCGTTGGTATTTTAACAAATACATTTTACTTTGATTTACATTTAACTTGTAATTCTACGTTATATATCACTGCATAAATATGTTTGGTTTGTTAAAGGACAAGTTCACCTCAACAAAAATTTGATTTGAATAAAAAGAGAAAAATCCAACAAGCATACACTGAAAATTTCATCAAAATCGGATGTAAAATAAAAAAGTTATGACATTTTAAAGTTTCGCTTAATTTCACAGATTAGTTATATGCACATCCTGGCTGGTATGCAAATTAGGAGACTATGACGTCATCCACTCTATTTATTTTGTATTTTATTATATGAAATATGAAATATTCTAATTTTTCCCTCATTTTCAAGTGATACAACGATTAATTCATCCCTGAATATGTGGAATTAACATTGTTTAATACTAAATGGTTCAGTCAAGTTGGTCCTTATTGTCAAATCTATAAAAAAAATGAAATATTGTATAATTCAAACAATAAAAAACAAAAGAAATAGTGAGTGATGGACATCATCGACTGACTCACCTAGTAATGCATATCACTGTTTTGTGAAAAATAACCGAAACTTTAAAATGTCATAACTTTCTTATTTTACATCCGATTTTGATGAAATTTTCAACACTCTGCTAGTTTGAGTTTCTCTATTTATTCAAGTCAGCATTTTCCTGGGGTGGACTTGACCTTTAAATAAATGTGTCGTCTGTTTTTAAAAGGTAAACATCCTGTAAATTGACGATTTTCTTTGTTAATTTAATAATATTTTTTACGGTGCAGATTAGAGGTTATTGTCTAACGTTGGTGGACCGGAACAGCACGCCGTCTTGAAATTCGGACCGGAAGGAAAATAATTGCAAATATGTGTATGTCTTTTGTTCCAGAGTCCAGTACGACCCTGATTTCCGACAAAGGCTGCTTTGTTATGAAGGGATTTTGACAAAAGATTATCAGGTTATAGAAACCGTTCATAATTTCAGAGTGAAATTTTTATTCAAAAGTTATTTTTATTCAAAAGTATTTTTTAAAGATTTGTCGTTTATCTTTCCCTGATACGATCATGGACCTATCCACGGAAGATTATTCTATTGTTACTGGGGGTGATGAGTATAAGCCAGTTCACGGTTAGCTCATGATCAACTTTTCTCAAATGACCTTTGTGATTTTTCATTAGGATAAGCACTATCATTTTCAAATGTAGATGTTGCGTAAGCTTTACCGGTAGAGTATTCAAATTCTAAGAACAAAAGGCATTGTATAGACCAGGTGACTAGAATAGTACATCAGGGATAAAGTTTGGAAATCTGTTTTATTGTCTGCCTTTGGCACATTTGACTATTGTTTAGGCTACTGTCAAATACCAGTGATTATGAAGGCTCTATTTATTACTCTTCAGCTTGGATGTGATAAATATTTTGAAAGGAATACACGAATAATCATCAAATCACAAATGCCTATGTCAGTGAATTTGAAAGCCACCTTCATGGTTGTCTCCAATGACCCTTTTCTGCTCGTGCGCAGTTTACAACCGTGAACAGGCTTATTGTCACAGCACCCCCAGTAACAATAGATAATCCTCTGTGGCCAGGTCCATGTATACGATTGTTTTTTTTTTCAAATAATAATCACATTTTTCCACAGGTAAATACCAGTGTGGCCCAGCTCCTCTGAATGCAATCAAACGTGGAATTGTGAACGTAGGATATGATGCAGGGTACGTAAAAATATTCATTTTTTTTCCATATAATATTAAAAAATGTTAAAGAGTAGGTGTGCACTTTGTAGTCATATTCCATCGACTTCTAACTCATCTGCCGGGGGGGGGGGGGAGCTAGAGAATTTATATAATTTCTCTTCGCACTGCGGTTTTATGTAGTTTTATTTGTTTTTCATTTTAATATGTATGTTTTTTATGTGTTACTGTAATACTTTAAAATGTTTTCGTATTGTCTTACTTTAACATGTTTTTTTATGTTCACGGACTTGCTGAAAAGCAGTCTATGATGACTGAATGTAAGTTTTACCGTGATTAAATGAATACAGTACAATATTGTACTAGATTACCTGATAAGATCTTTTCCCGCTATTCAAAGAACCAATTTTACATATAGGCCTACGATCATAACAATGAGAGTGAGTTTTGGCACTGCAACGCAGAATCAATTCTCTCATGCAGAAAATTCATTGAGAAAGTATGTCAAATTACAATGAAAAAAAACTGGTAAGTCTTTGTCAAAAATTGGTGAATCGTAACATCAGGTTTCGAAGCTGAGGAAATATTACAAATATGCCGTTTGTCCATATTCGAGGACGAAGCTGCTGTTTCAATTCATCGATCATCGACAAAGACCTCATTGTCATAAAGGGCATTGGACAATAGATTATCTACGTTCCAGAAAGCGTATGCGTAACTGATATGAAAATGATCTATTATACATTCAAAATTAGGCGTCTTTGATACACGAGTAGTATTTAGATATAATGATAAAAATCCCCAGGGTTAATAATGATATTACTATATCCTCTGGGGGAAGGCGCTATGAGATAATGACGTCATATCTGTTGACTGGTTAACCGTGCAATGTAATTGTTTTTCCTCTTCAAGATTTGTCTTCGGCGAAGTGAATGCAGACAGAGTAACCTGGCTAGTTGAAGCTTACCCTAATCATCGTGAAGGATTGAAATACACACAACTGTCTTGTCAGAAAGACAGCGCCGGTCACGTGATCAGTACGAAACAAGTAGGATCTAAAGAAAGGAATGACGTCACTCTCCTTTATAAATTCAAAGAAGGTAAGAGACTTGAACCGTTTCCATGCAATAGGCAATCCAACCGCCTAAAAGGAGGAAACAAAATGAACGAAAGTTTGACAGAAATTGAAATGAGAGGAATAACTTATGGCTGTTTAAAAAAAAAAAAATGCGATCATGGTCATGATGGTTTGGAATACTTTACGGTCTGGTCGTCCTTTTCTGCTGTTACTTGTTTACCGCATTTAGGAGACGGAAGAGCAATCATATGAAATCACTATTTAATTCGAATTAGGCCTTCATAATTCTGTATTTTCTATGTAATAAACAGCAATTAGTTTGACCAATCGCATGATCGCTTTGCTCTTCATTTAGGCAGTCCTGAAGAACGTGCCGCGGTCGAAGAAGCGGTCAGCAAAGGGATTAACTGCGGACTGTACGATGCAGACGGCATACCAGATGATATATCGGTGAACGTGCAATGCAAGGTATTCATGGATTACAATACTGTCAAGATGCACTACAAAATAAGTGTTCAAATCGTAAAGGAATTGCTTTGGATACTTAGATTTACAATATACATTATGCAATGGCATCATCCTTCCGCCATCTTAGAGGCTGAAGCCGTTGCCGCATGCGTTGGTGATCCGCAGCTGTCGCATCTCTGACAACTTCATTTACGCGTATTCCTATATCCTCTGAGGGAGGGCGCCATGAGATTGTGATGTGCATAATGTCTATTAAGGTAGACAGCAAAGTGCTGTTATCTATCTTAAACGATTATGTTGTACTCAAAAGCCAAAGATGTATACATTAAAGCCAATTATTTTTGCCCGACTTTTATCTCGCTTGTATAGTTGCAAACAGAGGTTATTTCTGTTAATGTGGCGGCGATTATAGCGAGTTGCATTTTCAACGTCAAAAGTTTTATAGGAACTCTGACATTTTTGTGAAAGTTTTTTAGATCCGAAATGCATCCACCATGATTCGACCATGATTCGTAGGGCAGGCTTTGAACTCGTATCTCATCGGAAAGTGGTGTTATATATCCAAAAGTTCATTTCTTTGTTTATTTTTGTTTGTTTTTATTTCTTTATTCATTTAATTATTCATTCATTCATTTTTTATTCAATTATGCATTTGCTTATTTTTTTTAATAAGGATGATCTTTGGATTGGTGATTCTTTCAGCGTCACTATCGAGACGAAAAATGAGAGTGACTACGCCAAGGATATTCACATCAAGACGATCGTTAGCAGCGTCCTATACACAGGTATGGTAATCCAACTGTCACGAATCCCACCACGATTCAAACGGCGTACTTAATCGTGGAGTAATCGTAGTGATCTTATCAGATCGTATTAGATCAGTCGTACCAATCGTATTGATCGTAGAAAATTTTTGAATGGCTCACACATTTTTGCGATCAGTTACGAAATGCCAATCATTGCTTTCGTTAAGGATCACACGAGAGTGAGAATGCGGTATTAGGTAATCCCATTGCCACCATTTACACCACGATTGAAACCCTGGTCTTAAATGTAGAGTAACCGTAGTGATCGTATTAGATCTTACCACAGGGGCCCGTTGCAGAAAGAGTTGTGTTTAAACGCAAGCCAAAAAATCAATCGCAAGTCCCAAATGCGCGCTGTTGATTGGTTGAAAATCAAGTTACGCATGATTTTTAGAGTTGCGATTGATTGCAACTCTTTCTGCAACGGGCCCCAGGGGTCTGTTTGCTGGTTCAAAGCTATTGAGAAGAGTACACCCCCCCCCCCTGATTCTTGCAATCTTCGTAGCTTTTCACTTTACGGGCTTACATCGCCTGGCTTTGAAAAAAACTATATCACAATCAATTTTGTTTTTGTTCCAACAAGTCAGCTAGAAAAGGATTGTTTATTGTCAAGAACGATAAATCCTTGAAGGGGGATAATTTTTATTTTAATAAAATATGTTCAAATGATATCAATATCACGTTAGCACGATTGCATTCATTTGAATTCACACTTATCTCACCCCTCCTCTCTCTCCCTCTCTCTCTCCCTGTAGGTTTACCAAAAGCTACGATCAAAACTGAGGAAACGGGTTATTTTGAGCTGGGCAGCAAAGAGAGCAAGCTCAATGAAGTCCTTGTCGACTACGAGGATTATGGCAGCAAGCTAGATGACGAGGGGATGTTCCTTGTTCATGTCATCGTAAAAGTCAAGGTTTGTTGCTTGTTTATGGGGATTTTTTTTTGTTATATCCCCCATTTTCACCGTTCCATTTTTGCAGGAAATTAGCAAAAAATGCGATTATTATGATTATAGCATTGGGCATTTCCGTCAATCCTCCGCATTCTGTACCGTTTCGTAACCTGGCTTTCGCGGAAGAGAATCGCAAGAACCCACCTTCTGAACCAAAAGTATTTCCATCCTGTTCAACACCTACCTGTGTAATAAATCAAACAATATTTTGTAACTGCCTGTAATAGTAATAGTTATTTTTTGAAGGCGTGCCTTTCTTTACAAAACGGGCGAGCATTGTCCCTTTGATGGTGCCCAATTAACGAATGAAATGGTTCTTGACGGTGTTATATGCTTCCTCTCCGCTTTTTTGCTGCTGGTGGAGGAGGGGGGGGGGGGGTTCATCCTTAAATATTCGCAAATTCAACGGTTATTGGGTGTCAAGGTAATCCGCTGTAAACAGACTGTTGACCGAACTGTGTGGCACCTTTCTTTCCAGGGAGTAGGGGAGGGGGCCGCTCTGTGATTTTCCCGTCGTATTGCAATGAGCTTGTTTGAGCTTTCTACATTCTATATCAATTCTGTGTTTTACCGTGTAGGGAAGCACGAGACCGATCACCAAGCGTGAAAACATTCGACTGAAACAACCTGACCTTGATGTGACAGCGGAAGTTGACGGGTCAAAAGTCGCTCTCACGGCCGAGTTCAAGAACCCATTGAATAAAACCCTAAAGGATTGTGAGTTCTCCGTCGAAGCCCCGAAGCTTGTTAAGCCATTCAAGGTCAAAAGAGAGTGAGTATAGGCCTATAGCAAAAATTGACTAATGCTAAATATGCATCAGTGATGTGCTTCCTAGCCTATGCCTGAAAGACACCAACGTCAAGGACAAGGAGAATGCCAAAGCCTGGTTGACCCAAGCCCGGTGTC
This sequence comes from Lytechinus pictus, assembly GCF_037042905.1. Taxonomy (NCBI): domain Eukaryota; kingdom Metazoa; phylum Echinodermata; class Echinoidea; order Temnopleuroida; family Toxopneustidae; genus Lytechinus; species Lytechinus pictus. The sequence goes on from NC_087263.1 coordinate 2,113,204, forward strand.
TAAAGGGCCAATGACTTTTGCCCTCCGAGGTTAAGGCTAATGATTAGACGTGCGAGGCCAGAGATGTAATTGTATTTTACGAGTCAATAACTCGCCTCCCATTTAACTCGAATTACAAATAAAGCAGTACTGCTTATAGATTAGGAGTAGTAGTAGTGATGTAGTAGTAGTAGTAGTAGTAGTAGTAGTAGTAGTAGTAGTAGTAGTAGTAGTAGTAGTAGTAGTAGTAATAGTAGTAGCAGTAGTAGTAGTAGTAGTAGTAGAAGAAGAAGAGGAAGAAAAAATAGAAGAAGAAGAAGAGGAAGAAAAAATAGAAGAAAAATGGTGTGGTGTGGTAGTTGTAGTATTAGCAGCAGCAGCAGTAGAGGTGGTAGAAGAAATGAGAACTAGTTGATAGTTATGGTAGAAATAGCAGCAATATTAGTAGAATTAGAGTATCAGCAGCAGAAGCGATAGCAGCAACTCTGATAAGTATGAAGAGTATCAATATTACGACCTTATTTTTTTCTTTAAATAATTACTCAAATTTTGTAAAATTTGTCATGCGTGTTTGTCTTTTTAATCCAGGGATATTGGACCCAAAGAGAGTATAACGTTCAAGTACTCATTCCAAGCTCGAACAACTGGACGGAAGACCGTGGTCGTCGAGCTCGATACCCATCTCCTTAAGGACATCGATGGGGAAGTCGATGTTGAAGTCAAGCCCTAAGTCGCCCAAATGGTTGAACGATTTCGTGAATGCCATTGCCGATAAGCCGTACCTATTCCAATATGAGATGTTTTCCTGATTGTATTGTGCATATGCAAGTTTTTCAGTTACCCTCTGAAAGGTAGTTGGGTTACTCAAGGGTAGGAAAAGCAAAGGTTTTTAAGCGCTGTAATATTTAAAGATATCTTTGTTATGTTATACATTCTGCATTGATTTATAAAGGTCTATTCATTAACGGACAAGTCCATCCCAACAAAAAGTTGATTTGAAAAAAAATCCAACAAACATAACCCTGAAAATTTCATCGAAATTCGATGTAAAATAAGAAAGTTATAAAAACAGTTATGCACATCCTGGTCGTTATGCAAATGAAGAGACTGATGACGTCATCCACTCACTATTTATTTTGTATTTTATCATATGAAATATGAAATATTCTAATCTTTTCCTCACTGTCAAGTGAAACAAGGATTAATCTATCTATGAACATGTGGAATTAGCATTGTTTGATGCTACATGGTTCAGTAAAGTTGGTCCTTACTGTCAAATCTGAAAAAAATGAAATATTGTATAATTCAAACGATAGAAAATAAAAGAATTAGTGATTGAGGGACATCATCGAACATCTCATTTGCATGTCACTGAATTGTGCATATCACTGTTTTGTGACAATTAAGCGAAAGTTTAAATTTTCATAACTTTCCCTTTTACATCCGATTTTTAGTTTGATTTTTCTCTATTTATTCAAATCAAAATTTTTTCTGGGGTTGACTTGACATTTAAGGAAGAGGATGCCCATGAAAATTTATATCATAAGGTATATTGGCAACAATACTTTGACTTTATTATCAAATTCTTTTCTACACATTTCATACATCATGTATATTGCGATAGGGTAAAATCCGCCATTTAACCTCCAGATTTCCACAAATCACAACAAACGTAAAATATAGATTTGAAGATTGGTCTTACCAAGAAACAAACGAAACAAATAAAAATGATGATAATATTGATTTTAAAAAGATCCGTCCGTTTTATGCAATATTGATATCACTTAAGCTTCCATTGACTGTAGGCGCTTCACGCTTCAGATCAATCAAAATCCAATTATCGCAAGAAAAATAAGACGTACATAATAAGTTTTTTTCATTCAAAGAGTGATTACGGGGATAATGTATAGAGAGCACATCAGTTTCGATCAACGAATGCAGATTGTGTGCCGTTGCCATCTGGGTACCTTGGTTTCAGTTATATTGAGAACTTTTCGAACCTGGGGCCCGTTGCAGAAAGAGTTGCGTTTAAACGCAAGCCAAAAAATCAATCGCAAGTCCCAAATGCGCACTGTCGATTGGTTGAAAATCAAGTTACGCATGATTTTTAGAGTTGCGATTGATTGCAACTCTTTCTGCAACGGGCCCCTGGTAGAAATATGAGTCAACCTGTTAACGAAAATATTTATTTAAAATGAAGAAAAATCATTCTAAATATAAACCTTGTTTAAGACTATTTCTTATTTTTTAAACCTTGTAATAACTCAATTGTAACCATATCTGACAATTCGAGTATACAAAAATGATGTGAATATAGAATTGATGAAATAATGACATTTTGGCTCTTGGGAATAGATGATGTTTATATCATTGCTGTTTTTTTAATTATATCAATATTATTATCATTAATATTATTAGTATTATTATTATTATTATTATCATTATTATTAGTAGTATTAATATTATTATTATTATTGTGGTTATTATTATTGATATTAATCGCCGCCGTCATAGTAGTAGTAGTATCATAATAATCTTTACAGCTGTTATTATTGTCATAAGGATCAACATTATTGATATCAATACTGTTTTATTCATATCATCTTCCTTGCTCTTGCTATCATTGAAATTACTTTAATCATGATTTCGCATGTTGCATGGTTTCTTTCTCACTAGATTATTTAATACTATTAATAATAATTATTAAAATTGTATCTTTTGGTTCGCCTTAAGATGATTTTCTTTTGCTCAATTTTCTGTAGTGAATGTACATATCCTAGCTTAGACTCTTATGTTGCGATTATTGACATGTAAATATGGATGTGTCCTATTATCTTTCATATGCTTTATTTTCTTTTTTAAAGAAAATGTTCTCTACTCAAGTCTTTCACATATATATATATATATTACAATCATTGTATGAAACATTGCTGCTGACTACGGCATAAAAGCATAATACTGTGTATATACATGTAATATCAGTCAAGCGTATTATCCAAGTCTCGTTTTATGCGTCCAAGCTTCTTATAAAGTTTCTGGAAAAGTGAAATCATGCCAAACGCAAAATATAATTATTTAGATATTTTGGTTTTATGATGGATTTACCTTCGATGTCTGATGATGTATTTATTTATTTATTTATCTACTTTTTTATTTTTTTATTTATTTATTTAATTTCAAAGAGCGAATGATAAGCATCATGAATCTCACGTTTAATGAGGTTTGTCTTATCTGATAATTTCTGAAGTACCAGACGCTCTCCTCTGCTCCTCAAGCAATAAAAATTCAAGGAAAATTGTCAGTTATGATAATCTATCGGATGAAAGATGTTGATGAGACCTTCCCCAGATGTTAAGTTATACGAAGTTTTATGACGTGTACATATTATTTTTTTTCCAAAACAAGATAAAACAAGAAAGTCTGCTCATGTGTTAAACATGATAACGATAATGAAACCCTGGGAACAAATTAGTGAAAAAGGGAAAATCACAGAAAAAACAATGAAAGTTTGAGAAAATAATAAGACAGTTATTAGCATTAAGGTGTTGAGATTACTGATAAGATGGATATCCTCAAATTGGCAATGCGGGCAGGAAGTGTGATGTCACACTTCCCCGTTACTTTTTTATACATATTTCACTTCAATTTTTACTTTAATCAACTTCATCCATGCTGTTGTGCTGTTGTTTCTTTTCATGTGAGGACATGTAAAGCCTATCATGGACAAAGAGTATATAGTATCATTTATAGAATGGACAAAACAATATGTTTTAGGAAATATTTTTTAGTGTGCAAATGAGAGAATTAATGTGACGTCAAAAAATAAAAACTTCAAAAATTCATATACCCAGTATTCTTTGCAGGATGTCCATCAAACTTATACTGTTAAGCAGATTTTGTTTCTGCTTTTTCTGCTTTCTTCTTATGGTGAAATAATTTATGGAACATCCAACTATCGTTTGTATAAAAAGTTGTTTGGTGTAAATATTTTATATGAAAATTTGATTTTTGGCAATACTGAGAGAAAAAAGGTGTTGTGCATTAAATTGTATAAATGTACCGATCGCATCTCTTTCGCTTTATACTTAATGATTGAGATTTTCATATTGCTGCTGCTGCTGCTGCTGATGATGATAATGATGAGGATGATGATGGTGGTGGTGGTGGGTAGTTATGATGATGTTGGTGATGATGATGATAATGGTGGTGGTGGTGGTGATGGTGGTGATGATGATGATGATGGTGGTGATGGTGATGATGATGATGATGATAAAAAGCATGATAATCGGGATGATTACGATGTTGATAATGACAACGGTGATTATGATGATTGTTTTGATATTGATGATGATCACGATATTCATGATGTTGATAATGATGAAGGTAATGGTAACGATGATGACGATGAAAATGATGATTATAAAAATGATCCTTACATTTAATATTAAACAATATCTCCAATAACAGAATTATAAATTTAATGAAAATAGTAATATTTTTATAAAGCTAATAAAAACTACTTTACTATTCTGATTACGATAACAAAGATCATAAAGATCTTGATCATAATATGAATAATGATGACAATTTTTATCATAGTGATAAAACAATTATGATTATTATAACAGCTGAAAAATGATTTCAAAAAGGTATTACGGAGATAAATTGTGTTTGATTGTTTGACTTCCGTTTATTCAATTCAATATTTGTCATTTGCACTGAGTCCCCTTTAAGCATCTTCTTTTAGGCCCAAACGATGGAGACTTAAGGAGAAGAACACGCGTTTAAACTAATAGACAATTCATACACTTTCACTGCGTACCAGCTTTGTTTTTCTTAAACTCATTAGAATTTTCAATCATCGAAAGTCTTTAGATATTATTCTTTGAATTATTTGACGTCGTGTAATTTACAATAGTGGTGACGATCCTCGTCTCTTTAAGATAATTCAAGGGTTGATACTTTTATAATTTTCGAATCTAAAAAAAATGTCCCGCTAAAATTGCAGTCTTTGTTACATTTCATTTACATTTCTTTCACAAAATTACGCAAAAGAAAATACAGGATTTTTACAATGTCAAAATCATCATAATAATATACCAATTCAATACTTATTGAATTACTCAAATAATACAAATGACCATCTAAATTAATAGCTGCATTCAGGAGGAAACCCTGATAACCTTAGCTTGGTAACCAGGTTGCAGAGGGCATGAATGACGTAAAACAATTTTCTTCATAGTTCTTCGACTTTATGAAAATTTATGATAAAGTATTTTGGATAGACTCTGTATCTTACCGCCGCGTTAGCATGGGTAGGCATGCTCGTACGATATTGCCTCACACTTTTATCAATAGCTGGCGCTTTCCTATGGACGGATCTATAATTTGCGTTGGTGCGGATTTAGAGATGATTCATCATCAAATGATTTATGAATAAACTTTATTTAATTTATAATATAATATTAAATATTATAACTTATATCCCTCAATATTCAAGGATTTTGTATCGTATCCAACAACGAAATATTTAAGTACAAAGTGATTAAAAAAGGTTATTGTACATACTGCAATAATAATCATAATGATACGTTAAACTAAATCTAATAGAAAAAGTTATAGAATCGTGCTTAAAGAAGCCATGTGAATGGAAAAAAGACTGTCCACTATGAAGTAATCTCATATAAATAAAAAATAACGGTAGTATTTTTGTAAATGGTATATGTACAAGCCGCAATGCTGTGCATTCATTTCTCCAATGTAATATAAGCAATGGTTCCGCGCTGTAAAGCAATATGATTAAACAAAACCAAATGATTTTAAAAGAGTTTAAGATATTTTCGATTAGAAGTCAAATAATTATCACCAATCCGCAGCCACGGCATTATCATGAGACGTTGTCTGAAGTCGATCCGACATAGGTAGCAAGACGGTATCTGCTCTAAACCCGCTGGATTCCGAGCTGGAAGCAAGTCCAGCGGCGGTTCTGCGGACGTCCTGCGTCCTGGGTCTCGCCGAGCTGGAATTTGTTTGCCCTGAACCAGAATTGATCGTAGAGGGCGTCGTGAAAGATTTCGGCAAACAGCATTTGAACTGGGAACGCCATATTCTGCGGACCTTCGGTTGCCTGATGCAGTAGAGCATGAAAATGAAGTACCCCTGCAGAGAGTTGAGCACTGTGAAGATGCCCTGCACCACCGCACTGGCTGGTCGTATAACGCTTAGGTAGCCAATAGACCACGTGAGACCCATCAGAGTCAAGATACATACTGCATTCTGAAAACGTCGTATTCTCTGGCGCTTCTCTGTTTTATCAAGGTGTTTTCCTTTGACAGTTTTGTTCAGTCGCATGAGGACACGCACATAAATGACAACGTTGAAGATCATTACGACACCGATGGGTATTAGGAGACCCCCGATCAGTGGCCAGAATTGCGGGAAACAGCTGGAATATAAAGAAGAACGAAGAATTAATCAATGGTGTTAAAAAAACAAATTATCGCGAAGGCAATGGAATAACTGGAATCTGTATGTTGCCTGCATTTGGTAAAATAATGAGGCTTTCGAAAGATGAAAGTAAATTCAGACTCTCCTATACAGAGTAGGGAAGAAACCCTTCAAAAAGAACCGATGGGCAAATGGCATTGGTTTGATACAGCCCCTAGAATACATAAAATAGACTGTCTGACACTTTAATACTCAACTCCAAACTTAACTCTACCATAGCCGGTACCAAGTTTAGTCCAGTAGACGGTCTCATACATGTCATATGCCATGTTAAGTCCGCGTTGAGAAAAGAGGAGGGCTGGGCGTAGGGTTAGCTATACTTTCCTGTAAAACCGTGCATGCTACAGAAACCGAAACAGCTGAAACTATAGTGGCAATGCTTTGGGTATGCTTAAAGAACTAAACCACTAAACCAATCCTGGAATGGGCTAGGGATACTTGCCTAGAACTCAAGAAACTGGCACTCAGCTGTTGTGGAGGTATTATGCACTGACAAGAATGAAGAGGGTTAAATAAGTAAGTAAGTAAGTAATTATATGACACTTACAAATCTGTATGTGAGTAGTACTGTCTGGACGCACCGGCTGTGATTCCTACGATCAACAGAGGGCAACCTAGAAAGATAACATTGAATATCATTTAAAGGACAAGTCCACCCCAACAAAAAGATGATTTGAATAGAAAGAGAAAAATCAAACAAGAAGAACACTTAAAATTTCATCAAAATCGGATCTGAAATAAGAAAGTTATGACATTTTAAAGATTTGCTAAATTTCACCAAACAGTTATATGCACATCCTGGTCAGTATGCAAATGAGGGGACCGATGACATCATCCATTTACTATTTCTTTTGTATTTTATTATATGAAATATGAAATATTTGAATTTTCTCCTCAATGTCATGTAAGCAAAGTTTCATTCCTTCCTTAACATTTAAGATTTGATTGTTTTAACATTTTGTGGTTCAAACAAGATGGTCATAATTGTCATATCCGTAAAAAATTAAATATTGTATAATTCAAACAATAAAAAACAAAAGAAATAGTGAGTTAGCGACATCATCAACTCTCTCATTTGCATATCACTGAGGTGAGCACAGAACTGTTTGGGGGGAAATAAGCGACACTTTAAAATGCCATAACTTTCTTATTTTACATCCGATTTTGATGAGGTTTTCAGCATTATGCTAGTTTGATTTTTTCCTGTTTATTCTAATCAACATTTTTCTGGGGTGGACTTGACCTTTAACTTCCTCCTTTAAAAAGAATCTTGCCTACAGTATCATTTATTCTCATTTCCATGGGCATAACATTTTCCCATAAGCCCTATTGTCAAAGCAATACAATAAGTATCAATATTATGCATAAAGCGGCCTGCAGCCATGCACCCTTTCCCTTTCTCAGTTTCTATTATGCATAAAGCGGCCTGCAGCCATGCACCCTTTCCCTTTCTTTTTTCTAATTGGGTCAATCATTTCTAATTTGTGAAAGAGCAGTGATGCATGATGGGTAGACAAGCGGGTTTAACCATTGAAAGTATCATGGGTTTCCTTTGGTTGGATGAATCTACATGTAGAAATAGAACCAGCAGTAGGCCCATCTTTGGGTTCTGAGAAAACTAGTTTTTAATTTTCCAGCTTTATAGTAAATTGGCACCTTTCTGTTGCGAAAGGAGTATATTTGAAGTTGTAAAGATATCCCTGTGTGACATCGGGTTGCACCTTCCAGGTTGCAGGGTTAAGCTGATTTGTGCTGAGTGGGTGTGTGTCATGATGTGTGTGTGAGGGTCTGTGAGGGTGTGGGTGGGTGGGGGTGTTTGACTGTTTACACTTGTAACAATAAGTACGTTGCCTGAACATGAGGAATTATATCTTTATCTGTAAGGCAACACACTCTACAAACATGGTTTTATTTTTTATCATTACATTCGATCATAATCAGGTCACTCTCTTGTGTCTTGATATCATGGCATGGATTATAAAGCAGTGGATTCCTTACCCCATGCGACCAATGAAGCTTTCTTCAGAAAATCAGGCATGTATGCATTTAGGACCAACACGAAGAGGTTGTACATGTTGAAACCTTCGACTCCCATCCAGAAGATAGATGCCAGGATGAAGTACTGAAGAATTGCAGCCAAGATTGAGCAAGGGAGAATGGAGATCTCGCTCACATTTCTCGTCTGGTCTAGTGATATCATGACTAGAAAGATGACATAAAGGCCTAGTAGAGCACTTGACAGCGACAGTAGGATTTGATTTGGTTTTCGATCTCGAAGCTTTCTAATAACATAAAGATGTGTGTAATGAAAAGGAAAAGTAAACAGAAGAGTTTTATTACACGTTTCATTAAATAAACATACATTTTCTGCAACGTGAAAACATTACACGCTCGATTTGATGTAGCTTTAACACACGAATGATGATGAAATACATGAAACCGAAATAAACCAAGTTGTGAGATAAATTCAGCGCGGCTGATCCTTGGTCGCCCTTTTTAATGCAATTTGTTGTATGAATCATTTAGAAACATGACTGAAAGGCTGCTCAACACAATTATGGTTCCTTCCCAGAACAACATTCTGAACACATAATTTAAAGGCCGTCGCACACCTTACGATTGTTCCCGATCCGATTTTGGAACAAATGGCATTCTGCTCATTTTCTGAAAATGTGAATGGAACATATCATTTCATTTGAGATTAAAATTAATTGAAAGAATACTAATATAGCCATTTTGAAAGATTGCAAGCCTTTATTTCGGAGTAAAGGCCAAATTAGTTTCAAATCGTAGCCAATCGTACGACTGCTATGACGTCATTACGACTAGATATTAAATTCGCTTTATTCTAAGAAGTATGATATCACAGTCACAGATTTGAACATAGGTATTCGTACGATGATTTAGAACATACACAGTAAGATATTCCAAGTCTCAATGTTAGCATCAAATTCTACTACATTTTATTCTGAATCAGATCGCAGACCAATCGTAAGGTGTGCGGTCGCCTTTGAATATATGCTTCCTAATAAAATCAATTACTTTTGAAATATATGGCTAAGGATGAAGATCAAGCATTGCCCTCTAAACATTTTCTTTTCCCGATGCAAACCAATTGGCCATCATTACATCTAACAGAACAGGCACATTATATTCTTCACTTAAATGAAAATCAACGAACGGAGAGAGCGTCAACACTTTGCAATGATTTGACGCCCCCTACGTTCGTTAATGAGTATCTTATCAAAAGTTGTGTGTATCAAGAATAATAAAATGTGAGTTTTTTTCTTCATTTTATTTGATTTCGTAACGTTTATTTCCATTTTCAACAGATACAATTTGTGTCGTACATTTTGATGAATAAATATAAGCAAGGAAACATTGAAATCTCTGTGTAAAAAAATATAATCCAGATTATCATATATTATTGTTGGAAATGGAGGAGGCTACAAAAAGTGGAGCTTGTAGATTGGACCCTCCGAATAAGGACCCTCGCTGTCCATTTTTACTCTATTTATTCAATGCTCCTTTTGCTAATGAGGCAACGATTAATATGAAACTTCTTTTGTTTATCTTACTCACTTGTTTGTGGCATATGTTAAGATTGTAAGAAGGAGACCCCATATTGAAATTAGACAGCCAATATAGCTGATGATCTTCAGGATAAAATCGGCTTCGTCTGAGAGCCCTTCGCCTCCATAGATATCCTGTTTGTATATGTAAAGGTTATACCAGGTGAGTAACAATCTTTTCACTTGAGGGACCTTGTCAAGAGGTCTTTCTCGCAAGAAACCTGTAAGCAGCGGTAAATTGTCAATTCGTCTATTGCCACCTCGTCCACTCATCACATGGTCTTCTTTCATTAAGTCTTATGCCATTCCGTCCATCAACATTTCGTCTAACAACCATTTGGCCCAATAACCTTATCACCAGTTCGTCTATGACCGTTTCGTCTCATAACCACTTGGTATAATATCCATTTCATTTTCATTAATTTCGCCCAATTAACAGTTTTAGTCCAATTAGAACAAATGGTATATGGACTAAATGGTTAATGGCCCAACTGGTTATTAAACGAAATGGTCAGTGGACGAAATGACAATTAGACAATGTGGATAGTGGGCGAACTGAAGTTAGACCAAATGATAGTAGATGAGTTGGTAATTGGACGAATTGGTATTAGACCAACTGAAAATAAACCCGAGCAGCATTATCATTACAATCACAGTCACCATAAAGGGGACTGTGGGAAAGCTTCAACATGTTCTATGAAAAAGATTCCTATGCTTTATAACAGGATTGCTAAAAGACACGGCATAGACTTTTGACCAGTTTAATTTGAGAGCAACTGTCATTAATAGTAATCCATTTGATTACAAAAACTGATAACCATGGATACAACAGTAAGTATTGATATGGTGCATGTTTGATTTCATAGGAGATGTTTAGTCTTTGATGGCTCACACCACGGCGGATCCAGGGGGGGGGGAAGCTGGCCCGTGCCCCCTTTTTGAGAGGCACAATAAAATTTGTAATGTAAAAATGCCGTTTAAAAAAGTGTGCCCCCCCCCCCTTGAAAGTGCAGACATTTGTTTTTAATCATTTTAGTCGACGAGATATCCTTAATTTTTGGTTAAATCCCTCTTTTTTGTTTTGCCCCCCCCCCCCTCCCCCTTGAGAAATCCTGGATCCGCTCCTGGCTCAAACTGTTGTTAATTCTGTTAGCGTAGTTGAATATAACAATAATTTCAATTCGAGAATAATTGGAATAAAAAAATTCGTAGGTCGAACACATAGTTTTTTTTTTTCAAGCAGTAACTGACAACAAGAAAGCAATTTAGAGACCATGAACACACATTTTAAGAAAATTTTGGTAACGGAATTAAGTTGCCCGAGCAGAACTTTTTAGTCAAACCCCCCCCCCCCCCAAAAAAAAAAAAGGTCAATGGAAATTATTTAATGATGGCGAAAAGAGCATGGCTTCTGTACCTGCGTTTTATTTGCATTTATTGGCACTCAAACTATATGTATGATTATCACAATTACCTCGTCAGAGGGTGCAGTTGTGAAATAGTGGCTAAGATAGTAAAACAACCAATTTAAACACAGACTTAACATATCATAACTTTGCCATTTTTGTGAACACAAGCTTATTGGTCTAAACGTTTGAGATTTGATTAATACAAACCATGAGAATTCCAAAATTGGTCAGATGATTGCACTCGCATTCGATCCTTCCATTGGTGTCATTGCTTACTTGGATACATCCACGACCAGACCAGGCATTTTCATTAAAGTCCCAAAATACACATTGAGCATTGGTTCCATTCTGAAAAATAAGATTTAAAAAAACCTGGATTTTAAGAGGTTTTTGTGACATGGCCTTACTATGAATTAGTCTATCTTAAGATCTTTTATAGTCATAGTCTGAATATTTTAATTTTACTTTGTCCTTTTCGGAAGGCAATGTTTTTTAACCAAACTTCAAGGGTTTTTTAAATCTAAAATGCTTATGATTTTATCCGTGTTTTTTGTTTGACTTTAGTTTGTCAGGCATCATGTCGCTTCACTAACTGAATATATATCTATACATATTTTTCTACATATTTCTCTGTATCATTGTTTCTCTCTCCCTCTATCTTCTGTCCCCAATTGGTTTTCTCCATCCCTCGATCGTCCCTCCTATTCTACGTTGGTCTGTAATTTACACTTCACGATGTCTTTATGACAATGCCTCTCTATCTTTCGTCTTCCTTTATCCTAGATGACTTATGCCTTTGATACATTACATTGTAGCTACCATTCTCAGCAGTGTTTTCCAACCATTACCTCCTTACTGCTCAGAATCCCAGTTAATTAGTTCTAGTGCCTTATAACTAGTTCGCACTGTCACGATTTGCGACACAATCTAAACGGCGTACTTAATCGTGAAATAATTGTAGTGATCCTATTAGATCTTATGAGATCATATCAGATCAGTCGTGGCAATCGCATTGCTCGTATAGATACATGTATTTGAATGGTTTAAAAAAAATTGCGGTCATTTACATAAGGCCAATCGTGGATTTCGTGCAGGATCGCACGACAATGGGAACAAGGTATCAGTTATGTATTCATCAAGTCAGGTGAGACAGCTCTGTACCATTACAGGTAAATCAACTTTCGTAATCTTTTCTTACTGGATTCAGAGGCACAAAGGAAATCCTGACCGGCTCGTCCAGGTCCTCTACTTTCATGTTGTTGACAGACGCCGACATGATCCTAGAGTTGGGTGTCCGATTGAATGATTCTTCGCCCTCATTGATCTGCGCAAGCCCCACGTCTTGGAACAGACCTGCCATGAGATACGTCGTGAACACGAGACGCCCTCTACGTCCAAGGAGGCTATCCGCTAAACCTGATGGGATAAAGAGTGTCGCCTCTGATTGGGTGGCTTCTGTGCCTTGTGTCAGGTCTCCCCCTCTTACTCTGAAGTCACGATCAGAGATGCTCTCTCCGTCGTCGGTAACAGACATGATGACTGTGTAACCCTGACTAATATCAGAGGGACCGACATCAAGTACCTGAAAAGAAAACGTTCAGAGATTGTTTTAACTAATGCTACGTGTTTTACTTGCAATGTGCAGGAAAGGAAATTCATCAAGGTTGAGTTAAATCATATGCATTTGATATATAAACTAAGTTCCAAATAGATCGATAATTATTTACCTCTCTTTCTTGTATTGAAATTCACTAATTGAATTGAATAGAAATATTGAAGTTGCTTAGTGATGCAGTCGCACGAAGCGATATTTGGCTTTGGTATCATTCCAATAATCTTTGTGACTGATTACCACAATCTAATTCTAGCTTTATCAGCTTTAGTGTGGACATTATTCTTTCAGATTAATGCATAAAACATTATAATATCCAACGGTTTATTGGGTGATCGCCGATGGCGGCCAAACCACAATTTCAATTCCTTAGCACAATCTTTGAACTTGCATAATTCCCCTATTCCTCAAATCGGAGAATGGTAGATCTATCTATCTTCCCTACCTCAGCGGCAACGTTAGATTCTACAAAACGACTGCTGCCATTTTCCACTTCTACGATGGCTAGCTGTGCTTCGAGGGCCAGGACTATACGACTTGGTGAATTGTTCTCCTCCTCTGCCGACCCAAGTGTATCATCAGGTAAAGATAAGATGCTATCTGCTATCTCTACAATAGATTCAGCTACCTATAAGTACAACATTATCATTTGACAATGGTAACTGTTTCTGCAGATCGTATCAAACAGCAGTGGAGACAAAACTACATACGATTATAAAAGATTTAATTAATGTCGCATATGATTTTAACCTAATCAGATGTACAAATTTTAGAGCATAGAATCGTATCAAGATATTTAACTTATTTTTAAATATTATTTAATAGGTGGTGTAAGAAAGAAAAGAGGCATAACATGAAAGCACTGTCCATTTATTTTGCACTTGCATGGTAGCAATGCTAATTCTTTTGAACAACTGTAGCAGGTTTTACCCTTCTATTCAATTAATGTAAAAAAATGTGATGTCGACGGCTTTCATAGTTGCATTTATTGCATTAATGGCTGATCCTTGTAAATAATGACTATGATAGCAAGATTAGTTTTGATAAACTCAGAGTCAAAGAAATGAGACAAAATTTATTCTGCAGATTAAAACCCACCTCTGGCTCTGTGGAATTGACTGAATTTATATCCTCGAGCAGTGTGGCGATTATCCCAAGGCCGTTCGTGGAAATGTTCTCATTCATTTCGGTAAAATCCGCAACTTCTTCAGCGACAACCGCTGCGTTTTCTGCTGTAACCGCCATCTACAAAAGACAATGCGGATTTCGTGAGGGTATGCTGTGAAGTGATCACCCACGTCGGGCTGCCATACTCAGATATTCAAATCAATGTTTGTTAATTTGAAATTCTACAACTTATTACTTTTAATTTTCAGGTAGGATTCCCAAGGTCCCTGTAGATTGAAGTCTTACAACTCGAGAAAAATTAATTAGACATTAATGGTGAATACCTTTGAAACCACCTTCCGATTTGGTGCTGAGACATTATGGATATATAACGTTGATATAATTGACAAGACCTACAAGTTTCATAAGTCGAAGCATGAATGTCAGCGCATAGGATTATCTTTTGTCTTTGTCGATATCTATTGCTGCGTCCCAACCCCCACCCCCCCCCCCCAAAAAAAAAAAAAAAATCAAACACAAATGACAATTCTCTGCACTGACGCCCATGAATCGAAGCGATAAATACGGAATACCGAAGCAGATTCTTCCAATTTTGACAAGCCTATTCCATACATTCGAAATTGATATTCCATTATAGTGAATCATAAACGGTGACCAAGAAATGCAAAAAATCAGACGCAATTTGATAATCTTAGCATGGAAATTCCCGATCGTAATTCTGATTAAACCCAGATCAGATTTCGTTCTAGTTACAAAAATGTGTGCATTTTGTTTAAACAGATTCGATCCTCCCAAATGAGATACTGACGTTGCTTAAGATCTCCAAGATTTCCTCAGAAGTCAAGTTCCTTCCACAATTCATCGCTGGTATAACCCAGTTACTTGGACGGATATAGTCTCCTACACATACAGCTTCTATAGGCTCTCCATCTATGAAAGAGATCAAACATTGATAAAAAAAAGTAGGGAGAATCAGGCCTGGCCGTATCATAAGGCAAACTCGTTTTGTAGTTGGTGCTTTATTTAACGAGGTCAACACCATCGAAAAAGCAGCAATGTAAGCGGGAAAATATAAATATCAATGAAAAGGTGAAGGATTAGATAAAGCGTTGATTTTACATAGCAAAAAGGACAATTAACCATTTAAAACAGATGCATTGGCATAATGACTTATTCTCAGTAATTTCAAACGAAGAACTTTGAGATCGAAATATTGATAAGGTATACAAAGATCAGCGAGGTATACTCTAAAATCTGAATTTCCACAAGGGAGTTCCTGTGATCTATGACGCAAATAACTGAGGATGGCCCTTGCAATAGTTCTTAGGGAAAATAAATGCAAATTCTATCGTGTGTTCGTGTTTAAGAAATCGGTTTTTCACCCTCCCCCCTAAAAATGCACATAATATACACCTAAACACACACGCACGCACGGGAGACTCACCTCTCTCAGTGTAGTACGGGCATGTTGCGTTGGTTGAGTTTGCTCTGACGTTGACGGTGGCACTGTTAAACATTGCTGTGGATCCATAAGGTGTTATCAGGATTCCCTGGGGGCATGTCACTGTAAACCGAGCAAAATGGTGGGGTGTCATTAAGGCAATTATTTTATGCTATACAGTGAAGCCATTACGCTAAAGTCTTCCGGGGAATCATCATGTTATACAAAATCATAACTTTACAAGAAATTATTTTATGCAATAAGGGAAATTATCATTCTTAACAGAGAACCAATATGCTATACAGGTTATTATCATATGCCATGTGGGGAATATCCATTATGCGTTAAAGGGTATTCCCATAATTGTGAAGGGAATTATCTTTTGCTATATAGGACATCATCATGTTATACGGAACTTTTTACGCTAAACCGGGAATTATTATTATGATAAAATCATACGCTAAACAGAAAATAATCATTATGATATACAGTGAAATACCTTATGCTATACAGGAAATCATATGTCATAGAGGGAATGGGCATATGCTGTAGGGATTTATCATTCACTGTACAGGAAATCATAAGCCATGTGTGTGATGACAAGGACGATGATGATGAAGTGATAAAAAGAGTTAAAAATATAAAATTGTGAGAATTTGATTTGAAATGTAAAAAGAAAAAAATGCGGACACCTGTACTGAATGTCGCAATGGAGCCCGGGTCCATATATGTTGGGTCTTGCTGAGCTATCGTTACCATTGTGGATTGGATTGACGCTAAGTTTTCCAAATTCTGAAAGGAACTCCTGTTTTCAACATCTATTATTACGGAGAAATCTGCAATGACGCTTCCAGCGGAGAAGCCGTTGACTGTTACTAAAACTGGCTCCGAAAAATTATTCTGCAGCTTTGGTTGAATCTATATGTAATGTAATGAAATTACAGACACTTAATTATTATTTGTTTTATTGTCATCATACTTTAAAAAAATAAACAGGTAAAACAAAGAGACTATAATAGTCATTACAAAAGTGTCTATTACATGTGGAGTCCCTCAAGGAAGCATTTTAGGCCCCATTCTTTTTATGTCTTACATCAATGATATGTGTACTTGTATTAACGAATTTAAATTGATTTTATATGCTGATGATAGTGTCTTGCTATATTCAGATACAAATCCCAAGATAATTGATAAAAAACTTAGTGCAGATTTGGTAAATTGCATTGAATGGATGTCTGACAACAAGCTTAGTTTACACGTTGGGAAAACAGAAAGCATTTTATTTTGTTCGAAACGAAAGTTAAGATATACAGACGATTTAAGGTTTCATATAATAATCAGGTAATTGACAGAAAAGATTCAGTGAAATATTTGGGACTTTTTTAACAAGTAACCTATCATGGACGGGTTTGGTAGACTCAATCGTAAAAAAGGCAAATTCACGCTTAAAATTTTTGTATAGTTATCAAACATGTTTGAATATGAAGTCTAGACGTATTTTATGCTTTGCTTTAATACAGTGTCTATTCGACTATGCTAATGCGGCTTGGTACGGTAATCTGGGTGTTACGGATAAGAAAAAACTAAGAATAATTCAAAATAAAATTGTGAGATACATAAATGTTTTAGGACCAAGAGCACATGTCGGATGTAATGAACTTGAAAAGGCAGGGTTACTTCATGTAGATCACAGATCGCAACAATTAGTATTACACCACGTGCATAAAATATTATATTCGGATACATTAGATCATTATATAGCAAATAATTTCACCCGTGTATCAAATATCCATAGGTACGATACTCGAAATAGTAATTTTAATTTTGTATTACCAAAACGTGAAGGACATAATTTTATAGGGAACACTTTTTATTTTAATGGCATCCAATCTTGGAATGCTCTTCCTAATCAAGTAAAAGCAGTTAAAATATTTTCTCAATTTAATAGTGCATTAAAGAAGCACCTAAAACTGGAAGCTACTCGAGAGCAGTATTACCAGTAAAAATCACACATTTTGTACAGTTGGATTCTAGTATTGTAGATAAGGTAGGGTATGTTAAAATATAATCTTGTTTCATATATTATGAAGATTGTTGTTTGCTTCAGATGTTTGCATATTATTTGACTGATGGATATGTATGTATGTATTTTATTTATTTTTTTTTACCATATTCCAGAACTTGTCGTAGTTTATGCTTTTTGTTACAATATGTTAATGTTTTATACTAACTATAGGACCCCATTGGAAATAAGCCTTTCGGCTTTCATGGGCTTTCCTGTCAAGGTATTTTTCAATTTCATTGTAATCTCCTGTGGTATTCTTGACGAATAAAATCAATCAATCAAGCGATGCATCTTCCCTGAGGAAACCTGTTGAAGATGGATGGAGCAATATTGGAGCAATAGCACATCGGGATCATTTAAATGTCTAGTTGCGTCAGTATATAAAAGATCCCACTAATCAATCCACTTAGCAATAAGCCAACATTAAGCAATTCATAAACAAAAGTTGCGGAGAGGAGGTAATTGAAATAAAACCGTTTATTTTCATATTTTTGTGTCTTCTCAATAATACATTTTCATTTCTTGGCATTTATGCGTTGCAATTATACCACAAATTATATTTTACAGATAGACATTATTATTCTTTGAAGGGAGTTTTATTTTTGACACATTTATTACTGTGTGCCAGCTCATGTGATGTAATTAATGTTTCATTATTATTTGTTTTTATGAAATTCCTGACATCTGGGAATAGATCACCACATTGCACTAATGGAAGACAAAACAAAAGTTGTATTTTTTATCAAGAGAATGTTGAAGTCGTGGAAATGGAATAAAACACGATGAAGATATTATTTATATATATATTATTAAGTATATGTTATTTCATTTCTTACATAGTTAACCAATTCTTGAGCGAGTTCAGCGAAAGCAAAAGACGTGGAATCCCGGAGGCTGCTGGCAAAAGTCTTATTTGGAAAGGTTGCAGAGACGACGTACGTATCTACAGCTGAAAACGGAATAACGAGAGAAGTAAATAATAAAATATATAAAAATTAGTTTGATAATGATGTTGATGTTCAAAATCGTAGAAATGAATAACATAATTGTAATGAAAATGAAACAATTTGCTAAAATCATTTTTTAAATAAAATGCTTGCTATGTTTTTGTTAATGATCCCCTAAGTTTTATTTGTCGCAAACAACCTCCACTCCCGGAGGAGCATCCACCAGTCTTTTCCGCCTGATTTGAAAAAAAAACATATGATAGCCCACATTCTATATGGATATATGTATTTTCGTTTGAATGGGTATGTGTGTATATATATATATATATATATATATATATATATATATATATATATATATATATATATATATATATATATATATATATATATATACATATATATTGTAAAGAAATGGATGAAGAGAACAATGGTAGGCGTAGCTTAAATCAAGGTTCCCCAGAGCTATCTACCCTTTGGAAAAATTGGCGATGCCGAAAAAATGTCTCTGCCGGGAATCGAACCCGGGCCCCCAGCTTTGAACGCCGGTGCCTTAACCACTAGACCACAGAGACGGGTTAGTGGCTATGGCGACCCCGATCCGATTGACCGTCAGATAGACAGATTTTCGACACTATACCAATTATAATTTCCTTTGTCGGGTGAAGGTGGGTTTCGAACAATGACAAGCCGCCATGCTTCATATATACATATATATATATATATATATATATATATATTTAAAATATATTTTATATATGTATATATATATGATAAAAAATATATATTTTAGATATATGTGTGTGTGTGTTATTTCTTACCATCGCATTGGGGTAATTGTCCTGACAGGGTTCCGTTCCCCTGGCACGATATAGATTGATCGCCTATTAATCTAAACCCCATAGAGCACTCCATTCGGCAAAAGGCAGCATAGCCGATTGTACCACCTTCAATGCAGCCAATAGATGAGGATGATAATAACGATGGGAAGGTATCTGGGAGCTGACAAACCACAGCTGAAATATTAACAAAATAGTATATTGCAAGCTTAGTATGTCTTTGTCGAAAATTGGTAAATAAAAACAGCAGTTTCGTCCTGGACTATGGACAATATTTTGCCATTTTTCTTCAGCTCCGAAAATGGGCGAAAATGGTGTTTACCAATTTTCGACAAAGTCTACCTCCCAGTTGTTCTTTTCTATTGACGGGCATGTTCAATACGTTTACTGTTTTCTTGAGTCCGACGTGCGTCGCCATGCGAAAACTCCCTATTATATAGTAGAACATTCCACGACCTGTAATTCTATTGTTCTGTCATTTATACAGGCTGTTTAATACTATTCATTGAATTCCATCGCATTGCCTGAGAACCCGAGTCAGCATAGTCCTCCCATCATATAAATGGTCTGGCCCTGCCCAATGCAATTATGCTATACATGTACATGCATATATCGCGCTGCAGTTTATATGCGCAAGTTGATATAAATGTCACGTGACGCGTTATGACCAATCATAATACATGTTTACAGTTTCTCGAAACGATGCAGTTTTGAACAACATCGGTGCGTAAAGTAACATAGCTATTTCTAAACTCAGATATTGTTTTAGATGGGCTTGGCCCTGAACAACTTACCTTCGCACGTGGGAAGAGGAGCAGAGAGGCTACCGTTCATCAAACAAGTCACCTGCGATTCACCGGAGAGATAAAATCCTTCATCGCACATATACATGCAGGTTGTACCGAATGTGACGTCACTCAAACAGCGGAGGTCAGGGGTCATTAGATCGGGTGGGACTGACGGTATCAGACAGGTAATCCCTGCAAAAAACGGATATTCCGGGGGGGGGCGTTTCATGAAAGTACTTGTCGGACGTTTTATCCGACAACTCCCATTTTATCCGACAGTTACCATAGGAACAATGCCTCTCAGCCAAACAAAATCATGGAAAGATGTCAGATCTGGCAACTCGTCGGATGAAAATATTGATGAAACGCTCCCCGGATATCAATCGCTATTGATCATTTTGAAAAAATATAAAGTGAAAAAGGCAAAGTTTAATAATCAAAATCAGATGTAAACTTTAATATGACCTGCGTTTACGTTTTTCAGGAACGGAATGATCGATGCCATGTGAAGATATTTTTTTAGTGAGATCAAAGTTTAATTTTGTTCCAACCATCAGTGGCATGATGAGCCAAAAAAGTAGGGCTAACATATGACATATCAGGCAAAATTTACTTTAAAATATGCGAGCGAAGCGAGCGAGTAAAACTTGGGACATTTTTATTTGAAAAATACAATTTTGTGACAGATTTTTACATGATATTCAGAAAAAGGATATCGCATTTCAACTTTCCTTTTATTTCCTTATCTCTCTCTTTTCTTTTGGTCGTGGAAATTTTTGGGCCGGGCACGCCCCTAAGCCCTCATCTCTATGCCACTGCCAACAATGTCAAACGTGGTTTGATTGCACATGGAATATCCAATACATGTATGTCTCTGGGCACCGTTAGCATTATAGGCCTATTGGTGTAACTTCTTTCGGTGTAGACATTGTTAGAAATTCTTGGTAGCTGAATATTTTGTTAACAAATATTGAATTAAATCTGGTGAAATATCCTAAGAAATATCACACAAATTTGTCAAATACCTCTGGTGGTAGACGCAGTGGCTGAGGGGTCCGTAGAAGTAACAAGAGGGGTTGTCGAGAATTCAGTCGTTCTCTCAAATGTCATCGAGGTTCCCGTTCCACTCCCAAATTCTGTAGTAGGATCCGGTGTGATATCGGTAATCGTTACCATATCAGTTGTTGTACCTAGTGTAGCACGTGAAAGACATACGAGAGTATGAGTATATAATATCGTATTTTTTAAAAGTGCAAGTCAATATTTCATTTGTGTATTGACATCTTAATGGGTTGCTTGATGCCTGCACAATTCACCTAAACCACCTCGAGAAAACTGTACAACGATTTAGATTTTAAGTTAAAATGATTTTCTAGTATAATTATCTGATCGTGACAAAAAATATCGTTTGATGATCATTATTCAAAACTACCTTATGATGTAAAATTTGAGACATTTATCAGTCTGGCCAATTTAGCTAATCATAATTAGATAAAACTTTTAAACTATTAACAAGTATTAGCGGAGTTGGACATTAACATTCAAGCAAACAGGAAACAAATAAATAATACTCCGTTTTCCAACCTCGGCCGTGGTTTCCTTCCTTATTATTGATTACACCACTGCACAAGAATAAAACAATGAGGTTTTCATATTTGTATTTTGTATCGACAATCGTATGTTTATACAATCATAGATTTCTTTTTAAAAAAATCTGAATAATCAAAGTAAATACAAAATTATTTAATCTAAATACGAAGAGTACATTTCCAAAGAGTGTTATATCCACTTTTGTATAGAGTTGAGATATCAACCCCAGAATATCTCTATCGATGGTAATTACCCTTCCAAAATATTGACATTGGACAGCTCCAAATCGACCATAATTGTGAAAAAAATTGCAGTATCTATCAAATTTGGTATATCAGGTAATAATGATACCAAATTATCAATCTTCTAATTAATCTTCATTACAGAAAGGTTGATATAATACATTTTGGAAATATAAAATTCATATTTTAACTAATCACTTGAAGTTGTCGACGTTTCTGCCATATCAATTGATGATGTAGTTGCTGGCGACATCGATGTAGTTGTTGAAGTTGAAAATGGTACTATTGTAGAATGTGTAGTTGCTGATGACACCAATGTAGTGGTTGGTGTTGACGATGACACTGTTGTAGAAGATGTTGCAGCTGCTGATGACACGAAAGAAGTGTATGGTGTTGAAGACGATATCGTTGTGGGTGGAGTAGTTGCTGATGATACCGATGTAGTAGCTGGTGTTGAAGGCGATGCCATTGTAAATGATGAAGTAGCCGATGACACCAAAGTTGAAGATGACATTAGTGAGGAAGATGTTTTTACTGATGGTACTGTTGCTGTGGTTGCTATTGAAGCTGATATCGTCGTAAAAGATGAATTTGCCGATGACATCAGTGAAGTAATTAGAGTTGAACTCGACTCCGATGTAGTAACTACAGTTGATGATGGCTCCAGTGTAGTAGGAGGCGTTGCCGATGACGTCAGTGAAGCAATCAGAGTTGACCTCGACCCCGATGTAGTAACTATAGTTGATGATGGCTCCAGTGTAGGAGGGGTTGCCGATGTCGTCAATAAAGAAGTTGGCATTGACGAAGACACCGATATTGAAGTGAGAGTCGATGGCGGTTCCATTGTAGATGAGGTTGCCGATGACGTTAAAGCGGTGGTTGGAGTTAATGGTGTCATGGATGTAGAAATTACAGTTGATGAAGACTCCAGTGTTGTAGATGAAGTTGCCGGTGATGTCAATGAAGATGTAGTAATTACCATTGACACTGATGTGACAGTTACAGTTGGTGAAGATGTCAGTGCAATAGTTACAGTTACCGATGGTGTCGCTGGAGGGGCTTGATTGGACATTGACAGTGATGTATTAGCTGGAGCTGTTGACGGTGACGGTGTGGGGAGCGCTGTCGAAATAATTGAATTCACATTCTGGACAATATATAATGTAATTGCATAAGATATTACTAATCCCATTTTTTTCACTAATGTAAGTATCTTCTGTAAGTCTGATGGGTTTATGTATGTTTACCCTTCTCCTTCCTTATCTTCTACCTCTTCTTCTTCTTCTTCTTCTTCGTCTTCTTCTTATTATTATTTTCGTCTTCTTCTTCTCCTCCTCCTTTTGCATGTTCTTATTGTTGAAATCATTATCATTATAATTATAATCATGATTATTATTATTATCATTAATAGTATTATTAGTAGTAGCATTGGTCCTATTATTACTACTATTGTTATTATTAGTAGTATTGTCATCATTATTACTATTCTTGCCATTATTATTATCAGTAGTAGTAGTAGTATAGAAGTGACAGTACTAGAAATAGTATAAGTTATTAATGGCATTGAAAGTACTTCTAAGACGTGACAAGATAGCCGGTATCATCATTATTGTCCTTATTATGTGACCAGTCACTCAAAAAAACAACAATGTAAGCCACCAAAGAAGGTTCACTATAAATAGCCGAAATAGTAATTTGGTCTTCAAAAAGCAAATATAAGAAAATTTGCTTATCACCATAATGTAATTATTATATTTGTTATCATGATTATGATTGGAATAATCGTTATCATTCTTCGTAATAATACTATCACTGTTATTGTTGTTACTATTTATACTATTCGTAGAAGTACAAGTATCATTGTTTTATAGGTATAATCATAGTAAAAGTTCAATTAGTAGCAATATTAATAATGATTGATCATTATCAGGGGTACTCCAGGCTGAAAACAATTAGTACTATAGTAGTAGTAGTAGTAGTTGTAGTATAGAAATAACAGTACTAGAAGTAGTATAAGTTATTAATGGCATTCAGAGTACTTATAAGACGTGGCAGGAAAGCGGGTATCATCATTATTGTCCTTATTATCATGATTATGTTACCAACCACTCAAAAGCCAACAATATAAGCCACCAAAGAAGGTTCAATATTCAGATATTTATAGCCAAAATAGTACTTTGGTCTTCAAAAAGCAAAAATAAGAAAATTTGCTTATCTGAAAAAGTATTTCTTTTTCATAACGTCAAAATTTCAAGTTGTACCGTTAAATAACAGGAAAAGACTTTCGTTGATTCAAGTTTTTTTCAGACTACCCTCAAGATCCACTGAGATTGCACAGTGTGTACATTTCCATGCTTGAGTGAACCCTGAACTTCAAATGTCGTTTTTCTCCTGTTTTTGAAGCTCTCGCTATTTACTTCTGCATTCAATCAAGTATTTTTGTGGGTTAGCTGTGTTCAGGAAATTCGACAGATTATGTGTCAATTGAAAGCTTAGGATGTGCTTATTGAAACTCAATGAAAATCTCAAAATTCATTTTGAGTGACTTGTTGGTTTTTTAGAATTGTTATCATAATCATTATCTTCATCATCATCACTATAATGTAATTATCATGTCTGTTATCATGATTATGGTTGGAATCATCGTTATCATTATTCGTAACAATGCTATCACTAATGCTATTATTGTGACTACTTCAACTATTCGTAGAAGTACAAGTATCATTGATTATTTTATTGGTAGAATAATAGTAAACGTTCAGTTAGTAGCAATATTAATAATTGATCATTATTAGTGGTACTCCGGGCTGAAAACAGTTATATCAAAGTAATTAGTGTAAAACCCATCGAGTAAAATGCTACAAAAATCATATAATTCTGAAAACAAATAACGACGTTATTGCATTTTAAAGTTTAGCAATAATTTGTGAAAACAGTTAATATAAGCATCATCATGAATATTCATTAGATAGGTTAATTATGTCATGTCCACACTTTCCTCTTTTTATGTTATTATATGAAATACTTAATTTGTCATGTTTTAATGTATACATGTGTTATATGGTATATCATTATATAATAAAATGAGTCGCAACAATTAATTTCTAATGCATTATCTTGGAGGGTAAAATTTGAATCAACATAACTTGACATAATAGAATACAAAAGAACAAGTGGGGATATGACATCATCAGTTTGCTCATTGAATATTCATGAAGCCTTGTATGGGCTTGATTTACCAACATATTGCAAATCTTTGAACTGTCGTTACTTCGTCATTCAGAATTTGATCAAATTTTTAGTGTTTTGTTTGTCTGATTTTTCTTGTATCTGTTCAAATCATATAATTTTCAGCCTGGATTACAAATTTAATATCATAAACTTCTACTACAAATAATCACACAAGAATGTTGAAAAGCGAAGATTGCCTCTTTGTTGCAAAATATTGACCCCTATTTGCTTGACAAATCATTTCTATGAAAATGGAACATCAATAATTCAAATATTTAACCCTTTGTAAAGACCTGAATTCGACATTTTTAATAGATTTCTCATGGAATTTCACCAAACTCAGCTCTATATTTTTTCAATTTCAATAAATAATACTCATAATGATGATAATATTCATGTACAAATAGGTTTATAGCCAACTCGGTTTCTTTGCTCCCAAACACCGCTCTTTCGTATAACATCTATCTAATGAATATTCATGACTATGTGCTCGATGATCAAGTATACATGCAGATAAGATAAGACCATCAGAATGAAAAACTAGAAACATTTGTTAGATGGGTTGATATTCATATTACCGCCACTTTATTTATTTTATTCAAATGTACACATGGGATAAACAAATATCCATTTGAAATTATGAGACCCAAAACCAACTTATACAAGTTTTATTTTGTGCAATATATTTGCTTTATATTTTTATTTCATCGCAATTTAAATCAGTGTCGTAAAGTTAGAAGCAAAGAACCATTAACCACAGAGGAAAGTTAAAGAAAACGTTTTTAGAAGTACTAAGCAAAGTGTTTTAAGATTAATTAAACATTTTACATGGATTACATATTTTTAAAGCGAGGAGCCTACATGAAAAAAAAATAATAAAGTTTGTAGAAAATTAGACTCCGATTGAGAGAAAAATCAGTGATTATAATAACTTTACCAAACACCGGCAAGCTTTTGTTAAAAGAGAAATGTTAGTGTGATCTACAATAATAACAAAAATAAATGTGATGATCAATGAATCTTTTTTATGCAAAATAAAGTGTAACGGGCTAAGAAGGTAACCCTGTGGCACACAGTCATGACAGTAGGTCATGTGACTTCAATTTATAGGTATTGCTGGCGTTCTTGTAAATCGTTTCGAAACCAATACAAAACATCAAGTGAAACGATAAAAAACAAATTGTGTGAGTTATCCTGTTAAATGCCTTCATCGAATAATATTCCTGGCGTTTTGTTCTAATTTTATTAAAAAATTTTTCATTTTTTTTTCATTTTTTTTTCATTCTGTTGATAAGTGATACCATGTGTTGTATATTAATGTTTTCTTTAAAAACCAAAATGACATTAATTTGAACTTTATTATTGATAAATTCGTTCACCAATTATTTTTCAATAGAAAATTATCAGAAAGGGTCATGATCGTTTATCTTAGTGAAATATACTTGTGTCATTCAAAAGAATATGAGTGTATTACCCTGGCATGTAGGTAGGTCCAGAACAGGGGTTGAAGGGGTGCATTGGACTGTGTCGTTTCCAACTAGATTAAATCCTACGTCACAAACATAGCTACAATTGCTACCGAGGCTAATGGAACTGCCAGGCAAGCAATCGCCAGAGGGCGTCAGCAGGTTTGGCGGGAAATTAGGCACCGAGCAATCTGCATCAGAAAATTAATTGCTACTATCAGGGGTTAGTTAAAAGATTACAATCATGATCATGATCATCACCCATCACCACCATCCGCCACCTCCAATGCGACCATCCATCACCAGTACCACCACCACACCATGCACTAACACCACCATATCCCACTATATCATCAGGCAACACCACCATCATTATCACCATCCACCAACACAACCACCATTCGCCACCGGTACCAACTCGATCACCATGAAAATCCATCATCTCCTCTTTACCACTACCACCATGCACCGCCTCCTTCAACAACTACAACCATCACCATAATTAAAATCATCACCACCACCATATCCTTTACTACCACCATCCATTACAACAACACCATTCACCACCACCACTATAACCCATCATCATCAACCAACACAACTAACATCCGCCACTGGTACCACCTCTAACACCATCACCACCATTATTCATCATCACCACCACCACCATAATTAAAAACCACCCACCACCACGCCAATCACCACAATCCACCACCATCAAAATAGCACCATTAAAGGGATATTATTAAAAATATATTTCCTGATATTCTTGATTCACTTTTTAAATGTCCTTTTTTCACAAAAAGAAAGATGGGTGGGGGGATAAACAAAACATTCTCATATCTGATTCTCTCACATCAAAAGTGTGTATTATTCAAATGGTATCACAAAAAAAAAAATAGAAGCGGAATGTGCACTTGTATGAGATGAAGATAGTTTTGGTATTAAAGGGATATTCCGGGCTGAAGATATTCGTATCTCAATAAATAGAACAAGATTCACAGAGCAAAATGTTGAAAATTTGATCAAAATCGGATAACAAAGTTATTGAATTTAATTTTTTTTTAATTATTCGGATAAAGCAGTTTTAGACAGGTCTTCATAAATATTCATTAGGTGGTTGATGATGACATATTATTTGAAGTTAGGTTTATTAAAAAAAATTCTACCGAGGACTAAATCAATTGGAATGACAACTGATTAAGTGCATTAGTTATTTCATCATAATGGAGACAAATCATTTACACATTTATGACAAAAATAACCAATTATGATTTCATGTAATGACATAAGAAAAAGGAAAGTGGGGACGTGACATCATCAGCCCACCTAATGAATATTCATTAAGACATGCCTAAAACTGTTTCACCGGAATGATGCAAATCTTAAACATTCAATAAATTCGTCATTTGTTATATCCGATTTTGATGAAATTTTCAGCTTTTTGCTGTGTGAATTTTATTCTTTTTATTCAGATTTAAATATCTTCAGCCCGCAGTATCCCTTTAATACCAAAACTATCTTCATCTCATACAAGGACTATTTTTTGTGATACCATTTGAATAATACATACTTTTGATGTGAGAGAATCAGATATGAGAATGTTTTGTTTATCCCCCCCCCACCCATCTTTCTATTTGTGAAAAAGGGACATTTAAAAAGTAAATCAAGAATATCAGGAAATATATCTTTGTTAAAAATTAGAAATAATGGTAATCTATCATTCATGTCATTATTATATAGAAAGATCAACTAACCTTGCCCGTTGACACTGTACACGGATACAGCGACAGTTATGAATGTCATAATAAACATCTTA
Source organism: Lytechinus pictus (assembly GCF_037042905.1). Classification (NCBI taxonomy): domain Eukaryota; kingdom Metazoa; phylum Echinodermata; class Echinoidea; order Temnopleuroida; family Toxopneustidae; genus Lytechinus; species Lytechinus pictus. The sequence continues at coordinate 2,141,839 of NC_087263.1, forward strand.
TCTCGACTAAGCCCGGACATGATATTAATACGTCTACACCGGGACTTCAACTAGAGGAATTTATGTGATGGATAAACGATGGATGCACGCAGGCTGGTGAATGCTGTTTCAAAACCTACAAAATAAGAAAAAAATATGGAAATGAAATTAATTCAGAAATATTCAGATAAGTATTGCCAAAATGATGTAAAGGGGGGACTTAGTTGAGAAAGATTTAGCCCTTTTTGATACTAAGAAAACAAAGTTGGTAGATTTTGTTCTGTTTATTTGTTATTCTTTCATGTTACTTTCGTTCTGATACGTCGGTTTTATCAGTACTAGTATAACAAATATATTAGCAGAATAATGATTAAATTGACCAAATAAAATTGATGATGCAATTATGTTTGTACTGTTAATGATAATAGTGAGAAATAATAATAATGATAACATTGATAATAACAACAGTAATAATATTAATAATAATAATAACATTAACAATTAACGGGTCGTGTGGTCCAGTGGTTAGAGCATTGGACTCATAATCGCAAGGTGGTGAGTTCTGCCATTGTCTCCACTTTGATAAAAGGCCCGAGAGTGATATCTGTCGTCTATAACGTCGGCCATTATGACTGATTAACCTAGACGTAAAATATTTCCTAGGTAATTGGTTATATACCAGCTTGGCGTTTACCAGCAAAATACTGTCCTGTTGCATCTACGGGACTTACCATAAACAGAAACAGAATAATAATAATTATAAATAACAAACAATAATAATGATAATGATGATGATGATGAATGATAATAATAAATCAGCATGATTAATGTTTATTATGATTACTATTATTACAGTCATGATTATCGCTATGAAAATACCATCGTAATAATAGTAATACATCAAAACAATAAAGAGGGGGTATTTTTGTAATATTAAATTACAAAATCTACATAATACCCATAAAACAAAATTCCACGTTTTTCCCCGGACCTAACATGCCTAATGGAAGGGGGGGGGGGTCGCATTTATGACAAGGAACTGGAAAACTTAGTAGTTCGATTACTTAATCCATGTTCGAAATGTACGGTTTTTATTTTTCTTCAGAATTTTCTCACACGTTGATTCAAGCCTCTTTCAATATATACCTCATAGTCAAATCAATCTTTGTCAGAATACACTGAATACTTCAAACAGCACTGGCGACATCCCTTCATTGAAAAGTAAATATAAACTTGAAATAATATTCTCATGGTATGAAGGTGAAATGTGTTTGCATTATATAAATATTACCCAAGAGTATTGTATATCAACCACCGAGACAACCGTGATGTGTTAGTATAGTCTATTGTAATTTACGAGTTGTATATGACGTAATGAAAGTACGGGGAAACCCCTGGATAGTCCATAACGTCTTCTTATAAGTCCTTGGTCTAAGGGCTTTTTTTTATTTTTAGAAGACCGTGTTCTTATTGAGTGATATTTCAATAGAACAGTTCGTACTTACTTCATGGAAAATTTTGGTCAAATGACCTTTCATTTCTTGTATTATGATAGGCAGATTTCAAAGCAAGATATTACGTAAGCATGCCTTACATAGCAGTATGAAGAAATTGAATAGACCAGGTGACTAGAATAGCACACAAATGAACACTCTATGAAGGTATTGCGACATTTATCCTTTGAATGCATTTTATAGCATGTTGTATAATGTACTTGGCAAACTGAAATACCAGTCGTTCGTGGACGCATTGGTGTTGTTTTTTGTGGATATAAATGAAAAACACAATGCCAAAGAATATATGAATAATCAAGACATCAAAGTTGGTGCTTATCTCATTAAATTTTAAACCACCATGCCACTTTAGTACCAATGAACTTCCTCGATCATGCACAGAATCTTCTGATCATGCGCAGAGTGGAACTTCTTGAACCTCATACATTATTGTGTCTATCCTCTCCTCTATTTTCTCTTTCTTTCCTGTCCGCTAATCCGCCTTCCTACCGGTTATTTGTTCACGGCATCAATCACATTTTTCGTGCATTATATTCTTTCCAGGTTATTTTATATATTTTTCTCCTTTTAAACACATCATTGAATCCAGTTTGCTTGAGTCCACGATGGCATATGTTCCACCTACGTTCAGCAGCACCCATCCATCTTCTCAGGGCATTCTCCCCTTTTTGCTTCTCTTTTTCTGGGGGGGGGGGGGGTGGGGTGGGGAAGGGTGGATATATTTTAGGACGGGTTGTTTTGTCCTATATCAAACTATATTTTTTGATAACTGCGTATTTATTTTGTGAGTATTATTTCTCTCTCATTTATTTTTTTTTCCCATTTGATTACATATATCGGTATTTGTACTTTGTTATTTTCTATTTTTTGAGGGGCCCACATTGTACAAGCATTGTTTTTTTAGTGGGTCCCTCCATTTCCATCTTAATTTAATTTCTATTGAAAAATAGTATACATATTTAAAACCTACAATGTGTTGCCCAAATTGTCAAAGTGTTTTTTTTTTTATTCACAACATATTATTTTTTTTTTTAATGCAACAGATACGAATATTTATGTTTATATATGGTATACAATTTGTTTTTGTTTGATGGAAGTGAAATAAATAAATTTGAATTTGAATTTGAACTACGAACTGGCTTAAAGGCAGCAAACTTTTTCCTTCTCTATTGCAGGAGTAATGAAGAGCTAGACGATATATAGGCCTCTACCTCTCTTTTATGCTCTTCCTTTTCTTTTCCCCTTTTTTCAATTTTTTGGTTATCTCCCTTTATTTCTTCTTCTTCTTTTGTATTCATTAGACCTGCCAAATCAGACTTGCGAAATCATAGGGACAGTCGGCACGTACCGCCACCCCCCCCCCCCCCCCAGTTCATGCTAATGGTCATATTTGGATCGCTCTTCCGTTCATCGTTCCTCGATAGTCAAACAGTCGAATCAACGGCCTCAGTACATTTAAAGGGGAATCCAACCTTGATCATATAATGTTGTGTTGGAAAGGGGAAAAATAAATAAAACAGAATGGTGAAAGTTTGAAAGAAATCGGACAAGCAATAAGAAAGTTATGGATGCTTTAAAGTTAAGATCCCTTGAAAGATGTAGATTTCAAATTGGCAATTGGGTAAGTGAATTATAACAAGGCGCAAGGACAGCTTTCCCATAGACCATGTACTTAATTATCAGGGTTTTGTGATTTTCCCTTTCATGTAAATACCCATTCCTTTGGGGCAGTAATCTAAATATAACCCAGGTAGAATATTTTTTTCATGTACTCATGAAAGGAAAATATATTTTAAGGTAAAACTTTTGAAGAAAAAAAAATGCATTTTAGCTATTTTATGTATTGGGCTCATGGAAGAGAAGTCCTTGAATTACATTACTATATGAAATCACATATGCGGCCAATTGGAAGTCTCCATCGGTATAGTGATTTCAAATTTTCACAACTTCATTCATTCAAAATTCATAACTTTCTAATTGTTTGTTCGATATTGGTCAAACGTCCACCTATAAACTTGTGTGATTATTCTTTTTCCTATAAAAAAACATGTTTTTTTTTATTTAGGTTAGACCCCTTTAAGCTTGATAAACCAAATTGAAAGGGAATAAAGGGTTACATAATTACAATAGTTGCTCCATCTAATCCCTCGCCATGTATGAGGGGGAAACCCCAGCCGGCGAAATACTGGGCTAAATCTTTTGTAACATCGAAAGAAAGCAGGGCAAACATTTCAACGCCCTCGAAAACACTGCGTCTTTTATTTTTTTAACGAAAACATCATTTTACCGTGAAAAAGCATCACTACCTTCTGTTTGGGGATGTGTGGGTTTTATGGGATGATTGGGAGTGTGTTAGATCCCATATGTAATGCAGTTTTCAAGCATTGCAGCAATAGGGGCTATATATAACGCCTGGTGTATACTTGTCCTCCCAATTGACATTTGAGACATGACACATTTAATAAGCTCATGTTAATACACAACGGTACATCATGTCCCAGATGGGTGTAATATTAAGAATACATTTAAATATGTATTTCTTTCTGCCTGTCTATATAGCCATCTATCCAATATATATCTCTCTGTCTAATAGCTATATAGATAGATAGATAGAGGCTATATGTGTATTATCTGGTTAGATATATCTATCTACCTGTCTATCCATCTATCTTTCTATCTATTTATCTATCTATCTATCTATTCACATATCTATCTATCTATCTATCTAATTAGCTATATATCTATATATCTACCTACCTACCTACCTATCTATCTATCCATCTATATATCTATTCTCTATTTGTCTGTTTAAATATATATGTATATCTGTCTACTTCTATCCATCTATCTGTTTGTTTGTCTATGTATCATATTTATTCTTCGATGGCAGAAAAGAATTTTTATATAATTCATACCGATATATGAATATAAAGAAGCTGCTCCGATCATCACCCCCCCCCCCCATATATGAAACTAGGTCTCTTATAAGCATGATAAGTAACATGAAATAAGCCTTGTTTGTCTTTGTCTTTTTTCTTTTTCTTTCTTCTTCCTTTCATTCTTTCCCTCTTTTTCTTATTTTTCACCTTTTTCTTTCTTTCTTTCTTTCTTTCTTTCTTTCTTTATTTTCCTCTTTCTCTTTTCTTCCTTTTCTTTCTTTTTCTTTCTTTCTTTCTTTCTTTTTCTTTCCTTCCCCCTTCCCCTTTTTTTTCGTTTTTTTTCTTTTATTTTTTCTTTTTTTTTCTTGCTCTCTTATTCTTCCTCCTTTCCTTTAATCCTGGATTTTTCATGTTATTTATACAACATAATGGAACCGATTGTTAATGTTCAGAACCGTTTTTTTTTTAGTATAAAATATGAAATTAGATGAAATTTGTAGTGGGCAATATTAACATTATTATCATTATGTCATGATAAGAGATGGCTTGTTCTCTAATACCCTCTCTATTTATTCCTCTACCTTTTCTTCTTAATTTCGTCTGTTATATTTCTCTTCTTTTCCTCTATATTTGTAGTTTTTCTTCTTTATCACTTCCATTCCTTTCTGTATACACTAAGTTTTAATTGCCCTGCCATTGGCATTTAGTTTTTCACTTTTCCTGCCAGGGACCTAGGCTTTAATTACATTCTTTCGATTTAAATGTTAACATGTTATTTCCGTCTTTATTAAGACTATTTTGATGTATTGTTAGTGTTTTATGTTTTGTTTTATGGCAAATGGCAAATAAAGATGAATTTTACGTATAGAGTCTATCTATTTATCTGTGAATCTATGTGTTTTTCAAATGTTATATCATCATCATCATTATAATCATGGTCCTGATCATCAATATCATCATCATCCTCATCTTCATCATCATTATCCTTTTTATCATCATCAACATCATCATCATCAAAATGATCATTAATATCATCATCAACAAAATCAGCATCAATATCATCATTATCATATAGCTATTACATTTATCATCAAAACTATCATCACAAGGACCATCATTTTCATGGTCAAAATTTATTCTCATTACTATGGTAATCATCAAGGAGTTCATTTGTAAATAAATCATTTCATATTCGTTGCTAAAGAAGACTGAGACGACAGACTATATATCTAGCACTATATCTTTTAATCTATTTTTCTATTAAACTTTATATCTATATATCTGTCTGTCTATCTTTATGTTTGTCTAACATTATATATATCTATTTATAATCCATCTAATATATATCTGTTTAGATATATCTTTCTATATGTCTATATATATCCATCAACCTATCTATCTATCTATCCATCTATATATCTACTCTCTATTTGTCTGTTTAAGGACGTTCCACAGTTATGTTTGTGCGCATTATGATCTGCGCATAGTTTACACTCTGCGCGCTGACGTCACAATGGATGAACAGGTGATTAATTAGCTGCGGGTATGTGCTGATTTTTCTCATCTTCTGCACTTTAACTGCAGATCCGATGCGTTATTTCATGAAGCTAAAAAATGGAATTATTCCATGAACCATTCAAAAAAAGATTCTCTACAATTTCAAAATACTTTACTCTGCAGTGCTGCCAAGAATCACGAATATTACCCCGAGTTTGAATAAATGGTAGAGTGGTTTTGATTTTTTCTTCACATAGATACAAAGCATTCGGCGCATTTTTGGTGTTTTAAAAAGCACATTTGCTCTTATAAAAATACTGATAGTTTAAAAACAAGCACATGAACCCCTATTTTTTAATGTTTGTTCCTCTTAGGTATACCTTCCTCTACAACTCTACAAATTTTTGTGAAAATGACATGGATTTTGAATAAAGTGCAGCATTTATTGTACTTTTGTAGTTTGTTACTGAAATTTCACATTTTTTAGATTGGGATTTTGTTATCTTTTACGCCATTTTTAAGAACTGACAGTGCTGTTAAACTTAAAATTGCAAACAAATAGCACTATAAATATATTGTCCATTCTAACGATACAATTATTAACTCTCTTGCGAAATTTGATGACTTTTTCATGTATTTTGACTGAGTAATATAGGTTTAAACTCATTGTAGTAATCTTGGGCGGTCTAAAAATGCCAAATTCTATTGAATGCGCAATTCTTAAGAACATCAATTTGGGTGAACTTTGAAGTTCTATAGCAAAAAATCAAGCACATGGACCTATGTTAATTTTTGCATATTTCGAATATTAAGGTTCTAAGGTATCTATGTGCAAAGTTTGGTGAAAATGACATGGATTTCACTTTAACTGTGGAACGTCCTTAAATATGTATGTATATCTGTCTATCTCTATCCATCTATCTGTTTGTTTGTCTATGTATCATATTTATTCTTCGATGGCAGAAAAGAATGTTTATATAATTCATACCAATATATGAATATAAAGAAGCTGCTGCGATCATCACCCCCCCCCCCCCCCCCATATATGAAACTAGGTCTCTTATAAGTAACATGAAATAAGCCTTGTTTGTCTTTGTCTTTTTTCTTTTTCTTTCTTCTTCCTTTCTTTCTTTCCCTCTTTTTCTTATTTTTCACCTTTTTCTTTCTTTATTTCTTTTTTCTTTCTTTTCCTCTTTCTCTTTTCTTCCTTTTATTTTTCTTTCTTTCTTTCTTTATTTTTCTTTCCTTGCCCCTTCTCCTTTTTTTTCGTTTTTCTTCTTTTTTTTTGTTGCTCTCTTATTCTTCCTCCTTTCCTTTAATCCTGGATTTTTCATGTTATTTATACAACATAATGGAACCGATTGTTAATGTTCAGAACCGTTTTTTTTTTTTAGTATAAAATATGAAATTAGATGAAATTTGTAGTGGGCAATATTAACATTATTATCATTATGTCATGATAAGAGATGGCTTGTTCTCTAATACCCTCTCTATTTATTCCTCTACCTTTTCTTCTTAATTTCGTCTGTTATCTTTCTCTTCTTTTCCTCTATATTTGTAGTTTTTCTTCTTTATCCCTTCCCTTCCTTTCTGTATACACTAAGTTTTAATTGCCCTGCCATTGGCATTTAGTTTTTCACTTTCCTGCCAGGGACCTGGGCTTTAATTACATTCTTTCGATTTAAATGTTAACATGTTATTTCCGTCTTTATTAAAGGGGAATCCAACCCAAATAAAAACTTGTTTTTATAAGAAAAGGAAAAATCAGACAAGTTGATAGGTGAAAATTTGAACAATATTGGACAAACAACAAGAAAGTTATGAATTTTTAAAAGTCGTAAATATTGGTAATCACTATACTCATGGAGACTTCAAATTGGCCGCATATGGGATGTCATAGTGATGTAAGGCAAGGACTACTCTTCCATGTACTCCAATACATATTATGCCTAAAATGTCATTTTTCCCAAAAGTTTGATTTCAAATTATATTTTTCTTTCATGAGGACATTAAACAATATACTACCTGGGTTATATTTAGATTACTGCCCCAGGGGAATGGGTACTTAGGAGAAAACCACATATCCCTGATAATAAAGTACATGGCCTATGGGAAAGTTGTCCTTGCCCATTGTCATAATTTACTTACCCAGTTGCCAATTTGAAATCTACATGCTATTAGTGATCTCAATTTTAAAGCAGCTATAACTTTCTTATTGCTTGTCCGATTTCTTTCAAACTTTCACCATTCTGTTTAATTATTTTTCTCCTTCCCAACACAACATTTTATGGCCAAGGCTGGATTCCCCTTTAAGACTATTTTGATGTATTGTTAGTGTTTTATGTTTTGTTTTATTGGCAAATGGCAAATAAAGATGAATTTTACGTATAGAGTGTATCTATTTATCTGTGAATCTATGTGTCTTTCAAATGTTATATCATCGTCATCATTATAATCACTGTCGTGATCATCAATATCATCATCATCCTCATCTTCATCATCATTATCCTTTTTATCATCATCAACATCATCATCATCAAAATGATCATCAATATCATCATCAACAAAATCAGCATCAATATCATCATTATCATGTAGCCATTACATTTATCATCAAAACTATCATCACAAGGACCATCATTTTCATGGTCAAAATTTATTATCATTACTATGTTAATCATCAAGGAGTTCATTTGTAAATAAATCATTTCATATTCGTTGCTAAAGAAGACTGAGACTGAGAAAGGATATAATAATGAAGCACAAAAGGAATATCGATGAGAAGTATACAAATGAAGAAATATGAATAACAATATATATGAAAGCTATAGGACTCCTTTCTTTACGGCCATGGGATGGGCCAGGAGAACAAACTGTGTGATTTTATGCGGGGTGGAGCGGTAGCTCAATAACCCCAAAATCTTCCTTCTATATATCTATTCTCTATTTGTCTGTTTAAATATGTATGTATATCTGTCTATCTCTATCATTTATCTGTTTGTTTGTCTATGTATCATATTTATTATTCGATGGCAGAAAAGAATTTTTATATAATTCATACCAATATATGAATATAAAGAAGCTGCTCCGATCATCACCCCCCCCCCCCCCATATATAAAACTAGGTCTCTTATAAGTAACATGAAATAAGCCTTGTTTGTCTTTTTCTTTTGTCTTTTTCTTTCTTCTTCCTTTCTTTCTTTCCCTCTTTTTCTTATTTTTCACCTTTTTCTTTCTGTCTTTCTTTCTTTTTTCTTTCTTTTCCTCTTTCTCTTTTCTTTCTTTTCTTTTTCTTTCTGTCTTTCTTTCTTTTTTCTTTCTTTTCCTCTTTCTCTTTTCTTTCTTTTCTTTTTCTTTCTTTCTTTCTTTCTTTTTCTTTCCTTCCCCCTTCCCTTTTTTTCTTTTTTCTTCTTTTATTTTTTCCTTTTTTTTCTTGCTCTCTTATTCTTCCTCCTTTCCTTTAATCCTGGATTTTTCATGTTATTTATACAACATAATGAAACCGATTGTTAATGTTCAGAACCGTTTTTTTTTTAGTATAAAATATGAAATTAGATGAAATTTGTAGTGGGCAATATTATCATTATGTCATGATAAGAGATGGTTTGTTCTCCTTTCTTACCCTCTCTATTTCTTCCTCTACCTTTCCTTCTTAATTTCGTCTGTTATCTGTCTCTTCTTTTCCTCTATATTTGTATTTTTTCTTCTTTAACCCTTCCTTTCCTTTCTGTATACACTAAGTTTTATTTGCCCTGCCATTGCTTTTCCTGCCAGGGACCTAGGATTTAATTACATTCTTTCGATTTAAATGTTAACATGTTATTTCCGTCTTTATTAAGACTATTTTGATGTATTGTTAGTGTTTTATGTTTTGTTTTATGGCAAATGGCAAATAAAGATGAATTTTACGTATAGAGTCTATCTATTTATCTGTGAATCTATGTGTCTTTCAAATGTTATATCATCGTCATCATCATCATCAAAATGATCATCAATATCATCATCAACAAAATCAGCATCAATATCATCATTATCATGTAGCCATAACATTTATCATCAAAACTATCATCACAAGGACCATAATTTTCATGGTCAAAATTTATTCTCATTACTATCATGACTATGGTAATCATCAAGGAGTTCATTTGTAAATAAATCATTTCATATTCGTTGCTAAAGAAGACTGAGACGACAGACTATATATCTAGCACTCTATCTATTAATCTATTTTTCTATTAAACTTTATATCTATATATCTGTCTGTCTATCTTGATGTTTGTCTTACATTATATCTATTTATAATCCATCTAATATATATCTGTTTAGATATATCTTTCTATATGTCTATATATCCATCCACCTATCTATCTATCTATCTGTCTGTCTGTGTATATATATGTCTATGTGAACCTATATATGTTTATTATGATCATCCTCATCATCATCATCATCGTCATCATTCTCATCATGATCATCATCGTTCTCATCATAATAAAACTGAGACGACATACCACCTAATTCTTCCGCATGACGAATTATAGTCTGTTTTTTCTTCATTCCATTCCATTTTATTTTACTCATTTCATTTTCAACAAAATCATGAACCAAGTAACTACAATCATACAAGTCAATGTCATAAACATTATAGCAATGTCATTTAATAAAACGGGTCGTGTGGTCCAGTGGTTAGAGCATTGGACTCATAATCGCAAGGTTGTGAGTTCGAATCCCAACTCTGCCATTGTCTCCACTTTGATAAAAAGGCCCAAGAGTGATATCTGTCGTCTATTACGTCAGCCAATATGACTGATTAACCTAGACGTAAAATGTTTCCAAGGTAATTAGTTATATACCAGCTTGGCGTTTACCAGCAAAAAATGCTGTCCTGCCGAGTTCCTACGGGAGTTACCACAAACAGAATCGACTTAAAACAGACATGTTATCAGAAAGTTACACACAAAATATTGGGATGTATGTATGTGGAAATAATGTTGGTATATTTCGCACTTGATTAACCAAAATGTACTATTGTTCTATTTAAACACTTTGATCGGCTATGATTAAATTGTGCTTTCGACTGTGTGCCGTTACTAACATGCTTCATGAATGAATGACCATGATGAAAGGGAAATGTGACGTCATTGCAGTGACCACACCCCTTCTGACATTCAGATTTCCCCTTTTTAATGTCCCGCCTTGTACAAATAAATAACATATTTTGGTTAACCGATTGTATGTACTGGACCATTCTAAATTTGGCTTTAAAATGACTAAAATAATGTTTTTATATTTTTTATTGATTGTTATTCCCCCCCAAAAAATACACAAATCATGAGCAAATAAGAAATAACATGAATAATGACAAACATACACTGTTTTACAATGTACTAGAGTAATGTCAAATATGAGAAACTTAATATTTAAATTATAGCTATGAGAAACCTATTAAAAAATAGCTTGTATAGGTTTTAAAAAAAATAACAAATAGAACAGAAGCGTAGTCTGTCGACGCCCTGAGGCCTGTTTCATGAAACTTGTTATAATGACAAATTTACGATCACATTTAAAAGCTACTGAAATCCTTCAATCTGATTGGCTGATAGTAAGTCTTTATGAAACGGTACCCTGGAGGAAGCTGGAAAATGCACCCGATGTACACTGAAAAAAAACGCCGGTGTTGATTCAACACCAGCCTGCTCTATATCTATACTAATTGGTGTTGCTTACATGCAAAATTGGTGTGAGTCTAACGCCGAACCGGTGTTGTTTCAACACCACTCTGGTGTGGACCGATATACATTGTAGATAAATCAACACCGGCGTTATTGCAGTGTAGTAATATCTATAGGGGAGTGTAAATAATGCCGGCTAAAACGTAATTATTTGATATAATTTTTTTATATTCATATGAAATGGGTGTTCATAATCATCTTTTAGCACATTTTCTACTTTTGCTTCATGTTCTTAAAGGGCAAGTCCATCCGAAAAAAATGGATTTTTATATTTTTAAGCCCACAAACCCCCAGTCTGTTCCCTAGAAACCTTATCTTCCTGACATACGTTTGAATATTGCATTTGATATTTTATTTCTTATTTTAATCCAAGTTATTTTCAGTTAACTTATATTTTTTATCCACCTTGTAGTTAAAAAAGACACCCCCCCCCCCCCCTCGACCCGATGCTTCATTGAACATAACAAACGTTCTCTATGTTTATCGTTCGTGTGTGTAAGAATAGACATTATTCGAGCTTTTTAGAAGTTGCGAATATACGATCTTGAGAAAGACGGGCAAAGGTCATTCGAATGTACAAGAGAATCAGATGTATTACCGAAATAAGAAGTAACTTGAAGATTTCCAATTTGTCGGGTTGCTCGTTTCGCAAACTCGTCAGGTTAATGTTATCCATGTCTCTTTGGCATGTTTGGAAGCGATCGGAAATGTTATGGGCATAGGCTAACAATACAAAGGTCGTATCTAAAAGAAATACTAAATTATTATTCATGTTGTTTTAAAAGTTGTGCATATGGATAAAAATAAAAGCTAGGAAGAAAAAAATATATCATTTTATTTAATATTTAGGAGATTTATATCTCATGATATGCGCTATGCAAAATATGAATATTATCATTATTATATTTCACATATAAATGGTACGTGATATGAGCTGTGCAATTTCTTAATATAATCATTAGTATTGCTATATTTCGTGAATAATGCATCGTATCCAAAAACGACCCCTTCACTTTCCCACTTTATTACGGAAAGCTTTGGAATAGTTTTTGTCGCCCGTCTTAATTCGTGGCACTAGCTCGTCATACTATTTGATCAATATGACGATTTCGTTTGCAGATACACTTTAAATATCGAGCAATCGAAAATTCCCAAATACAAAACTCATTCAGCTGCCAGAACTTTGATCTCTTTCAACAATGAGCTAAATAACTTCTACTATTCGGTTATTCAGGCCAGTGGCGTACTCTCAGAGTGACATGTAAATCACAGTATTTCTCAAATAATCAACACAATTCCAAGGGGGTAAATAGAGTCGTTCGACTGGTTTTCTATAATTATGAATTCTTTTTTTTTTTGTCAATAAACTGCAATTTTGGGGATGTTTTGTTTTAAGATGATATTGTTCATCAACTCACTCACCCATAATTCCCCTCTGCCAACTTTTGCCGACTACGATTTAGTTTCTTTCCGAACTGTTTTTTTTTCTTCATTAAGTCTGTTTAACAGGGTTCTCTTTTCAACTTATTTGGAGACATCATTTTCCTCAAATCCCAAGGGGTTTTAAGAGATAGAGGAAGAACTTAATGCAAATTAATTAATGTCGCTTCGAATTTCTAAAGAAATACAAAATAATACACAAGTGCACTGTAACTTTGGTGGCGACCTCCTGTGCCGCTAGTTTCTGAGGAGTTCTAACTGAAAATTGATTTGTTTTGAAAATAGGTAAATGGGAATATTTCCAGTTTTGTTTGATGACAAATGTTAATTTTAAACACATGACGAAATATCATGGCCAGAAATTGGGCAAAATTATATGATAATAGTTTCAAATTGTGAAACCCCTTAAAATTTGACAAGTTTTAAACAACATTTTATAAATTTCCACACACTTACACATTACAAAAAAAATAAGATTAGTTTAAGGGAATATATATATTTATGATGTTTAATATGTGTCACAGCTGCAGCCACCTGCGGTCAGTAGAGAAATTTCAAATCATATTTCAATAGATATTGCAACATTAATTTTGTATTTCCCCCGCAAAACTTGGTATCCGACCAGAGGCAGCGAAAAGTAACTATCATTACAAAGGTATATTTCATATTGTATCTGGCAAGTAAGTCTGTAGTGAGGTATGAATCTTTTGTCTACAATCTGCAACAAAATCAAATGAAGAACATGTCAACATGCTTTATCATTGCGGCATCACAGTGGCTGTAGAGGGAATCTGTTGGATGGTTCTCCATCTCTTAAAACTCCTTGATCGCATAAATGAAGCATGAACACGGATCCCTGATATCATGTATCAATCATTTTTTAAAATATTATTTACGTCTGGGACCGACATCGTCATCATCCGAAGGACTCGAACCTCGAACCTCTGCATCAATTTGTAAATACCCCACCCATATAGCTTTGATTACAGGCCAGTGCACTTTAATTCGTTGTACTATTGTATTTTGTTGATTTATTTTATTCATAGGGAGAGGTTATACTAGTTTTGTTAGATGTCCCTACTTGAATAGTAAGCAATAAGTCAGTCGTTTGACTTTATAGACCATTATAGTTTGTTTCACAAAGAAGTATTTTTCAAAATAGTACACGACTACTTTACTGGAATTACTGGAAGTGAATTTTCTACTTACCTGCTACATGCAAGACGAAGTATAAAGATTCCCCTCAAAATCTTTGGGTTCCAGTTCTTATTCGGATGGATCTAAATAATGTGGATCAGTGATTCCGATGCAATAAACTACTATATGACGTGCCCTTCATGCCATAAACCTGCATTCATTCACTCACTCGAGTGAGTGAATGAATTGTACGTATCTTACCATCACTCACTCGGTAGAGTGAGTGATGGTACAGTTTTATCCAATCAGAGAGCTAGAATCGTATTGGAGACCCCCTCTCTGCAGCGGAAGTACATCCACTCGGGTGAATGTACGAGCACTCACCAGTTGATGCGAAAAGTGGTTGTTTTATAACACTGTGCCTATAGAGCGGACAATATCCCTTTTATGTGGGTCAGAATCTTGCTTGGTGTCCAACTGCGATAGGTATTTCAATCGCGTTGTAATAGTCTAATCACTCAGACCCACTTTCGAAACAAGTGATAGCGGATTATCATTTGGTTGAGAAACGGGCAATGTTTATTCCAAATTCACATGTAAGCTGTATAGCAGCCTGTTATTCATTATTGCATCTTTGAAATATGTGCCACAAGATCTACAAAATTACTTTCAGTATATAAGGGAATGAAAATTCAGAGCAAAGTTTACGTCAAAATAACAGGAAAATTGTCCCCATGATATGTATAGGCACTATGTTAGTTGTATATATATTTATCTTCATAAAGTAATTATAAATACAAGTGTGAAGTAACGAGGAATATGGTAACAAAATGTTTGCCAATCATGAGTGTGAACATGCAACCCTTGCGAGGTGAAGACGAAGTGGCTGCTCTCGGAATCGGCATTCATTCACTCACTCCCCTGCAGACATACGGGTCACGTCACGTGATTGCGCTTAAAAGCAATCACTCACTCCGCTAGGTACATCCACTCGGTCCATACACGTCACGTGATTGCTCTTTGTAACAATCACTCCCCTGCAATGTTCAGATATGGCCCCATCGTCAGGCCACGTGATTAGAAATACCAACAGTCTTATTTGCTCCTCTTCAAGTTACCATATACACGATGGTTTTTAATTAAAAGTTACGCCTTTATATTGCAAGATGAAAGCAGATCTTTACTCATTCTATAAATGCCCCCTCCCTTTTGTGTCTTAAATTAAGACAACTAATACAATTATGATAAATATAACCTTCGAGTTATTCTATCTTAATAAAGGACTCTAAAGGTAACAGGAGAGGTTGACACAAAGATGGCGACTGCATTCTCATTCAAGATAGATCGATATACAAGTATGTATCAAGTTTTTATTTTCCACTTTAATTTGAAGAATAAAATTTCCTTGCGTCTCTTAAAAGAATATGACACAGATGAGATAAATTTAATAGAGTCTTCCTTGTGACTATGTATTTTGTATACATTTATGTTCATAAAGTAATTAAGAATACAATTGTGAAGTAAAGAGAAATATGGTACTAAACGATTGCCAATCATGAATGTGAACATGCAACCCTTGCGAGGTGGAGACGAAGTGGCTGCTCTTGGAATCGGCTTTCATACACCCACTCCCCTGCAGCCAGGCTCACCAAACGGGTCACGTGATTGCGCTTAAAAGCAATCACTCACTCCGCTAGATACATCCACCCGGTCCGTACGAGTCACGTGATTGCGCCTAAAAGCAATCACTCACTCCGCAAGATACATCCACTCGGTCCTTAAGAGTCACGTGATTGCTCTTTGTAACAATCACTCCGCTAGATACATCCACTCGGTCCATACGAGTCACGTGATTGCTCTTTGTAACAATCACTCACTCCTCTGCAATGTTCAGATATGACCCCATCGTCAGGCCACGTGATTAGAAATACCAACAGTCTCATTTGTTCATCTTCTAGTTACAGTATACACGATGTTTAATGTTACGCCTTTATTTTGGAAGATGAAAGCAGATCTTTACAAATTCGATGATTGCCCCTTCCCTTTTATGTCTTAAATTAAGTCAACTAATACAAATATGATAAATATAACCATCGGGTTATTCGATCTTAATAAAGGACTCTAAAGGTAACAGGAGAGATCGACACAAATATGGCGACTGGGATTCTCATTTAAGATAGATCGATATACAGGCATGTTTCAACCCCCCCCCCCTTTAATTTGAAGAAAAAAATGTCCTTGTGTCTCAGATCAGATAAATTTGATAGAGTCTTCCCTGTGACTATGTATTTTTGTTTATATCTATCTTCATGAAGCGAAGTAAAGAGGAATATGGTAACTATGAGTGTGAACATGCAACCCTTGCGAGGTGGAGACAAAGTGGCTGCTCTCGGAATCGGCATTCATTCACTCACTCCCCTGTAGCCAGGCTAACCATACGGGTCAAATGATTGCGCTTAAAAGCAATCACTCACTCCGCTAGGTACATCCACTCTGTCCATACATGTCACGTGATTGCTCTTTGTAATAATCACTCACACTCTCCATAGGGTCACGTGATTGCGCTTAGAAGCAAACACTCACTCCGCTACAGCCACTTGTTTCATGGAGCTACTTACATGTTTTGACTGCGTTTTTTTGTACCTTGGTGCTTATTACAAATGTCGTGACCCGGCCACCGCAGTTGCCGGTCATTCATACAGTTCTTCTGTCACTTCATGCCGAACATGGTCGCTTTGTTTCGGAATAGTTGTTTTGGGCAGTGGCGTAACAGGCGGGGGGGGGGGGGGCAGGGGGGGCAAGTTGCCCCCCTGGCGGATTTCACCGGGAAAATAAAAGAAAAGCGAGAAAAAGAAAAAAGGAGGGAGAAAGAGAGGGAAAGGGGAAGGAAAGGGAAAAGGAAAGAGGAAAAGGAAAGGAAACTGGAAAAGAAAATGAAGGAAAGCGGGAAAATGTACGAAAGAAGAACAATTGAGAACAAATCATTCCGAAATAGGCCTATGTAATGCAATAGCACGGTGGGAAATATATTAAAGGATGACAAAATGGCAACAATAGCGGAAAACGAAGGTAGAATGTAATTAATCAAAAGCTTAATCACTGTTAATTGGAAAACAAAGAAAAGGGACAAGAAATAAAATAATAACACGACCGGGCTGCCGATGATTGAAATTAAAGAGCGGGAAGAAAGATGGACTGCATACAACATTGTGCTAAGCTTGCTAAATTTTATGCAAATAAGCTACGGGGGCTTTGCCCCAGACCCCACGCAGTAGGGGCTCTTCATTTATCACCTTCAAATGGCTCTATAACGTCCCCCCCCCCCCCCCGTTTAATCACGTTCAATCACTGGCATACAGGCGTGCGGGGGGGGGAGAAAATAAAATAAATTATAGGAGACAACGTACAATGAAATGAATGGAAACAATGAAATGTGTTATTTGCTGAATATAATGGAAAAATCTATCACAAAATTATAATTTCATTTTAATAGGCAATTTTTTTCGAGCTCGCTTTGCACGCTGGCGACTTTTTACAAATTTTTCCCACATTGCTATGTTTTGCCCCCTCATAATAAAGCTATATTCTGTATATGACCGCGATTTGATTAAAATAGCGGCAATCTGTGAGGTTTAAATGGCTTTGATATAAAAAAGTTCCGGGGGCTCCGCCCCGGACCCCATCGCACATCAATGCGTATGGAAGGGTTGGGCCATGACCCCCCAAAAGTTCTACAAACAAGAACAAAAGAAAGGAGGAAAGAAAAGCAAAGGAAAAGTGTAGGATATGATTTTATTTACTGAATATAGTAACAAAAATAGCTCAAAGTTAGATTCTCATGAAAAGGTGATCTTTTTCTCGCTCGCTTCGCTCGCTCGGGACTTATATAAAGCAGCTTTTTTTAACACAGTACATGTGCTATACTGCGCCCCTCGTTTTTTTAAACTCTTCTCGCTACTACCGCAAAGAATCCTGTTCACAGTGGTGTTCAGACCACAAAAAAGGAATCTAAACAGAGAAGAGTGAAATATATTTTTCTTTGGATATCATGTCAAAATCTATCACAAAATTGGATTTCTGTATCAAAAAGGTCAACATTTTTGCTCGCTCGCAACTTTTTTTAAAAGATAAATTCCACCCAATACGCAATATCTGGCCTTTTCATATAGTCGCCTCATTATACCATTATGCCTGTTCATACCATGATATGACCGGGAAATTTTTTGCTCTTGCCCCTCCCCCCCCCCCCTGGCCACCGACCCCTGTTACGCTGTTGGTCTTGGGATACCGTTACTGTATGAAAGGACACTGTCTCCAAAATGATCGGGGGCATTGAGGGGGGTCGGGGAACGGGCATAGTGAGCATTGGCCCCCACTTTCCCCCGGGCCCAGAAAATTTGAAATTGAAGAAAGTATAGTAAGAAAGTAAGTATACGAGTACATGCTCTGCTCAAGCTGCAATGAAGTGTTTCAAAACAACAATTTTGATAATCAATTTGCGATTTTTTTTTTGTAGAGATAAATAAATGGTCTATTCGATCGGAAAACACAGTGGGCCTTAAAGGGGAAGTTCACCCTGAAGAAAACTTTGTTGTAAAAATAGCAGAAAAAATATTTAAAATTATTGGTGAAGGTTTGAAGAAAATCCGTTAAAGAGTAAGAAAGTTATTAGAATCCAAAGTTTTGGATTTGTGACGTCATAAACGAGCAGCTGCCCCATGTGTTATGTAATATAAAATGCATGAAGTTCAAATTTTGTATGGTTCCTGATGACTTAATTTTGTTTTCTATTCATGATCGGGTGTGAAATGATTTGTGTATTGATATACAAAAGGTACAGTGAAAACCATTTTCAATTTTCTGAGAAAATGACATTTCATTGATTTTTTACCATTTGCTATGTAGGAATGCTGCTCGCATATGACGTCACAAATCAAATAATTGAAATTCTAATAACTTTTTAATTATTTGATGATTTTTCTCAAACCTTTGGCAATATTTTTATCATTTTTTCTGCTATTTTTACAATAAACTTTTTGTCGGGGTGAACTTCCCCTTTAAACATTATGTGTGACCAAATCAATATGCACGAATTATCCTTCTCGTGATTCGATTTTTATTTCTTTTTTAATATCTAGATACGCATCCAGCGTGTTGATAATTACAAAAAAAGTTATGAAAATTTTGAAAAAGTCAGCTAGCTCTACGTGCTCGCATCAATTCTTTAGTAAGATACACATGCATCTTGTTAGTGAATTGAAAAAAATGTTCATAACGTTCAGTTCCCGGATAAAACATTCAGCTTGTCCTTCGCGCTCGTATTATTCATTTGGTGAGATGTCATATATACACATATCACCGTAAGCAGTCCTTAGAGGGGAAGTTCAACCTGAAGATAAGTTTGCTGCAAAAATAGCAGAAAAAATAAAACAAAAATATTGCTGAGAAACGTTTTGAGGGACATCCACTAAAGATCAAGATAGGTATTACATAGGCGGATCCAGGGGGCGACGGGCCCGCCCCCCCCCCCTATTGGTGGAGCAAAAAAAGAAAAAAAGGAAAGAAAGAAAAAAAAGAAAAAAAAGAAAAAAAAAGAGGGAAAAGAATGGAGAAAGAAGAAGAGGAGGAAGACGAATAAAATAGAAATAATCTTTCATGTCAATATATAACATTTTCGCTCGCGCCTCGTGCTCGCATTGCCTGTTAGGTGATTTTCATATCTTGTTCAATATGGAGTTAAACATCAAGTCAAGTCAATATACAAAACATATTTCATCTCGGAAACCGAACTTTCATTATGTGATTTACAAATTTATTCTTAAAAAGTGCTCTGTAAAAATGTCAGTTTTATGGTCTGAATATTAACATTTTCTGCTCGCGCTGCGCGCTCGCAAATTTTGATTTATCAGGTACCAATTATTTTCGTGTATTCCATAAAGTTTTCAAAATATCCCTCTTCAGGTCTGATTGCCAAAACGTATCACCTAGCGCTGCACGCTCGCATTTTGATTGGCAAGTTATGTAGGTCTCAATATTGATTTTACAACAAACTACTTAAAGTCCCCTTTTCATAAAAGTTTTTTTTTTCAATCTTTATTGATCAAAATATAAATTACATTACATAGTTTATAACAAATTTTGGCTCACAATTCGCGCTCGCATTAATAGTTGAACATATATTAACCGATGCATCCTATTGATAATTACAAAAAAATGTCAAGTTTTCAGGCCATAATATTATCAGATTTCGTGCCCTCATTCTCATTAGGCATTAAAAAATAAGATATTAATTTAATAATCAAATTGTCCTATTTGTTTCATCTCGCGCTTAGCAAGAGGAATAGGAAGTTCTTGAGATATAGAGCTGAAATTGACTCAGATCGGGATATCAAATAGTTTAAGGTCGCGCTTCGCGCTCGCTTTGATTTTCATGATAAAAGATTATTTAGAATGGCTGGATTATAGGTCTAAATATGAAACACGCGCGCATGTTTATGCAGATACTCAATTTGTTTTCTATCTTAATCATTATCCAGTTTCAGATCACAAAATATCAAAAAATTTCTGCTCGCACTTTGTGCTCGCACTATTCATGTAGGAAGATCCCCCTATTACTCATTCTTTTCATGATTTACAAATCATGAATAGATTGTCCCGTTTTAGGTCTAAATCTCGATTTTTTCTGCTCACGCTTCGCGCTCGCATCATTTATTTAGTTAAAAGCTATCATGTTCACGATTACAAAAAATTGATTAAAATTGTCCGTTCTTTATGTAGAATTAATGCTTCGTGCTCGCATTATTTGATTGTTGAAATATGTAACGTCTTCATGGCTAAGTGCAAGCAGTCCTTAACATGTACCTCTTTGATCAGTTCAAAACATATATAAAAATATTCTGCTCGCGCTTTGCGCTCGCATGATCAATGTAAGGAAGATCCCCAATTACTCATCCTTTTCATGGTTCACATAGATCAGACTGAATGTACATCTCAGCTTCATTCTTACAAACAAGATAAAGCCTATAACAAGCGGGCGCTAATCACGCGAGCTCAAATTTTGGGAGATTTTATATTAATAAAACTCAGTGTTGAATATTCTGAGCAGTATTTGTATTCCTGAACAGGCGCGCCGGAACACATTCAGTTTTAGGGGGGCAAAATCCCAAAGGGGGCACACTATTTTTGACAGCGTGAGATACCGAAGCGATCGAGCGGGAGAGGATGTGGGACCCCCACGGTAAGGACTTTGTGTGAAAATGGAGTATAAAAGTTGCGTTTCTTAGAGCATTCCAAATAAATTTCACGAGAATTAAACATAGAATTCACTACGAAAGACTATACTCATAATTTATGAAATCTACGCGCAAAACGATCGCTTCGGAATGTGGTTTTCATGTCTATCAATTAAATTACGTATTATGCTTATATTGACTCAAAATACCAGAAATTACATTTTTCATGCAATATCCTTTCAGAAACATTTATTTATGTACAGTTACATACACGGACGACGCGAGAGAGCACAATCATCATAAGTTTCAAGTAATTCCTGTCAGAACAAGGGGTGTATTAAGCAGAAGAAGCGTAACAACAGAAGCACTTTTTGTAGTCGTAATCATGATTATCATACGCATCTCACTAATAATATATTGCGAGCGCGAAGTGCGAGCTGAATATTTAGGAATTTCAGACCTGAAGAGGGGCATTCTAAGGCTTGTTTGTAGGAATTCACCAAGACCATACGTATTTTACTAACCGAACGATGCGAGCGCGAAGCGCGTGCTGAAAACTTTTTATATTCAGATTTAAATTTATAAGGACTGATTTTAGAAATTCATGAAGAGCAGGCATATATCACCAATCCACTAATGCGAACGTAAGCACGGACAGGGAATGTTTTATATTAACACCTGAAAATGGGGCAATCACTTTAAGTAGTCATGAAAAAGAAGCATAATTATATCACTACATGAAACAATAATAACTTAAAGTGCGAGGAAATGTATTTGGTGTATATTGACTTGAAAATGGGATGTTTTAGTACAGCAGGATTATATATCTCGTTAAACAGACAATGCGAACACCAGGAACAATGAAGACATAGGGCCTGAGCAAATCATGTTTCATAAATTATAAAAAAAATGTTTTTTATGCAATATAACATAATTATTATTATGATTATAATGAAAAATAATTTTTCCTTTCCTGTTACGTTTCTCTTCCTTTCTCCCTCTTTTTCTCCTTTTCCCCGTTTTTTTTTGGGGGGTCAGCCGATTCGGGGGGGGGGGCACGTGCCCCCCATGCTCCTCCCCGTAGTTATGCCACTGGGCAATACGTTTCATGTTTTGTAACTGGGGAAAAAGAAATATGATAAACTTAATTTTCTAACAATTCAAAACTTTTCTGAAAATCAATAAAGTTTTAAACATTACTCGATTTATGTGTCTGGACGACCGCGCGTGCATTGGTGTACCACTTTCAAGTTGCCATTCAGTTTTAATCTGAAATGTATTCATTAAAAGTTTAAACGATACCACACTGTCATAAGATGGAAAGGGTCTTATCAAAGGTATGTTTTCACAGAGGGACATGTTCGTCTATGATATTTTACTGCCCCGTCAGGGGCGATTTTTTTTTCATTTTTGACAATGGAAATGACAATTTTTTAGGCAGAAAGTGCCTTCATCGTTTACTTTTGTCCTTAAATAATTTATCATTTTAGGGGGGGGGGCACATTGGGGGGGGGGGGGGGGGGCAAAATCTCGTTTTGCCCCCCCCAAAAAAATTTTTATTTGGGGCCCCCCGCTTCCGGCGCCCTTGTTCCTGAACAAGATTACAAACTAAACGGAGATCAGGCGCGGCGCAACTGAGCGCGAGCTGGATTTTTTTTATACACTAGCTCAGTTTGCAATGACTCATATATACATAACATATTTCACCAAACAAATAAAGCAATTTTTTATATTTAGACCTGAAAACCAGACATTCTGAGCACTCAGTAGCCTATAATCTAAGCGGAGGCTGTAGTCATTGTCGTTGCTGTTATGCTGAACGAAAGTGATACGTCTGATCTGGCAAAGACTACGCATTTTGGCTGCGTAACGCAACTTTCTCTTTGATGGACAATAAAATACGCCTAAAATGTCTATTTTTGCACTTTTCTAGGGTTATAAAAAATCTTTATCAATAATGTATTCTTTGCAAATCTGTATTACATTCCCTCTTATATAAAGTATACATGAACTATTGATAGATGCGATAAACTGAGACACCGGGGTCTTAAGTAGTACAATTTTTAAATTTAATAAAAACGAAAAAAAGCAAGACATATTATATTTTTATTTCTCCCATACTTTTCCCCCTTTTTTCAGAGTTATCTTACAAATCTAATCAGATAATAGAGAATCAATTTTTTGTTTTTCCTCGTTTATTATTTTTTTAACAATATAGGGGGATTTATATGATTCTAGATTGAAATGGAAACCTTTGGACGGAGCAATGGTAATGTTCATTTAATATTTGATATTTTTGAGGAACTGTATTTTTCAGTCTCGTTTGAATTGCATTTTTTTTAATTTAGTCATTGCCTCTCCCCTCTCTCCCCTCTCTTATCAGCAATTGTGTGTGTATGTTATAACCTTTTTGGTTCTTTTCCTCCCATTTTGTTTTTTATCTTTTTTGTATTTGAATGAAGGGAGAAATTGTTTGTTTGAAAACAATTAAATTGAGATCTTAAAAGACAATTTTGTATAAATTCTACGTCTCATATTTTGAAAGTCAACAACGTTCACAATAGCGTCAATGTGACGGTGTGGTTGTACATGATTGTATGAGAAGGGAAAAGAAGGGCGTGTGCACGTTATTACCACGCTATCAGGAGCGGATCCAGCCTTCGCCAATGGGGGGGGGGGGGGGGGTTAGCTACATTTTCCCCGAATGGACGCTCGAAAATGATTTTTGGCTTCTTTGAAGGGGTAGTCCTATTGATTACTTCTTAGCTTTATCCTATAAATCAACATAAATATATAATACCATAATCTTTTTTTCTACATAATGCGAGCGCGAATCGCGAGCTAATTTTTTTGGAAATCTTATGTATTTTTTTCCTAAAGTTTGAACATTCTGGGCAATGTTTATTAGCCTGAAAAATATATATATGCGAATAAATAATTACTACGAACGTAAAGCACGAGCAGAAATAAACTGATGGAAAATGTACCTGTTAAAGACTGCATGCAATTAGTCATGAAGACGTAACATATTTTAAAAATCAAATAATGCGAGCGCGAAGCGCGAGCTGAAATTCGTTAACATTTTTTACTAAAGAATGGAAATTCTAAACACTTTTTGTAACTGAAACAGAATATAACTTAACAATGCATGCGAGCGGAAAATTTCGAGATTTAGACCTACTGAGCGAGACACTCTATTGATGTTTTGTAAATTATGAGAAGGATTAGTAATTGGGGATCTTCCTTAGATTAATAATGCTAGCGCAAAGCTCGAGCAGAATGTTCATATACGTTTTGAACCTATCGGAAAGGTACCTAAGAAATGCTTGCACTAAGCCATGAAGACGTTACATATTTCAACATTCAAATAATGCGAGTGGACAATTCAATTTCATTTTTTGGATTGTGAACAGGATAGCTTTATAGGTCTAGAGAACAAGTTGGGTATCTGAATAAACATGCGCGTGCGTGTTTCATATTTAGACCTAGAATAGTCATTCTAAATACATGTTTTATCATGAAAATCAAAACGAGCGCGAGCTTAAGGAGAATGAAACTCTTGGAGCAAGTTAGCTTTTGTGAAAGCAGAAAAATCGAAGAATAAGATCAACAAAAGTTTGAGTAAAATAGGACTAGCAATAAAAGAGTTATGAGCATTTGAATGTCGAGATCACTAATGCTATGTAGATCCTCCCATTGGCAATGCGACCAAGATCTGTGATGTCACACACGTACAACTCTCCCATTTGGACACTGAAAATATACCCCAAAACATCTCTTTTTGCTCATTCCAATCATACTATATGACAAATGATTCATCAATGATACAATGTTGTGAAACCTCTGTACTTGTCATCTCATAAAGAGAACACCTCACCTTGTGATAGACTATAAAAGTGAGAATATAAGTGAAATAAGTACTAAAGTAATGAGGGAGTTGTACGTGTGTGACATCACATATCTTGGTCGCATTGTCAATGGGAGGATCTACATGGCACTAGTGATCTCAATATTCAAATGCTCATAACTTTCTTATTATTCATTCAATCTTCCTCAAACTTTCAACAATATGATTCTTTGATTTTTCTCTTTGATATTGATTCAGCTGGTTTCAAGGGTTTCATTCTCCTTTAATCTATTTGATATTTCGATCTGAGTCAAAGTCAGCTATATTTCAAGCACTTTGTCATGTTTGTAAGAAAATTATGAGGTGGATATGGATCACAGTTAAGAAAGAGCTGATATGTTTCATTACTTTGAGTTTTGACATAGAACCGGGACATCCTTAGGACATGTCATCATATGAAAATGATGACTGTCTTACTATTCCTCTTGCTATAAATTAAAGTGCGAGATGAAACAAAAGGGACATTTCAAGTATTTCTATTAATTATAAATTGAATGCGTCTGGTACAACCGTGTAGCCCGGATTTAATTTTGGAGGGAACCCGCGAAGCGCGCTCCCTATGCGGGAGGGTGCAGAGAGAGGGGGGGGGGGTGGTCCCCCTCCCTCGCGGAGCGCAACGTTTTAGATATCTCATCAAATTTCAATCACATTAAGATGTCTCTTTCGTCCCTAATACCCTTATCAACACGAATTTTATTAACCTGCTGTGATTAAAAACAAAAGATGAGCGCCTACAAAATGGGAAAAGATTTAGGAATTCAAATTAATTCATTTTAACGCGGGAAGCGCGAAAGATAAGAGGTTTTGTTTAAAAAAATGAGAACAAAAGTGGGGTAAAATACCTATCTTTAGTCACATCAGATTTGATTGTAAAAACTTAAGCCACATCAACTTTTTTAACTCGCAACACAGACTGTAGAAAGCGAATACATGCAGGGATTGAAACTACAACGTACAAGGTACAAGGGATCTCTTCCCGCGAATGACAAGTTCTGAATCCTATAAATCTGAAACTTTAACCTGCCCTAATTTTGATATTTCTTAGATAATACAAAAAAAAAATAAAGCTCAAAATGTGAAAGGGGTGATGAAAGCTAGAAGAGGGACCTTTCCTTTTCCATGCACGCGAAGCATGGATACTTCTGTGACTTATTTTGGAAGAAAAAATGTGTAATTTTGCTCAATATTAAGCGCTATTAAGCAAAACCGAAACGGGATCGGAGATGGATGTGCAGAAATACAAAATAAAGTTTCAAAGTACCTACTTTTGAATATATCATAGCATGACACGAATCTAATGCATTTCTCTTTGAAAAGGAGCTTTGCCAAAAAAATGCCTGCTGAAAAAACGGAAAAATAGCATTTGGGGACTCGGGGAGTCGAACAGAAGAGTCGAAATTTTGTGTCAGTGCAATTAAAAAAATACCTTTCATACTATCCACGTATACTTTACAATTTCTAGCAAGAATGCGATTCCCATGGCCAGGGAAGGGGAAAAACGGAGTAGAAAAAAGGTGTGGGAAAAATGATGAAAGGCAATTCTGATATTTTTTCCCGCGCAGAGCGCGTAATCAAATTTTTTTATGAAGAGAGAAACACACATTTCATTTAGGTTTTTATTCTTTTGACATGTTTGACAAAAAAGAGAAAAAAAAATAAAGCTATGCCTTTCTTCAAATTTCAAATTCAAATTCAAATCCAAATATATCTATTTCACTTCCATCAAACAAAAACAAATTGTATACCATATACAAACATAAATATTTGTATACGTTGCAAAAAAAAGGAAAAAATTAATTATACATATGTTGTGAAAAAACACTTAGATAATTTGGGTAACACATTGTAGGTTTTAAAATAGTATACTATTTTTCAATAGAAATTAAGATGGAAATGGAGGGACCCACTAAAAAGCAATGCTTGTACAATGTGGGCCCCTCAAAAAATACCGTCCTTTTTCTCCCTTCGATTTTTCTTTTTCTAACTTTTCCCCTTTTTGGGGGGGAGGGCCGCCCCCACCGCTCCCTGGCTGCGCACCTGATCTGTTAATATATTTCTACCATTAATGCAAGCACAAATTGCGATTCTAATTTTTTTTAATATGCACTGTCGTGAGAAGGGGATTTTCAGTAGTTTGTTGTATAATCAATATTGAGACATACGTAACTCGCAAATCAAATTGCGAGCGTGCAGCGCAAGCTGATACGTTTTGACAATCAGACTAGTCTAGATTCTAGACGTTGGTGTACTTGTTATTTCTCTCCCCTTGCATGCCTTGCGCGCCATCTCCAGTGATCGCGCTATCCCCTGAGGGTAGGAAATCGTGTGGCTGTTTTCATTTCGGGCGTAGAGGTCGAGGATTGTGTTATTGATCAACTGAAAAGTAGAACAGTCCTGGCAAAGGACTACAATCAGACCTGAAAAGGGATATTTTTAAAAATTAATGGAATACACGAAAATAATAGGTACCCAGTGGCATAGGTCACGGCATTGGGAGGGGGGACCAGCAAAAATTTTGAGTCAGATATACTGACCTAATAGATACACTTTAAGGACTGTGCCACTATAAATGGATATGTATCTCACTGATCAAAAAGTGCAAGCGCGAAGCGCGAGCTAAGATTTTTATATCTAGACCTAAATAGGAACATTATATAAGCAAATTTTGTACTCGGGATATGTACCCGTCTTGCTAAACAAACGATGCGAGCGCGAAGTGTGAGCTGAAATTTTTTGTATATACTGACTCCAAAAAGGAACATTTTAAGGAGTATTATTCAGGGATTTATTAAGAGTATACATATCTCACCATAGTCATCTAATGCGAGTGCCAAGCGTTTGCTGATTTTGCTACAATTACAAATTGAAAACGGAATGATGTTTTAATACAATAGGATTATAATCTCGTTAAACATACAATGCGAGCACCAGGAACAATGAACACATACAGGCCCTGAGCAAATTATATTTTAAAGTTATCAAAAAAGACTGTGAAACCTGTCTATAGTGACCACCCAAGGGAAGCACAAAATGTGGCCTTTATAGATAGGTGGCTGCTATAGACAGGTTCTTATACACACAATCTTGATTTGATTTATTGTTTTCTTCTGCATCCATGGAAAATTCGTATAATACATTTCCATAACGTAATAAACATAATATGTTATTATTTTTGGCATGAATCATAAATAAAGTGCACTAAAAAATAATTCCAGACAAAAATGATTAACTGATATTCACAATTTGCAGGAGAAGGATTGTCATCATAAGCAGATTGCTTGAGGAAAAATGACAATCCCAATCTTCCTTCATGGGAATTGGTTTTAGTGAGGCATGTGGCCACTATAGACAGGTGGCCACTTACACAGGTTTGACTGTATTTCTTATGTAATGTAACATGTTACATGAAGAGCTCATACTTGCAAAAGGGATTACTAGGTCCATTTTTCATCAAATTTGATTTCTATTTTCCCAGTCTTCCCCCTAATCTTATTTTATTCACTCGTCTTCTTCCTTTTCCTTTTTTCTCCTCTCTTCCCACTTTTTTCCTTTCTTTCCTTCCCCCCACTTTTTTGTCCGCCAATAGGGGGGGGGGGGGGCGTGCCCCCGGGCCCCCGGGCCCCTGGATCCGCCTATACGCTATTAAATAGGTTTATACAACTTGGACCAAATGGGTATTGGACCCGCATACATTCGTAATTCCGAAGCTTCGTTATTCCGAAGGTTCGTATTTCCGAAGGTTTGTAATTCCGAAGATTCGTAATTCCGAAGGTTCGTTAATTCAAAAACGAAATAAGGTTCGTAATTCCGAAGGTTCGTTAATCCGAAAACAAAATGAGGTTTGTAATTCGGACGGTTCGTTAATCCGAAAACCAAATGAGGTTCGTAATTCCGAAGGTTCGTTAGTCCGAAAACTAAATGATTAACGAACCTTTTTTCGTTTTCGTACTGACGAACCTTCGGAACAACGAACCTTATTTTGTTTTCGGATTAACGAATCTTCGGAACAACGAGCCTTATTTCGTTTTCGGATTAACGAACCTTCGGAATATCGAACCTTATTTCGTTTTCGGATTATCGAACCTTCGGAATAACGCCCCAAATGTTCGGATTAACGAACCCTTTTACGTTTTCGGAAAAACGAACATCGAGGTATAGCCAATTTAAGTGTTTCGGAATTACGAACCTTCGGAATAAAGACCCTTCGGAATTACGAACCTTCGGAATTACGAAGTGTAACCATTGGACCAAGTAAGAATTCGACCGGCTAGTCGGTATTGGATCAACTGTCAATTAATTGACTATAGATACTGGACCAAATCGCTATTGGACCAAATGGACATTAGACCAAATGACATTATACCAAATTCCTATTGGCCGAAGTTTAGCTCTTAAAAAGATTGGTTATTAGACGGAGTGGCTATGGGCCAAACTGACTATTAGACAAAGCGGCACTTAGGCAATGTGGATCTACTCTTCTAGAAAGTGGCTAGGCTAAACGGTTCCGTCGAAGAAGTGACTTTTGAACGGAGAGGTTCGACAAACTAGCTATTTGTCGAAATGATATTGTAACAAACGGTATTAGACGAAATGGTCAAAATGGACGAAGTGGTATTGGACGCAGTGGACATGGCCCGTGGATTTCACTCTTTCTTTCCTTTCACATAGGCGGATCCAACGGCCCCCTATTGGTGGAGCAAAAAAGTATTTAAAAAGGGGAGGAGAGAGGAGGGGAAAGAGAAGAGAAAAAAGAAGAGGAAGACGAAAGATTAAACACGAAAGGAAGACTTGGAAAATAACAAGAATCTTTCATGTCACTACATGTATATAACATTTTTGCTCGCGTTTCGCGCTCGCATTGCCTGTTAGGTGGTTTTCAAATCTCGTTCTATATGGAGTTTGAATATCAAGATTGGAAGTCAATATATAAAACATATTTCACCTCGGAAATCGAGCCTTCATTATTTTGTGTGATTTATATATTGATTTTAAAAGTGCTCTGTAAAAATGTCAGTTTTATAGTCTGAATATTAACGTTTTCTGCTTGCGCTGCCATAAAGTTTTCGCAATATCCTTTTTAGGTCTCATTGTCAAAACGTATCGGCTAGCTCGCATTTTGATTGGCGAGTTTTTCTTGTCTCAATATTGGTTATACGACAAACTACTAAAATCCCCTTTTCATGACAGTGTATAAAAAATTTGGCTGGTAATTTGCGCTCGCATTAATGGTTAAAAGTATTTTAATTGATGCATCCTCTGTATAATTACAAAAGTGCTTGAAATGTCCAGTTTTCAGGCCATAAACAAACTATCTTAGAAAACACACATTGACTTTAGATGTCGTACAATTTCACGCAATATTGGTGTTATCAACAAAGTTAAGTTTTTTTCTTCCAACTTCCTCCCCAAAAATGCTTTATTCAACATTAATTTTACCATATTTAAATTATGGAGCAATTGTTTGGGGAAATACACACTCAACCTACCTAGATAGAATATTGCTTTACAAAAGAAGGCATCGCGTGTTATTTTCAACTTGTCCTGGAGATCTCACACAGATGAGTTGATTTTTAACAATAACATTCTAAAAATAAAAAACACTGTACCAATATAACTTAGGTCAATTCATGTATCAATTAAACAATAATATGTTACCACCCATATTTAATTCTTCATGTAACAAAAACATAAATTTTCACAAATACCCCCACAGGTCAACAAGATGAATTCCATTTACCACTACCCCGGACCATCCTTGCAAAATCAATTTTTACTTTTGAAGGCTCTGGGCAACTAGTAATAATAACATCAAAGAATCACCAAGCCTTAATTCCTTCAAATATAAGTTGAAAAAATTCTCCAAGATAACCATTGAATTTAACTCTTCATCACTCAAATTCTTGTATTTTTTTAAATCAAACATGATTATCATGTCACGTACACTTTTCCATCTCTTTCGTTTTACTGTTGATCAGCGAGGTCCGTCTGTGAGTACTGGGTCTGGATTCTGGAGACCTTTAAACTCTCTTTCTTGTTTCTTTTTCTATTTTAATTTCTCCTATTTCCTTTTAATTTAACTGGTTCATACTCAAGTTGTTATTTCAATTTGTATATGCTATGCAACTACACGATTATTTATTCAGAGGCTGCTCTCTACAAGCTCCGCTTTTTAGCAGCCTCCTCCATTTCAAACCTGATATGTAATAATTTGATTTTTTTTATTTGATTTTATTTATTTCTGCATTCAAGATAATATATGCAACATAACATCAATGTAATACATTTAAGTTTTACAAAGTAATAAAGCAATAGTCATAACAAAACAATGAAAAATAAATATCAACAAGAAGCAATATTCAATCAAAAGAAAATAACAGTTTAAATGAATGCAGGAGACCGCCATCTTGAATAGTGGCGGACCGTGACCCTGAGGAGACAAAGCATGGGGGCACGGCATTGTTCACAAACAATGCAGTGCCCCCCAATGCTTTGTCTCCTCCGGGTCACGGTCCGCTAATGATCTTGAATATATTTTTTGTACAGAGATACTTGAAATATGTTATGTTATTTATATGTCAAAATGTACAACGCAAACTGTAATTGTTGAAAATGGAAATAAACGAAATGAAATGAAATATCATCAAATTTAGCGCCCTCAGTAGGCATTAATGAATAAGATATTAATTTAATAATTAACTTGTCCCTTTTATTTCATCTCTCACTTAGCAAAATGAATAGGAAGATGTCCGGTCCGATGTTAAAACTCAAAGTAATAATAATTAAAAATATCAGCTCTTAATTAAGTGCAATCCTTGTCCACCTCACAATTTCCTACCATGACAAAGTGCTTGAATTATAGAGCAGCTGAAATTGACTTTTTTCAGATCGTAATATCAAATAGTTTAAGCTCCCGCTCGCTTTGATTTTCATGATAAAAGATGTATTTAGAATGCCTAGATTCTAGGTCTAAATATGAAACATGCGCGTGCATGTTTATTCAGATACTTAACATGTTCTCTATTTAAATCATTATCCAGTTTCAGATCACAATATCAAAAATGTTCTGCTTGCGCTTTGTGCCCGCATTATTAATGTAGGAAGATCCCCTATTACTCATTCTTTTCATGATTTACAAACCATGAATAGAGTGTCCCATTTTTAGGGCATCAATTGTTCAGTTATACAGTGCGTATAAAAAAAACGGGACAGATTTGAAAAGTCTATAAAATTTTTGTTTCAAATAATGATGTCTATATTTGGGTGTTAATAGATGCTCTAAGGTCTTATCTTTTAAATGCAATTAAAAAAATAAATTTATTCAAGCTTGAGCAAACACGGGACGTTTTTGTTGGAGGTTCAAAAAGAGGCTTGCGCCAGAATTGCAGAATATGTGTAATACAATGATCAGACTTCTTGATGATCAGGAGACTTCCTCTTGACCTTTTCATTATCTGTGCCACAATTTTCGAATTATGCTGTCAAATTTCATTTACAAAGTTATTTATTTAATTGAATTGTTTTGTTTTTTCATTTAAACTTCTCTTACCTTTTAATTTTACTTCATAAGTAACAGAGAAAAGAAGATTTTTTTAGTCAACCCAAGCGAGAAGATTTGAATTATTAATAGGGAAAACTTGTGATTATTCAAATCGTTTTATTATGTGAAACAAATTATGTTATGTACCTTTAAAAGACATGAATCTATTTTCAATGGGTCATTAATTCATTGGCCTTTGTTAAATTCCACACATTTGTATTCTCTGTATTTTGTGTGATCTCATGTATTATATGCCTTTTATCACTTTAATTGTATGTATTGTCTTTTTATGCAAATGTGAAATAAATTGAAATTGACCAAGTTTAATTGCTTGACAGGAAACAGAGGAAGGAATTTATGATTGTCTTTAAATGACAATGGTGTATTGTGTCAATTTTGAAGGAGCTAGATATGGCAGATCAGGTAAAATTTATTAAAAAGTTGTGAGCGAGCGAAGTGAGCACGCAAATATTCCTACATTTTGTAATTACAATATCAAATTTAGTGATAGATTTTGACATAATATTCAGAAAATAATATCATATTTTACTTTCTATCTTTCCTTTTATTTCCTGTCCACCTTTTTTCTTGGTCATGATGTTTTTAATTGAGGGGGGAGCAACCCGAGCGCCCGCCCATCTGTGTGGCTTTGTTCGAAAGGCACCATAACCTTTGTAGCACATAATGAAAGGATTTGAATTGAAAATCCATGCTCTCCCATAATTCGGTTGAAAAAAATAATTTTAGCTTGAAGAAGGAATATTCAAAACTAACAGAGAGCATATGAAAAAGAATTAACAGAATAATTCAAGCAAATAAATAGATCTGAAAATGAATTTTGACCGCATGATTTGAAAATTATGGCAAAGATAATGAAAAGGTTAAGAGGAAGTCTGCTAATTAGCAAGAAGTCCGATCATCATATTACTCATATTTTGCAACTATGGCGCAAGCCTCTTTTTGAACCCCCAACAAAAACTTCCCGTGTTCGCTCAAGCATGAACGACTAATTTTTTTAATAGCATTTGAAAGACAAGACCTTAGAGCACATATTAACACCAAAATATAGGCATAATAATTTCAAACTAAAATTTTATAGACTTTTCAAATGTGTCCCGTTTTTCTTTTGATACGCACTGTATATAGATATCCTGTTCACGATTAAAAAAATGATTTAATTTTTACATTCTTTATGTAGAAATGTGAAACTTTTTCAGCTCGCGCTTCGCGCCCGCATTATTTGATTGTTGAAATATGTAAAGTCTTCATGGCTAAGTGCAAGCAGTCCTTAAGAGGTACCGTTGCAATAATTTCAAAACGTACATCAAAATTTTCTGCTCGCGCTTTGCGCTCGCATTATTAATGTAAGGAAGATCTTTAATTACTCATCCTTTTCATGATTTACAAAACATAAGTGTCTCTTTCAGAAGGTCTAAATCTTGAAAATTTCAGCTCGTGCTTCGCGCTTGCATTTGATTTTTAGATATGCAACGTTTTCATGGCTAACTGTATGCAGTCTAACAGGTACATTTTCCATCAATTAATTTCTACTCGCGCTTCGCGTTCGTTATAATGATTAAGTTGCATACACATCTTTTTTAGGATAACAAATATTGCCAATAATGTTCTAAATTTAGGAAAAATATAGATTTCCCCAAAAAAATAGGTCGCGCTTCGCGCTCGCATTACATAAATAGGCATTATGATATTATATATTTATGCTGATTTATAAGAATAAGGCTAAGAAGTGACTATTAGGACTACCCCTTCAAAGAAACCAAAAATCATCTTCGAGCGGGCGATTGAGATAAATATGGCTGAAAAAAATCCGCCCCCACTCCAACTGGCGAAGGCTGGATCCGCCCTTGTTTAATCAGTAAGTGTTAACGAGAACAAATCCATATGAGTTGCCATAGACTTTGTACAGATGACGAGAAAATTTCCCACCAATACGTAAAAAAATATTGGTTAAAATTTAAACCACGCGAGGGTAATTACGTGTCCAACCAATTTTGGGCTGCATTTTACACATTGCGCGAATCATATTGTCCAGTTATTCTGTAAAAAATAAATAGTAATTATTTTAGAATGGGCAACAATTTCATTATACTGGAGAAATCAAAATGCCAAAAGGAAATACCAAATGTTGGTTGGACTTATAATTACCCTCATGGAGCAGTTTTTTTACCCAATATTTTAGAGTGAAGTCGACATACAAATGTCGAATGGCGAATTGAGTGGCGAATTAAGTTAATACGCAAAGTCGACTTTAGAAAAATTGTATGTCAATTTGACAAGAAGTCTCGCCACGCCAACATACAATTTTTTCTATATCAACTTTGCGAATTACGTTATCTCGCCAAGTCGACATTCAAATAGGTGAATGTCCAATTGGTGACTTACGAAGTAAATGTACACTTGTCCAATTATGTTATCAGACCAAGTCGACTTGCGAAAAATTGTATGTCAACTTAGCAAGATGTGTTATCGCGCCAAGCCCACATTAAAAAAGGAGCTACATGCCCGGGGGGGGGGGGGCGCACTCAATATATAATGCATAGTGCATGGGTATGTGCCGAGGAGGGGACCCCCATTTTTACACTCAAATTTCCGTTCCAAGGCATAGCATTTTTGTCTTATTGAGAAAAAGAACAAAGAAAGCCGCTTCAAAGCATAGCATTTTCTTCTTATCGAGAAAAAAAGAAAGATATCCGCCCCAAAGCTTCGCATATTTTCCGTTACGCCATTCCAGCTGTATTGATCTGCTACAATGAATCGCAATTTTGGTGAAAAGCGGCCGCAGAGCGCTGTCCGACGATCGCATCTGCGTTAGCGCACCCGGCGCCCGTGCCGCCTGGTTAACTGCATGCACGTATGCCCGTTCCATAGGGATGAAAACGCACACACACACACGCGACCCGTTGCAAGGTCCCCCGTTTTCACAAAAATTTTTAGTTCCGAAGCCCGTTCCGGGGACCCTCCTTTTTAAAATAAGCCCGCTCCAAGGCCCCCGCTTTTTGTCTCGCCCGCGGCACATACCCACTCCTTTTTTTGGTCGAGTGCCCCTGCGCCCCGCGCCGGGCTACATGTCAGCTTTGTGACATACGTTAATTTCGCCAAGTCGGCACAAGCAAATGTGTATGTAAACTTGGCGAGATACGTTATTCACATGGAAAAAGTATAGCACTCTGGATTGACATTGTACTACATATTTTGTTAAAATAACTATATGATATATCATACTTCAAAGTTTGACCATACAAACTTCAGATATTTCATGACCAATTATTGATCTTAATAAGAGTTGGACCCTGCTGTCCATTGACGCGACCACTAGCATACCGACGGGGGGGGGGGGGGCAGTCAGTCTGCCCCCCCCCCCCTGACGAGCCAAAACCTATACAAAAACCTCTCTGCCCCCTGACGAGCTTGAAAGACTTGAAGACCTTTTTTTTTTTGCTTGTCAAATTTTTTTTCCTGCCGATTTGGCCCCCCCCCCCTTTGGAAAATCCTAGGTACGCCACTGGACGCGACTGCCATTGTTTAGTGAATTTCACCACACACTCCACTTGTTTTCACAGGTTGGTGATGAAGCACAGTCCCTGTCTCTGAAATGTGGTCTTACTATTCGACCTATAAAAAATCCACCCTCCTGCTTAGGTAATTACCCCCTGATTTAAGGTGAATATTTCTCACCCTCCCTAATGCTGGTTCCAAACGACTTCTTCAAGGACTTCTGCCTTACGTCTCTTTACGAGATGATTATACTTTTCTAGGTCTCCGTCGACACCCCATTATAAGGTTTGATATTGGTTTCGTCCGGATCAACCAGATTGTACTATTTATCACCTGTGTATACCACTCCTTTATGATAAACTCAATGGCGAACTGAAAGAGAATAACCTGTGCAAGTGCATGATTATTGTCATTAATGTATGCTGTACATGTAGCACTAAGCTACACTACTTAATAAAACAATTGAGTAATACAAAGATGTATGACAGCATGACGAGATTAACCCAAATTCTCGCCAAGTGGTCAAACAAAAGGGTTTATTATGACAACCTATCAACATACGTTATCTCTACAACATGAAATTTGAAAAAAATGCGATTATACCATGTATAACCAGAATGATTGCACTAGGTTTTTATCGTAAAAAATTGAAATGAGCTCTGACAAGTGTGCAAAATACCAAACGATAATTCGACAAAACTAACAGTATACAGAATTTCTTTAGCCTGTATTTACGATATTAAAATGTCGTTTGGAAAATATGTGGTTGCATGGGTGTATAAAATTTATATTTGTGTCCTTGGCTGCAGGGGGTGGGTGTATAAATGCCGATATCAAGAGCAGCCACCTTGTCTCCAGCTCACAGGGGTTGGATGTTCACACTCATGATTGGCAATCGTTTGTTACCATATTCCTCTTTACTTCACAATTGCATTCTTAATTACTTTATGAAAATAAATGTATACAAAATAGATGGTCACAAGGAAGA
Source organism: Lytechinus pictus (assembly GCF_037042905.1). Lineage (NCBI taxonomy): Eukaryota > Metazoa > Echinodermata > Echinoidea > Temnopleuroida > Toxopneustidae > Lytechinus > Lytechinus pictus. The sequence continues at coordinate 2,179,197 of NC_087263.1, forward strand.
CTATCAAATTTATCTCATTTGTGTCATATTCTTTTAAGAAACTAAAGGAAATTTTATTCTTCAAATTAAAGGGGAAAATAAAAAACCTGAAACATACTTGGATCTATCTTAAATGAGAATGCAGTCGCTATTTTTGTATTATTCTCTCGTGATACGGTAAAGGCCCTTCATTAGGCCGAAATAACACGATATGGTTATATTCATCATATTTGTATTAGTTGATTAAATTTAAGACACAAAAGAAAGGGGGAAGGGGGCGAATGTCTAAAGATCTGCTTTCATCTTGCAATACAAAAACGTAGCATTTAGTTAAAAACCATCGTGTATTTTGTAACCAGAAGAGGAGAAAATAAAATGACTGTCGGCATTTAAAATCACGTAGCCTGACAATGGGGCCCTATCTGAACATTGCTGAGGCATGTGAGGAGTGAGTGGTTGTAACAAAGAGCAATCACGTGACTCGTATGGACCCAGTGGATGTATCTAACGGAGTGAGTGATTACTTTTAAGAGCAATCACGTGACTCGTATGCACCGAGTGGATGTATCTAGCGGAGTGATTGCTTTTAAGCGCAATCACGTGACCCGTTTGGTGAATCTGGCTGCAGGGGAGTGGGTGTATGAATGCCGATTTCAAGAGCAGCCACTTCGTCTCCACCTCACAGGGGTGCTATGTTCACACTTTTGATTGGCATGCGTTTGTTACCCTATTCCTGTTTATTTCACATTTGTATTCTTAATTACTTTATGAAAATAAAGTACATAGTCAAAAGGAAGGTACTATGAAATTTATCTCATCTGTGTCATATTCTTTTAAGAAACTCAAGGAAATTTTATCCTTCAAATTAAAGAGGAAAATGAAAACTTGAAACATACTTGGAACTATCTTAAATGAGAATGCAGTCGCCATCCTCTTATTTTTCTCTCGTGATACGGTTAGGACCCTTTATTAGGCCGAAATAACCCGATATGGTTATATTCATTATATTTGTATTACTTGATTAAATCTAAGACACAAAAGAGAGGGGGAAGGGGGCGAATGTCTAAAGATCTGCTTTCATCTTGCAATACAAAAACGTAGCATTTAGTTAAAAACCATCGTGTATTTTGTAACCAGAAGAGGAGATATTAAATTGACTGTCGGCATTTCAAATCACGTAGCCAGACGATGGGGCCCGACTTATCTGAACATTGCTGAGGAGTGAGTGGTTGTAACGAAGAGCAATCACGTGACTCGTATGGACCGAGTGGATGTATCTAGCAGAGTGAGTGATTGCTTTTAAGCGCAATCACGTGACTCGTATGGACCGAGTGGATGCATCTAGCGAAGTGAGTGATTGTTACAAAGAGCAATCACGTGACTCGTATGGACCGAGTGGATGTATTTCAAGAGCAGCCACTTTGTCTTCACCTCACAGGGGTGCTATGTTCACACTCATGATTGGGAAGCGTTTGTTACCATATTCCTGTTTAATTCAAATTTGTATTCTTAATTACTTTATGAAAATAAAATACATAGTCAAAACGAAGATACTATGAAATTTATCTCATCTGTGTCATATTCTTTTAAGAAACTCAAGTAAATTTTATCCCTCAAATTAAAGAGGAAAATGAAAACTTGAAACATACTTGGAACTATCTTAAACGAGAATGCAGTCGCCATCCTTTTATTTTTCTCTCGTGATACGGTTAGGACCCTTCATTAGGCCGAAATAACCCGATATGGTTATATTCATTATATTTGTATTACTTGATTAAATCTAAGACACAAAAGAGAGGGGGAAGGGGGCGAATGTCTAAAGATCTGCTTTCATCTTGCAATACAAAAACGTAGCATTCAGTTAAAAACCATCGTGTATTTTGTAACCAGAAGAGGAGATATTAAATTGACTGTCGGCATTTCAAATCACGTAGCCAGACGATGGGGCCCGACTTATCTGAACATTGCTGAGGAGTGAGTGGTTGTAACGAAGAGCAATCACGTGACTCGTATGGACCGAGTGGATGTATCTAGCAGAGTGAGTGATTGCTTTTAAGTGCAATCACGTGACTCGTATGGACCGAGTGGATGCATCTAGCGAAGTGAGTGATTGTTTCAAAGAGCAATCACGTGACTCGTATGGACCGAGTGGATGTATTTCAAGAGCAGCCACTTTGTCTCCACCTCACAGGGGTGCTATGTTCACACTCATGATTGGGAAGCGTTTGTTACCATGTTCCTGTTTATTTCATATGTGTATTCTTAATTACTTTATGAAATTAAAGTACATAGTTACAAAGAAAGATTCTATTAAATTTATCTCATCTGTGTCATATTCTTTTAAGAAACTGAAGGAAATTTTATCCTTCAAATTAAAGAGGAAAATGAAAACTTGAAACATGCTTGGAACTTTCTTAAATGAGAATGCAGTCGCCATCCTTTTATTTCTCTCTCGTGATACGGTTAGGACCCTTCATTAGGCCGAAATAATCCGATGTGGTTATATTCATCATATTTGTATTAGTTGATTAAATTTAAGACACAAAAGAGAGGGGGAAGGGGGCGAATGTCTAAAGATCTGCTTTCATCTTGCAATACAAAAACGTAGCATTTAGTCAAAAACCATCGTGTATTTTGTAGCCAGAAGAGGAGAAATTAAATTGACTGTCGGCATTTCAAATCACGTAGCCAGACGATGGGGCCCGACCTATCTGAACATTGCTGAGGAGTGAGTGGTTGTAACAAAAAGCAATCACATGACTCGTATGGACCGAGTGGATGTATCTAGCGGAGTGAGTGATTGCTTTTAAGCGCAATCACGTGACTCGTATGGACCGAATGGATGCATCTAGCGGAGTGAGTGATTGCTTTTAAGCGCAATCACGTGACTCGTATGGACCGAGTGGATGCATCTAGCGAAGTGAGTGATTGTTACAATGAGCAATCACGTGACTCGTATGGACCGAGTGGATGTATTTCAAGAGCAGCCACTCTGTCTCCACCTCACAGGGGTGCTATGTTCACACTCATGATTGGGAAGCGTTTGTTACCATATTCCTGTTTACTTCACATTTGTATTCTTAAATACTTTATGAAAATAAAATACATAGTCAAAACGAAGATACTATGAAATTTATCTCATCTGTGTCATATTCTTTTAAGAAACTCAAGGAAATTTTATCCTTCAAATCAAAGAGGAAAATGAAAACTTGAAACATACTTGAACTATCTTAAATGAGAATGCAGTCGCCATCCTTTTATTTTTCTCTCGTGATACGGTTAGGACCCTTCATTAGGCCGAAATAACCCGATATGGTTATATTCATCATATTTGTATTACTTGATTAAATCTAAGACACAAAAGAGAGGGGGAAGGGGGCGAATGTCTAAAGATCTGCTTTCAGCTTGCAATACAAAAACGTAGCATTTAGTAAAAAACCATCGTGTATTTTGTAACCAGAAGAGGAGAAATTAAATTGACTGTCGGCATTTCAAATCACGTAGCCAGACGATGGGGCCCGACCTATCTGAACATTGCTGAGGAGTGAGTGGTTGTAACAAAGAGCAATCACGTGACTCGTATGGACCGAGTGGATGTATTTCAAGAGCAGCCACTTTGTCTCCACCTCACAGGGGTGCTATGTTCACACTCATGATTGGGAAGCGTTTGTTACCATGTTCCTGTTTATTTCATATGTGTATTCTTAATTACTTTATGAAATAAAAGTACATAGTTACAAAGAAAGATTCTATTAAATTTATCTCATCTGTGTCATATTCTTTTAAGAAACTGAAGGAAATTTTATCCTTCAAATTAAAGAGGAAAATGAAAACTTGAAACATGCTTGGAACTTTCTTAAATGAGAATGCAGTCGCCATCCTTTTATTTCTCTCTCGTGATACGGTTAGGACCCTTCATTAGGCCGAAATAATCCGATGTGGTTATATTCATCATATTTGTATTAGTTGATTAAATTTAAGACACAAAAGAGAGGGGGAAGGGGGCGAATGTCTAAAGATCTGCTTTCATCTTGCAATACAAAAACGTAGCATTTAGTCAAAAACCATCGTGTATTTTGTAGCCAGAAGAGGAGAAATTAAATTGACTGTCGGCATTTCAAATCACGTAGCCAGACGATGGGGCCCGACCTATCTGAACATTGCTGAGGAGTGAGTGGTTGTAACAAAAAGCAATCACATTACTCGTATGGACCGAGTGGATGTATCTAGCGGGGTGAGTGATTGCTTTTAAGCGCAATCACGTGACTCGTATGGACCGAATGGATGCATCTAGCGGATTGAGTGATTGCTTTTAAGCGCAATCACGTGACTCGTATGGACCGAGTGGATGCATCTAGCGAAGTGAGTGATTGTTACAATGAGCAATCACGTGACTCGTATGGACCGAGTGGATGTATTCTTAAATACTTTATGAAAATAAAATACATAGTCAAAACGAAGATACTATGAAATTTATCTCATCTGTGTCATATTCTTTTAAGAAACTCAAGGAAATTTTATCCTTCAAATCAAAGAGGAAAATGAAAACTTGAAACATACTTGAACTATCTTAAATGAGAATGCAGTCGCCATCCTTTTATTTTTCTCTCGTGATACGGTTAGGACCCTTCATTAGGCCGAAATAACCCGATATGGTTATATTCATCATATTTGTATTACTTGATTAAATCTAAGACACAAAAGAGAGGGGGAAGGGGGCGAATGTCTAAAGATCTGCTTTCATCTTGCAATACAAAAACGTAGCATTTAGTCAAAAACCATCGTGTATTTTGTAGCCAGAAGAGGAGAAATTAAATTGACTGTCGGCATTTCAAATCACGTAGCCAGACGATGGGGCCCGACCTATCTGAACATTGCTGAGGAGTGAGTGGTTGTAACAAAGAGCAATCACGTGACTCGTGTGGACCGAGTGGATGTATCTAGCGAAGTGAGTGATTGCTTTTAAGCGCAATCACGTGACTCGTATGGACCGAGTGGATGCATCTAGCGAAGTGAGTGATTGCTTTTAAGCGCAATCACGTGACTCGTATGGACCGAGTGGATGTATTTCAAGAGCAGCCACTTTGTCTCCACCTCACAGGGGTGCTATGTTCACACTCATGATTGGGAAGCGTTTGTTACCATGTTCCTGTTTACTTCATATTTGTATTCTTAATTACTTTATGAAATTAAAGTACATAGTTACAAAGAAAGATTCTATTAAATTTATTTCATCTGTGTCATATTCTTTTAAAAAACTCAAGGAAATTTTATCCTTTAAATTAAAGAGGAAAATGAAAACTTGAAACATGCTTGGAACTTTCTTTAATGAGAATGCAGTCGCCATCCTTTTATTTTTCTCTCGTGATACGGTTAGGACCCTTCATTAGGCCGAAATAACCCCATATGGTTATATTCATCATATTTGTATTACTTGATTAAATCCAAGACACAAAAGAGAGGGGAAGGGGGCGAATGTCTAAAGATCTGCTTTCAACTTGCAATACAAAAACATAGCATTTAGTCAAAACCATCGTGTATTTTGTAACCAGAAGAGGAGAAATTAAATTGACTGTCGGCATTTCAAATCACGTAGCCTGACGATGGGGCCCGACCTATCTGAACATTGCTGAGGAGTGAGTGGTTGTAACAAAGAGCAATCACGTGACTCGTGTGGACCGAGTGGATGTATCTAGCGAAGTGAGTGATTGCTTTTAAGCGCAATCACGTGACTCGTATGGACCGAGTGGATGCATCTAGCGAAGTGAGTGATTGCTTTTAAGCGCAATCACGTGACTCGTATGGACCGAGTGGATGTATTTCAAGAGCAGCCACTTTGTCTCCACCTCACAGGGGTGCTATGTTCACACTCATGATTGGGAAGCGTTTGTTACCATATTCCTGTTTACTTCATATTTGTATTCTTAATTACTTTATGAAATTAAAGTACATAGTTACAAAGAAAGATTCTATTAAATTTATCTCATCTGTGTCATATTCTTTTAAAAAACTCAAGGAAATTTTATCCTTTAAATTAAAGAGGAAAATGAAAACTTGAAACATGCTTGGAACTTTCTTAAATAAGAATGCAGTCGCCATCCTTTTATTTTTCTCTCGTGATGCGGTTAGGACCCTTCATTAGGCCGAAATAACCCGATATGGTTATATTCATCATATTTGTATTGCTTGATTAAATCTAAGACACAAAAGAGAGGGGGAAGGGGGCGAATGTCTAAAGATCTGCTTTCAACTTGCAATACAAAACGTAGCATTTAGTCAAAAACCATCGTGTATTTTGTAACCAGAAGAGGAGAAATTAAATTGACTGTCGGCATTTCAAATCACGTAGCCTGACGATGGGGCCCTATCTGAACATTGCTGAGGAGTGAGTGGTTGTAACAAAGAGCAATCACGTGACTCGTATGGACCAGATTGCTTTTAAGCGCAATCACGTGACTCGTATGGACCGAGTGGATGTATTTCAAGAGCAGCCACTTTGTCTCCACCTCACAGGGGTGCTATGTTCACACTCATGATTGGGAAGCGTTTGTTACCATATTCCTGTTTATTTCACATTTGTATTCTTGATTACTTTATGAAATTAAAGTACATAGTCAAAACGAAGATTCTATTAAATTTATCTCATCTGTGTCATATTCTTTTCAGAAACTCAAGGAAATTTTATCCTTCAAATTAAAGAGGAAAATGAAAACTTGGAACATGCTTGGAACTTTCTTAAATGAGAATGCAGTCGCCATCCTTTTATTTTTCTCTGGTGATACGGTTAGGACCCTTCATAAGGCCAAAATAATCCGATGTGGTTATATTCATCATATTTGTATTAGTTGATTAAATTTAAGACACAAAAGAGAGGGGGAAGGGGGCGAATGTCTAAAGATCTGCTTTCATCTTGCAATACAAAAACGTAGCATTTAGTCAAAAACCATCGTGTATTTTGTAGCCAGAAGAGGAGAAATTAAATTGACTGTCGGCATTTCAAATCACGTAGCCTGACGATGGGGCCCGACCTATCTGAACATTGCTGAGGAGTGAGTGGTTGTAACAAAGAGCAATCACGTGACTCGTGTGGACCGAGTGGATGTATCTAGCGAAGTGAGTGATTGCTTTTAAGCGCAATCACGTGACTCGTATGGACCGAGTGGATGCATCTAGCGAAGTGAGTGATTGCTTTTAAGCGCAATCACGTGACTCGTATGGACCGAGTGGATGTATTTCAAGAGCAGCCACTTTGTCTCCACCTCACAGGGGTGCTATGTTCACACTCATGATTGGGAAGCGTTTGTTACCATGTTCCTGTTTACTTCATATTTGTATTCTTAATTACTTTATGAAATTAAAGTACATAGTTACAAAGAAAGATTCTATTAAATTTATTTCATCTGTGTCATATTCTTTTAAAAAACTCAAGGAAATTTTATCCTTTAAATTAAAGAGGAAAATGAAAACTTGAAACATGCTTGGAACTTTCTTTAATGAGAATGCAGTCGCCATCCTTTTATTTTTCTCTCGTGATACGGTTAGGACCCTTCATTAGGCCGAAATAACCCCATATGGTTATATTCATCATATTTGTATTACTTGATTAAATCCAAGACACAAAAGAGAGGGGAAGGGGGCGAATGTCTAAAGATCTGCTTTCAACTTGCAATACAAAAACATAGCATTTAGTCAAAACCATCGTGTATTTTGTAACCAGAAGAGGAGAAATTAAAATGACTGTCGGCATTTCAAATCACGTAGCCTGACGATGTGGCCCTATCTGAACATTGCTGAGGAGTGAGTGGTTGTAACAAAGAGCAATCACGTGACTCGTATGGAGCGAGTGAATGTATCTAGCAGAGTGAGTGATTGCTTTTAAGAGCAGTCACGTGACTCGTATGGACCGAGTGGATGTATTTCAAGAGTAGCCACTTTGTCTCCACCTCACAGGGGTGCTATGTTCACACTCATGATTGGGAAGCGTTTGTTACCATATTCCTGTTTATTTCACATTTGTATTCTTAATTACTTTATGAAATTAAAGTACATAGTCAAAACGAAGATTCTATTAAATTTATCACATCTGTGTCATATTCTTTTAAGAAACTCAAGGAAATTTTATCCTTCAAATTAAAGAGGTAAATGAAAACTTGAAACATGCTTGGAACTTTCTTAAATGAGAATGCAGTCGCCATCCTTTTATTTTTCTCTGGTGATACGGTTAGGACCCTTCATAAGGCCGAAATAATCCGATGTGGTTATATTCATTATATTTGTATTAGTTGATTAAATTTAAGACACAAAAGAGAGGGGGAAGGGGGCGAATGTCTAAAGATCTGCTTTCATCTTGCAATACAAAAACGTAGCATTTAGTCAAAAACCATCGTGTATTTTGTAGCCAGAAGAGGAGAAATTAAAGTGACTGTCGGCATTTCAAATCACGTAGCCAGACGATGGGGCCCGACCTATCTGAACATTGCTGAGGAGTGAGTGGTTGTAACAAAGAGCAATCACGTGACTCGTATGGACCGAGTGGATGTATCTAGCGGAGTGAGTGATTGCTTTTAAGCGCAATCACGTGACTCGTATGGACCGAGTGGATGCATCTAGCGAAGTGAGTGATTGCTTTTAAGCGCAATCACGTGACTCGTATGGACCGAGTGGATGTATTTCAAGAGCAGCCACTTTGTCTCCACCTCACAGGGGTGCTATGTTCACATTCATGATTGGGAAGCGTTTGTTACCATATTTCTGTTTACTTTACATTTGTATTCTTAATTACTTTATGAAATTAAAGTACATAGTTACAAAGAAAGATTCTATTAAATTTATCTCATCTGTGTCATATTCTTTTAAAAAAGTCAAGGAAATTTTATCCTTCAAATTAAAGAGGAAAATGAAAACTTGAAACATACTTGGAACTATCTTAAATGAGAATGCAGTCGCCATCCTTTTATTTTTCTCTCGTGATACGGTTAGGACCCTTCATTGGGCCGAAATAATCCGATGTGGTTATATTCATCATATTTGTATTAGTTGATTAAATTTAAGATACAAAAGAGAGGGGGAAGGGGGCGAATGTCTAAAGATCTGCTTTCATCTTGCAATACAAAAACGTAGCATTTAGTAAAAAAACATCGTGTATTTTGTAGCCAGAAGAGGAGAAATTAAATTGACTGTCGGCATTTCAAATCACGTAGCCTGACGATGGGGCCCGACCTATCTGAACATTGCTGAGGAGTGAGTGGTTGTAACAAAGAGCAATCACGTGACTCGTGTGGACCGAGTGGATGTATCTAGCGAAGTGAGTGATTGCTTTTAAGCGCAATCACGTGACTCGTATGGACCGAGTGGATGCATCTAGCGAAGTGAGTGATTGCTTTTAAGCGCAATCACGTGACTCGTATGGACCGAGTGGATGTATTTCAAGAGCAGCCACTTTGTCTCCACCTCACAGGGGTGCTATGTTCACACTCATGATTGGGAAGCGTTTGTTACCATATTCCTGTTTACTTCATATTTGTATTCTTAATTACTTTATGAAATTAAAGTACATAGTTACAAAGAAAGATTCTATTAAATTTATCTCATCTGTGTCATATTCTTTTAAAAAACTCAAGGAAATTTTATCCTTTAAATTAAAGAGGAAAATGAAAACTTGAAACATGCTTGGAACTTTCTTAAATAAGAATGCAGTCGCCATCCTTTTATTTTTCTCTCGTGATGCGGTTAGGACCCTTCATTAGGCCGAAATAACCCGATATGGTTATATTCATCATATTTGTATTGCTTGATTAAATCTAAGACACAAAAGAGAGGGGGAAGGGGGCGAATGTCTAAAGATCTGCTTTCAACTTGCAATACAAAACGTAGCATTTAGTCAAAAACCATCGTGTATTTTGTAACCAGAAGAGGAGAAATTAAATTGACTGTCGGCATTTCAAATCACGTAGCCTGACGATGGGGCCCTATCTGAACATTGCTGAGGAGTGAGTGGTTGTAACAAAGAGCAATCACGTGACTCGTATGGACCGAGTGGATGTATCTAGCAGAGTGAGTGATTGCTTTTAAGCGCAATCACGTGACTCGTATGGACCGAGTGGATGTATTTCAAGAGCAGCCACTTTGTCTCCACCTCACAGGGGTGCTATGTTCACACTCATGATTGGGAAGCGTTTGTTACCATATTCCTGTTTATTTCACATTTGTATTCTTGATTACTTTATGAAATTAAAGTACATAGTCAAAACGAAGATTCTATTAAATTTATCTCATCTGTGTCATATTCTTTTCAGAAACTCAAGGAAATTTTATCCTTCAAATTAAAGAGGAAAATGAAAACTTGGAACATGCTTGGAACTTTCTTAAATGAGAATGCAGTCGCCATCCTTTTATTTTTCTCTGGTGATACGGTTAGGACCCTTCATAAGGCCAAAATAATCCGATGTGGTTATATTCATCATATTTGTATTAGTTGATTAAATTTAAGACACAAAAGAGAGGGGGAAGGGGGCGAATGTCTAAAGATCTGCTTTCATCTTGCAATACAAAAACGTAGCATTTAGTCAAAAACCATCGTGTATTTTGTAGCCAGAAGAGGAGAAATTAAATTGACTGTCGGCATTTCAAATCACGTAGCCTGACGATGGGGCCCGACCTATCTGAACATTGCTGAGGAGTGAGTGGTTGTAACAAAGAGCAATCACGTGACTCGTGTGGACCGAGTGGATGTATCTAGCGAAGTGAGTGATTGCTTTTAAGCGCAATCACGTGACTCGTATGGACCGAGTGGATGCATCTAGCGAAGTGAGTGATTGCTTTTAAGCGCAATCACGTGACTCGTATGGACCGAGTGGATGTATTTCAAGAGCAGCCACTTTGTCTCCACCTCACAGGGGTGCTATGTTCACACTCATGATTGGGAAGCGTTTGTTACCATATTCCTGTTTACTTCATATTTGTATTCTTAATTACTTTATGAAATTAAAGTACATAGTTACAAAGAAAGATTCTATTAAATTTATCTCATCTGTGTCATATTCTTTTAAAAAACTCAAGGAAATTTTATCCTTTAAATTAAAGAGGAAAATGAAAACTTGAAACATGCTTGGAACTTTCTTAAATAAGAATGCAGTCGCCATCCTTTTATTTTTCTCTCGTGATGCGGTTAGGACCCTTCATTAGGCCGAAATAACCCGATATGGTTATATTCATCATATTTGTATTGCTTGATTAAATCTAAGACACAAAAGAGAGGGGGAAGGGGGCGAATGTCTAAAGATCTGCTTTCAACTTGCAATACAAAACGTAGCATTTAGTCAAAAACCATCGTGTATTTTGTAACCAGAAGAGGAGAAATTAAATTGACTGTCGGCATTTCAAATCACGTAGCCTGACGATGGGGCCCTATCTGAACATTGCTGAGGAGTGAGTGGTTGTAACAAAGAGCAATCACGTGACTCGTATGGACCGAGTGGATGTATCTAGCAGAGTGAGTGATTGCTTTTAAGCGCAATCACGTGACTCGTATGGACCGAGTGGATGTATTTCAAGAGCAGCCACTTTGTCTCCACCTCACAGGGGTGCTATGTTCACACTCATGATTGGGAAGCGTTTGTTACCATATTCCTGTTTATTTCACATTTGTATTCTTGATTACTTTATGAAATTAAAGTACATAGTCAAAACGAAGATTCTATTAAATTTATCTCATCTGTGTCATATTCTTTTCAGAAACTCAAGGAAATTTTATCCTTCAAATTAAAGAGGAAAATGAAAACTTGGAACATGCTTGGAACTTTCTTAAATGAGAATGCAGTCGCCATCCTTTTATTTTTCTCTGGTGATACGGTTAGGACCCTTCATAAGGCCAAAATAATCCGATGTGGTTATATTCATCATATTTGTATTAGTTGATTAAATTTAAGACACAAAAGAGAGGGGGAAGGGGGCGAATGTCTAAAGATCTGCTTTCATCTTGCAATACAAAAACGTAGCATTTAGTCAAAAACCATCGTGTATTTTGTAGCCAGAAGAGGAGAAATTAAATTGACTGTCGGCATTTCAAATCACGTAGCCTGACGATGGGGCCCGACCTATCTGAACATTGCTGAGGAGTGAGTGGTTGTAACAAAGAGCAATCACGTGACTCGTGTGGACCGAGTGGATGTATCTAGCGAAGTGAGTGATTGCTTTTAAGCGCAATCACGTGACTCGTATGGACCGAGTGGATGCATCTAGCGAAGTGAGTGATTGCTTTTAAGCGCAATCACGTGACTCGTATGGACCGAGTGGATGTATTTCAAGAGCAGCCACTTTGTCTCCACCTCACAGGGGTGCTATGTTCACACTCATGATTGGGAAGCGTTTGTTACCATGTTCCTGTTTACTTCATATTTGTATTCTTAATTACTTTATGAAATTAAAGTACATAGTTACAAAGAAAGATTCTATTAAATTTATTTCATCTGTGTCATATTCTTTTAAAAAACTCAAGGAAATTTTATCCTTTAAATTAAAGAGGAAAATGAAAACTTGAAACATGCTTGGAACTTTCTTTAATGAGAATGCAGTCGCCATCCTTTTATTTTTCTCTCGTGATACGGTTAGGACCCTTCATTAGGCCGAAATAACCCCATATGGTTATATTCATCATATTTGTATTACTTGATTAAATCCAAGACACAAAAGAGAGGGGAAGGGGGCGAATGTCTAAAGATCTGCTTTCAACTTGCAATACAAAAACATAGCATTTAGTCAAAACCATCGTGTATTTTGTAACCAGAAGAGGAGAAATTAAAATGACTGTCGGCATTTCAAATCACGTAGCCTGACGATGTGGCCCTATCTGAACATTGCTGAGGAGTGAGTGGTTGTAACAAAGAGCAATCACGTGACTCGTATGGAGCGAGTGAATGTATCTAGCAGAGTGAGTGATTGCTTTTAAGCGCAATCACGTGACTCGTATGGACCGAGTGGATGCATCTAGCGAAGTGAGTGATTGTTACAAAGAGCAGTCACGTGACTCGTATGGACCGAGTGGATGTATTTCAAGAGCAGCCACTTTGTCTCCACCTCACAGGGGTGCTATGTTCACACTCATGATTGGGAAGCGTTTGTTACCATATTCCTGTTTATTTCACATTTGTATTCTTAATTACTTTATGAAATTAAAGTACATAGTCAAAACGAAGATTCTATTAAATTTATCTCATCTGTGTCATATTCTTTTAAGAAACTCAAGGAAATTTTATCCTTCAAATTAAAGAGGTAAATGAAAACTTGAAACATGCTTGGAACTTTCTTAAATGAGAATGCAGTCGCCATCCTTTTATTTTTCTCTGGTGATACGGTTAGGACCCTTCATAAGGCCGAAATAATCCGATGTGGTTATATTCATTATATTTGTATTAGTTGATTAAATTTAAGACACAAAAGAGAGGGGGAAGGGGGCGAATGTCTAAAGATCTGCTTTCATCTTGCAATACAAAAACGTAGCATTTAGTCAAAAACCATCGTGTATTTTGTAGCCAGAAGAGGAGAAATTAAAGTGACTGTCGGCATTTCAAATCACGTAGCCAGACGATGGGGCCCGACCTATCTGAACATTGCTGAGGAGTGAGTGGTTGTAACAAAGAGCAATCACGTGACTCGTATGGACCGAGTGGATGTATCTAGCGGAGTGAGTGATTGCTTTTAAGCGCAATCACGTGACTCGTATGGACCGAGTGGATGCATCTAGCGAAGTGAGTGATTGCTTTTAAGCGCAATCACGTGACTCGTATGGACCGAGTGGATGTATTTCAAGAGCAGCCACTTTGTCTCCACCTCACAGGGGTGCTATGTTCACATTCATGATTGGGAAGCGTTTGTTACCATATTTCTGTTTACTTTACATTTGTATTCTTAATTACTTTATGAAATTAAAGTACATAGTTACAAAGAAAGATTCTATTAAATTTATCTCATCTGTGTCATATTCTTTTAAAAAAGTCAAGGAAATTTTATCCTTCAAATTAAAGAGGAAAATGAAAACTTGAAACATACTTGGAACTATCTTAAATGAGAATGCAGTCGCCATCCTTTTATTTTTCTCTCGTGATACGGTTAGGACCCTTCATTGGGCCGAAATAATCCGATGTGGTTATATTCATCATATTTGTATTAGTTGATTAAATTTAAGATACAAAAGAGAGGGGGAAGGGGGCGAATGTCTAAAGATCTGCTTTCATCTTGCAATACAAAAACGTAGCATTTAGTAAAAAAACATCGTGTATTTTGTAGCCAGAAGAGGAGAAATTAAATTGACTGTCGGCATTTCAAATCACGTAGCCTGACGATGGGGCCCGACCTATCTGAACATTGCTGAGGAGTGAGTGGTTGTAACAAAGAGCAATCACGTGACTCGTGTGGACCGAGTGGATGTATCTAGCGAAGTGAGTGATTGCTTTTAAGCGCAATCACGTGACTCGTATGGACCGAGTGGATGCATCTAGCGAAGTGAGTGATTGCTTTTAAGCGCAATCACGTGACTCGTATGGACCGAGTGGATGTATTTCAAGAGCAGCCACTTTGTCTCCACCTCACAGGGGTGCTATGTTCACACTCATGATTGGGAAGCGTTTGTTACCATATTCCTGTTTACTTCATATTTGTATTCTTAATTACTTTATGAAATTAAAGTACATAGTTACAAAGAAAGATTCTATTAAATTTATCTCATCTGTGTCATATTCTTTTAAAAAACTCAAGGAAATTTTATCCTTTAAATTAAAGAGGAAAATGAAAACTTGAAACATGCTTGGAACTTTCTTAAATAAGAATGCAGTCGCCATCCTTTTATTTTTCTCTCGTGATGCGGTTAGGACCCTTCATTAGGCCGAAATAACCCGATATGGTTATATTCATCATATTTGTATTGCTTGATTAAATCTAAGACACAAAAGAGAGGGGGAAGGGGGCGAATGTCTAAAGATCTGCTTTCAACTTGCAATACAAAACGTAGCATTTAGTCAAAAACCATCGTGTATTTTGTAACCAGAAGAGGAGAAATTAAATTGACTGTCGGCATTTCAAATCACGTAGCCTGACGATGGGGCCCTATCTGAACATTGCTGAGGAGTGAGTGGTTGTAACAAAGAGCAATCACGTGACTCGTATGGACCGAGTGGATGTATCTAGCAGAGTGAGTGATTGCTTTTAAGCGCAATCACGTGACTCGTATGGACCGAGTGGATGTATTTCAAGAGCAGCCACTTTGTCTCCACCTCACAGGGGTGCTATGTTCACACTCATGATTGGGAAGCGTTTGTTACCATATTCCTGTTTATTTCACATTTGTATTCTTGATTACTTTATGAAATTAAAGTACATAGTCAAAACGAAGATTCTATTAAATTTATCTCATCTGTGTCATATTCTTTTCAGAAACTCAAGGAAATTTTATCCTTCAAATTAAAGAGGAAAATGAAAACTTGGAACATGCTTGGAACTTTCTTAAATGAGAATGCAGTCGCCATCCTTTTATTTTTCTCTGGTGATACGGTTAGGACCCTTCATAAGGCCAAAATAATCCGATGTGGTTATATTCATCATATTTGTATTAGTTGATTAAATTTAAGACACAAAAGAGAGGGGGAAGGGGGCGAATGTCTAAAGATCTGCTTTCATCTTGCAATACAAAAACGTAGCATTTAGTCAAAAACCATCGTGTATTTTGTAGCCAGAAGAGGAGAAATTAAATTGACTGTCGGCATTTCAAATCACGTAGCCTGACGATGGGGCCCGACCTATCTGAACATTGCTGAGGAGTGAGTGGTTGTAACAAAGAGCAATCACGTGACTCGTGTGGACCGAGTGGATGTATCTAGCGAAGTGAGTGATTGCTTTTAAGCGCAATCACGTGACTCGTATGGACCGAGTGGATGCATCTAGCGAAGTGAGTGATTGCTTTTAAGCGCAATCACGTGACTCGTATGGACCGAGTGGATGTATTTCAAGAGCAGCCACTTTGTCTCCACCTCACAGGGGTGCTATGTTCACACTCATGATTGGGAAGCGTTTGTTACCATGTTCCTGTTTACTTCATATTTGTATTCTTAATTACTTTATGAAATTAAAGTACATAGTTACAAAGAAAGATTCTATTAAATTTATTTCATCTGTGTCATATTCTTTTAAAAAACTCAAGGAAATTTTATCCTTTAAATTAAAGAGGAAAATGAAAACTTGAAACATGCTTGGAACTTTCTTTAATGAGAATGCAGTCGCCATCCTTTTATTTTTCTCTCGTGATACGGTTAGGACCCTTCATTAGGCCGAAATAACCCCATATGGTTATATTCATCATATTTGTATTACTTGATTAAATCCAAGACACAAAAGAGAGGGGAAGGGGGCGAATGTCTAAAGATCTGCTTTCAACTTGCAATACAAAAACATAGCATTTAGTCAAAACCATCGTGTATTTTGTAACCAGAAGAGGAGAAATTAAAATGACTGTCGGCATTTCAAATCACGTAGCCTGACGATGTGGCCCTATCTGAACATTGCTGAGGAGTGAGTGGTTGTAACAAAGAGCAATCACGTGACTCGTATGGAGCGAGTGAATGTATCTAGCAGAGTGAGTGATTGCTTTTAAGCGCAATCACGTGACTCGTATGGACCGAGTGGATGCATCTAGCGAAGTGAGTGATTGTTACAAAGAGCAGTCACGTGACTCGTATGGACCGAGTGGATGTATTTCAAGAGCAGCCACTTTGTCTCCACCTCACAGGGGTGCTATGTTCACACTCATGATTGGGAAGCGTTTGTTACCATATTCCTGTTTATTTCACATTTGTATTCTTAATTACTTTATGAAATTAAAGTACATAGTCAAAACGAAGATTCTATTAAATTTATCTCATCTGTGTCATATTCTTTTAAGAAACTCAAGGAAATTTTATCCTTCAAATTAAAGAGGTAAATGAAAACTTGAAACATGCTTGGAACTTTCTTAAATGAGAATGCAGTCGCCATCCTTTTATTTTTCTCTGGTGATACGGTTAGGACCCTTCATAAGGCCGAAATAATCCGATGTGGTTATATTCATTATATTTGTATTAGTTGATTAAATTTAAGACACAAAAGAGAGGGGGAAGGGGGCGAATGTCTAAAGATCTGCTTTCATCTTGCAATACAAAAACGTAGCATTTAGTCAAAAACCATCGTGTATTTTGTAGCCAGAAGAGGAGAAATTAAAGTGACTGTCGGCATTTCAAATCACGTAGCCAGACGATGGGGCCCGACCTATCTGAACATTGCTGAGGAGTGAGTGGTTGTAACAAAGAGCAATCACGTGACTCGTATGGACCGAGTGGATGTATCTAGCGGAGTGAGTGATTGCTTTTAAGCGCAATCACGTGACTCGTATGGACCGAGTGGATGCATCTAGCGAAGTGAGTGATTGCTTTTAAGCGCAATCACGTGACTCGTATGGACCGAGTGGATGTATTTCAAGAGCAGCCACTTTGTCTCCACCTCACAGGGGTGCTATGTTCACATTCATGATTGGGAAGCGTTTGTTACCATATTTCTGTTTACTTTACATTTGTATTCTTAATTACTTTATGAAATTAAAGTACATAGTTACAAAGAAAGATTCTATTAAATTTATCTCATCTGTGTCATATTCTTTTAAAAAAGTCAAGGAAATTTTATCCTTCAAATTAAAGAGGAAAATGAAAACTTGAAACATACTTGGAACTATCTTAAATGAGAATGCAGTCGCCATCCTTTTATTTTTCTCTCGTGATACGGTTAGGACCCTTCATTGGGCCGAAATAATCCGATGTGGTTATATTCATCATATTTGTATTAGTTGATTAAATTTAAGATACAAAAGAGAGGGGGAAGGGGGCGAATGTCTAAAGATCTGCTTTCATCTTGCAATACAAAAACGTAGCATTTAGTAAAAAAACATCGTGTATTTTGTAGCCAGAAGAGGAGAAATTAAATTGACTGTCGGCATTTCAAATCACGTAGCCTGACGATGGGGCCCGACCTATCTGAACATTGCTGAGGAGTGAGTGGTTGTAACAAAGAGCAATCACGTGACTCGTGTGGACCGAGTGGATGTATCTAGCGAAGTGAGTGATTGCTTTTAAGCGCAATCACGTGACTCGTATGGACCGAGTGGATGCATCTAGCGAAGTGAGTGATTGCTTTTAAGCGCAATCACGTGACTCGTATGGACCGAGTGGATGTATTTCAAGAGCAGCCACTTTGTCTCCACCTCACAGGGGTGCTATGTTCACACTCATGATTGGGAAGCGTTTGTTACCATATTCCTGTTTACTTCATATTTGTATTCTTAATTACTTTATGAAATTAAAGTACATAGTTACAAAGAAAGATTCTATTAAATTTATCTCATCTGTGTCATATTCTTTTAAAAAACTCAAGGAAATTTTATCCTTTAAATTAAAGAGGAAAATGAAAACTTGAAACATGCTTGGAACTTTCTTAAATAAGAATGCAGTCGCCATCCTTTTATTTTTCTCTCGTGATGCGGTTAGGACCCTTCATTAGGCCGAAATAACCCGATATGGTTATATTCATCATATTTGTATTGCTTGATTAAATCTAAGACACAAAAGAGAGGGGGAAGGGGGCGAATGTCTAAAGATCTGCTTTCAACTTGCAATACAAAACGTAGCATTTAGTCAAAAACCATCGTGTATTTTGTAACCAGAAGAGGAGAAATTAAATTGACTGTCGGCATTTCAAATCACGTAGCCTGACGATGGGGCCCTATCTGAACATTGCTGAGGAGTGAGTGGTTGTAACAAAGAGCAATCACGTGACTCGTATGGACCGAGTGGATGTATCTAGCAGAGTGAGTGATTGCTTTTAAGCGCAATCACGTGACTCGTATGGACCGAGTGGATGTATTTCAAGAGCAGCCACTTTGTCTCCACCTCACAGGGGTGCTATGTTCACACTCATGATTGGGAAGCGTTTGTTACCATATTCCTGTTTATTTCACATTTGTATTCTTGATTACTTTATGAAATTAAAGTACATAGTCAAAACGAAGATTCTATTAAATTTATCTCATCTGTGTCATATTCTTTTCAGAAACTCAAGGAAATTTTATCCTTCAAATTAAAGAGGAAAATGAAAACTTGGAACATGATTGGAACTTTCTTAAATGAGAATGCAGTCGCCATCCTTTTATTTTTCTCTGGTGATACGGTTAGGACCCTTCATAAGGCCAAAATAATCCGATGTGGTTATATTCATCATATTTGTATTAGTTGATTAAATTTAAGACACAAAAGAGAGGGGGAAGGGGGCGAATGTCTAAAGATCTGCTTTCATCTTGCAATACAAAAACGTAGCATTTAGTAAAAAACCATCGTGTATTTTGTAGCCAGAAGAGGAGAAATTAAATTGACTGTCGGCATTTCAAATCACGTAGCCTGACGATGGGGCCCGACCTATCTGAACATTGCTGAGGAGTGAGTGGTTGTAACAAAGAGCAATCACGTGACTCGTGTGGACCGAGTGGATGTATCTAGCGAAGTGAGTGATTGCTTTTAAGCGCAATCACGTGACTCGTATGGACCGAGTGGATGCATCTAGCGAAGTGAGTGATTGCTTTTAAGCGCAATCACGTGACTCGTATGGACCGAGTGGATGTATTTCAAGAGCAGCCACTTTGTCTCCACCTCACAGGGGTGCTATGTTCACACTCATGATTGGGAAGCGTTTGTTACCATGTTCCTGTTTACTTCATATTTGTATTCTTAATTACTTTATGAAATTAAAGTACATAGTTACAAAGAAAGATTCTATTAAATTTATTTCATCTGTGTCATATTCTTTTAAAAAACTCAAGGAAATTTTATCCTTTAAATTAAAGAGGAAAATGAAAACTTGAAACATGCTTGGAACTTTCTTTAATGAGAATGCAGTCGCCATCCTTTTATTTTTCTCTCGTGATACGGTTAGGACCCTTCATTAGGCCGAAATAACCCCATATGGTTATATTCATCATATTTGTATTACTTGATTAAATCCAAGACACAAAAGAGAGGGGAAGGGGGCGAATGTCTAAAGATCTGCTTTCAACTTGCAATACAAAAACATAGCATTTAGTCAAAACCATCGTGTATTTTGTAACCAGAAGAGGAGAAATTAAAATGACTGTCGGCATTTCAAATCACGTAGCCTGACGATGTGGCCCTATCTGAACATTGCTGAGGAGTGAGTGGTTGTAACAAAGAGCAATCACGTGACTCGTATGGAGCGAGTGAATGTATCTAGCAGAGTGAGTGATTGCTTTTAAGAGCAGTCACGTGACTCGTATGGACCGAGTGGATGTATTTCAAGAGTAGCCACTTTGTCTCCACCTCACAGGGGTGCTATGTTCACACTCATGATTGGGAAGCGTTTGTTACCATATTCCTGTTTATTTCACATTTGTATTCTTAATTACTTTATGAAATTAAAGTACATAGTCAAAACGAAGATTCTATTAAATTTATCACATCTGTGTCATATTCTTTTAAGAAACTCAAGGAAATTTTATCCTTCAAATTAAAGAGGTAAATGAAAACTTGAAACATGCTTGGAACTTTCTTAAATGAGAATGCAGTCGCCATCCTTTTATTTTTCTCTGGTGATACGGTTAGGACCCTTCATAAGGCCGAAATAATCCGATGTGGTTATATTCATTATATTTGTATTAGTTGATTAAATTTAAGACACAAAAGAGAGGGGGAAGGGGGCGAATGTCTAAAGATCTGCTTTCATCTTGCAATACAAAAACGTAGCATTTAGTCAAAAACCATCGTGTATTTTGTAGCCAGAAGAGGAGAAATTAAAGTGACTGTCGGCATTTCAAATCACGTAGCCAGACGATGGGGCCCGACCTATCTGAACATTGCTGAGGAGTGAGTGGTTGTAACAAAGAGCAATCACGTGACTCGTATGGACCGAGTGGATGTATCTAGCGGAGTGAGTGATTGCTTTTAAGCGCAATCACGTGACTCGTATGGACCGAGTGGATGCATCTAGCGAAGTGAGTGATTGCTTTTAAGCGCAATCACGTGACTCGTATGGACCGAGTGGATGTATTTCAAGAGCAGCCACTTTGTCTCCACCTCACAGGGGTGCTATGTTCACATTCATGATTGGGAAGCGTTTGTTACCATATTTCTGTTTACTTTACATTTGTATTCTTAATTACTTTATGAAATTAAAGTACATAGTTACAAAGAAAGATTCTATTAAATTTATCTCATCTGTGTCATATTCTTTTAAAAAAGTCAAGGAAATTTTATCCTTCAAATTAAAGAGGAAAATGAAAACTTGAAACATACTTGGAACTATCTTAAATGAGAATGCAGTCGCCATCCTTTTATTTTTCTCTCGTGATACGGTTAGGACCCTTCATTGGGCCGAAATAATCCGATGTGGTTATATTCATCATATTTGTATTAGTTGATTAAATTTAAGATACAAAAGAGAGGGGGAAGGGGGCGAATGTCTAAAGATCTGCTTTCATCTTGCAATACAAAAACGTAGCATTTAGTAAAAAACCATCGTGTATTTTGTAACCAGAAGAGGAGAAATTAAATTGACTGTCGGCATTTCAAATCACGTAGCCAGACGATTGGGCCCTTTCTGAACATTGCTGAGGAGTGAGTCGTTGTAACAAGAGCAATCACGTGACTTGTATGGACCGAGTGGATGTATCTAGCTGAGTGAGTGATTGCTTTTAAGCGCAATCACGTGACTCGTATGGACCGAGTGGATGTATTTCAAGAGCAGCCACTTTGTCTCCACCTCACAGGGGTGCTATGTTCACACTCATGATTGGGAAGCGTTTGTTACCATATTCCTGTTTACTTCACATTTGTATTCTTAATTACTTTATGAAAATAAAATACATAGTCAAAACGAAGATTTTATGAAATTTATCTCATCATTTAAGAGACTCAATTAAATTGTTCACACTCATGATAGGCATACGTTTTCTTACCATATTCCTCTCTACTTCACACTTGTATTTATAATTACTTTATGAAGATAAACGTATACAAATAACGTAGTGCCTATATATCATGGGGTAATTTTAGTGTTATTTTGATGTAAACTTTGCTCTGAATGTTCATTCTTTTATGATAATGACAGTAATTTTATAGATCTTGTGGCACATATTTCAAAGGAATAATGAATAACAGGCCGAAACACAGCTTATTTGTGAATTCGGAATAAACAATGCCCGCTTCTCAACCCGCGATCACTTGTTTCGAAAGTGGGTCTGAGTGATTAGACTATTACAACGGGACTGAAATACCCATCGCAGTTGGACGCCATGGAAGATTCTGACCTACATAAAAGGGATATTGTCCGATCTACAGGCACAGTGTTATAAAACAACCACTTTTCGCATCCACTGGAGAGTGCTCGTACATTCACCCGAGTGGATGTACTTCCGCTGCAGTGAGGGGGTCTCCAATACGATTCTAGCTCTCTGATTGGATAAAACTGTACCATCACTCACTCTGCCGAGTGAGTGATGGTAAGATACGTACAAATCATTCACTCACTCGAGTGAGTGAATGAATGAATGTTTATGGCATGAAGGGCACGTCATACTACTATAACTCTCACGTTGCACTACAATTCATTACGGGAGAATTCCTCTAGTCTCCTTCCTTTGAAATGCTCACTTCAGTGAAAAGACTATTGATATCAACCCACACATTACCACGCTCCACAAAGCACATATCACTCTCTTCACGCTCTAGTAGTTTCACACAATAGAACACAAGTTTTTTTCCAATTATATTATTGAGAACCACAATTATTGTGAACCGGGATATTACTTCGCGGATAAAAATACACTTTAAAATACGGTACAATAATACAAATGTTTGTAATATTACAAGAAATTCCCACCCAATTTTGGGAAGTTGTCTTTGTCTGAGTAAAATAGGAGTAAACTGGGTACTTCCCCTACTCTCCTGAAAACGATTTTTTTTTTCAGTTTGCGTCTTTCGTGTATCCTGTCTTCTCTTTTTTTCCTCTTCTTTCCTTTCTTCCTTCCACCTCCTTCCTTCCTTCTTTCCTTCCTTTCTTCCTTACTTTCTTTCTTTTTTCTTTCTTTCCATTCTTCCTTGTTTCTTTCTTTCTTCCTTCCCTCCTTTCTTCTTTCTTTCCTTCCTTCCTTCCCTCCTTCGTTCGTTCGTTCGTTCCTTCCTTTCTTCCTTTATTTCTTCCTTTCTTTCTTCTTGTTCTTTCTTAGTTCCTTTTTTTTTCTTTCTTCCTTTCTTTCTTTCTTTCCTTCCTTTTTTCTTTCTTTCTTCCTTTTCGTTCGTTTTTCCTTTCTTTCTTCCTTACTATCTCTTTTCTTTCTGTCTGTCTTTCTTTCTTTCTGTCTTTCTCTCTTTCTCTCTTTCTTTCTTTCTTTCTTTCTTTATTTCTTTATTTCTTTATTTATTTCTTCTGTCTTTATCTATCTCTCTATCGATGTTCTAAAATTACTTTAATTTGCATTTGTCTTTGTTCTATTCAGACAATCTCTCGCTTCAGTTATTTGCTGATTGGGAAGGTTTTCTTCTCGCTATTGCAACAAAAAAGTCACTTCGAAACCACGTTCTATTATTATCACTTATTTGGGGGAATTCCCCTTTCTTTTATCTGTATTTATATTATCCAGTCCCCTTTGTACTTGACTTCTACTCCCAACCCCTCCCCTCTCTCCGTTTCTCTTCCCCTCTCTCTTTCCCTCTTTCTCTCCCCTCACTCTCTTATTACTCACATATTATATTTTTTCTATCTTTCTTCCCCTCTCTATTTTTTTCATTTCGGTAGATCTAATCGGTAGATATAATCCTGTATAATCTTTTGCGCCTTTTTAACTATTTCTATGACTTCACTCAATTCGTAATTCTTATACATCTAATTTGGTGGTTTGATTTTTTTTCATTATTACCAAAGTTTTTAATTTATTACCTGGTTTATATCGCAGAATCGCATATACACCAAATAAAAAGGTGCTTTAAAAATAAACTTCTAAATCAATTACTCTGCATAATCAATCGGTTTAAACTTTATTTCTTTCAATGATATGATTGATAATTCATACTGTATCTTTGATTATTTTTTTTTTCTCTTAGGATGCAATGGTGTATTGAACTTCAAGTAAACTGCGGGGCTGCGACCCCCCCCCCCCCCTAAAAAAAATCTACTTTTTAATTTAAATAAAATAGTAATGTCTGATTTGGAAAAGATACGTAAGCCCATGTGCATCCTCAATGAATAATGAACAAAATGAAAATCCGTATTTTTGTTCGAAATAGATATCAGAAATGAAATATTCCGATTTGCCCAATTGATCGTGGGCATCCTCAATGACGAGTTCATTTGAATAAAATGTAAGTGAAAAATCAACCCAGCATACTAATGAAATATTAGAATATCATCACCATCGTTTGATAATTATTTCTAAAAAAAGAAGCTTGAAATATTGCGAAATTTGTGCAATGGGCATGATGGGTTGATGGTATTATTTATTCATCCAGTATGTTTTTTCCCCATCTTTTTAGCGGAATGATTGGCATAATTCATATTTTTTGGTGTAATGTAGCGATATTTCGTATAAAACCATCAAAACAAGTAATAAAACAAATTGTACACATAAGAGAGGTGCCGGGCTTATGACATCATCGAATCGCCCGTTTGTAGACAGTCCAAGCAAGGTATTCTCTAATTTCGGAAAATAATTCAAAACTTACAAATTCCTCCACTTTGCTCTTTTATTCGTGGTCCTGGGAAGCGGTGTGTTTTGACGTGAAAAACTTTTTTTTTTTTAATCGTCAAATTTCGCTGGACTAAGAAATCTTCACCGTGTAACAATAGCTCCATGGTGTAACGAAAACTTTTTTTTTTGCTTTCAAATTTACATCAGCACCCCACCAAAAAAAATCCATTCTCAGGGCCCTGCTCTTATTCAATTATTGTCGATAAACTGAATCTAATGATTTTTGTAACGTTTTTTGTGATAAGGCTCGAAGGCTATAATCACTGTAATCATTATAATTAACAGAAATGGTAGAAAGGGAAAAGGGGATAAAAGGGTAGAAATGGTAAAGATGGGTATAAAAGAGACATCTGGGCCCCTACAATACCCCCATCACTCAAATGAGGTCGTCTTAGACCCCCTCTCATCAAGTAACAGGGCCCTGTCAACGAATGCTGAAGAAAAATTGACAAAAAAAAACACCAAAAAAACGTTTCACTACAAATTGAAGGTCGTTTTGGTCCCTAAAAAATTGACTGGTCAAAAACAGGGTCATTTTTCATACATTTCTCCTATTTGACACGCCCACCAGAATTCTAGGGGCTGCTGCCTTTGGAAAATAACACACGCAGCACCCCTAGGAAAATCTTGGGGTGCTTCAGCACCCCCAGCACCCCCGCTTTCCAGGGCCATGTCAACTAGTATAGTTTACAGAAGTTTGATATCGTACAAAATATAAATGGACACTAATTTGACACATTGAATCATGTAGCAGGTCCATGGTTGAGTTAGCATTCAAGGGCTCTGACACGTATTAGCACGTGACCAGTGACGTCACGAAGTTGATCAGATTCGAATCCCACCAAGATGGGTTTGAGTCCTGTGTTCCTCGCCCTGAAAGTGATATCACGAGTGATCGATTCTTTGGCACGGATATTGCTGGAAAGGAAGAGAGAGAGAGAAGAACTGTTAGTTTGCTATCATTTCTGTATGTCAAAATATAAGATAATGCAATACGTAAGAAATACAAAAAAAAAACGATGTGAAGTATAATGATAATGATGAGATAGAGAATAAACATCATCGAATCACTTTTTTTTTTATATATTACTCACGAATATACGTTATGCTCTATTATCATGAAAAATGGACCATATATATTTTTTTGGGGGGTGGTAAATTTTCGATCATTCTCTTTCTCCACGATTTCTCCCTCTGCTTCCCTCTAATTGACAAAGGTCCCCCCCCCCTTCACCCCCCCCCCCTCTCTCTCTCTCTCTCTCCATGTTATCTTTCTCTCTATATCATTTTTTCTCTTTCCGCAGCCACTATATTCTGCAATACTTACTCTTGTTTAACCGAAAAAGGCTTGACCATCTTTGATCCTTCAATAACAAACAAGCAGTTAGTCAATCCTCTGTCCAATGGATTGGTCAACTGAACGGTCAATTTGACCTCTGACCCCGTGACCTCTGAATTGACCGTGAGGTCAGGCATCTTCACCCTGATGTCCTCTCGTTTTGAGATAGTTTTGTCCGTTTCCTATGAAAGATATTTCAGTCGACAATTATTTTCTAACCTCTTTTTTTTTATATTCATTTCTGGGGTATTCAACTGATGAAAAATGCAAGTATATATATGTTCAACCATTTCCGCTTACTACCAGAAATTGGGGAAGGACACGTGCATCAAGCCCATCCCCGTTCCCGCACATAAACCATTGCCTAAAACATTACTGATACTTCAATTCAAAACTTTTTTGTTTGATGGTGATTATGATGATATCTTAGAGTAATTATGTTTCTTCCATTAGCATGATAAGACTATTGATGCCATCCTTTTCACTCAGTGGAATGAACACTGCAGCGTGAGCCTAAGCTAATAACAAGTGGTCCATAGATAGAGCCCTGTGGTACGTCTTCCAGATAGTGACATTTAAGGTTGATCCCATGATGTACACAATGTTTATTTCTGACTAGTATTTCTGATCTGTATTCACCAAAAAATGAGGACTCGCGACAGGGGTACATAATGACGATTTCCTGATCATGCCAATAACCTCCTTGATCGTACTTTGTCCATTGGAACAAAGATGGCGCTTTGCCGTACTCGAAGTGGGGCACTCACTTTACCTTACCTTCACTGTAAGGAGCGCAAAGATGGTGAGAAGGCCCTGTTCTTCTAATTTATCAATGTAGTCATCAACCAGGACTGATAAGCTCTGCTGGACGTGGTCACGTGGCCCTAGCTCCAGTTCCAACTTCTTCCTCTTGATCTGGTGACCTATCACACCTTTGAAAGAAAAGGTAAGAAATTGAATAGAATCTGAAATATCACGACCATTCCAAAGTCAAAATCATCATTTACAGATGGTGGACAAAATGAAGATGTAACAACAACATGATCAACATGGTGCCTGATTAGTTTGCTGTGCAAACCCTTCACTCGAGTTAAGGGTCTGAATGTGCAGCCTACTCATGCCTTATGTACTGAAGCCCCTCTCACAAGTTTTGTATGTGCTAGTCTTTGCGTGGAGACACACTTGCTGATCAAAGTTTTAATCAGGGTCAGTGCCTGCAGACTAGTACGTGCTCTGCATCATATTTTTTAAATGGGTAAAACAATGATGAATCCTACAATGTAAGAATCCTACAATATTATATTCTCCTTGAAGACTTTCGAACTTTTCATTTCTTACGTCATATTGTTGGAAAAAATATAATCAAATATTATCACTTATAAATAATTTCTGCATGATATTTGATTTTTCCCAGGTAATCACTATGCACTAGTATATTTCCCAGAACGTTCATAACTGGGAGGAAAGTCGAGTTCAAAGGTGGTTTGAAGAGAGTACATCCATCGATAACTATTAACACTATGCGATTCGTTGCGATCCGAATTTCAAATTAATAGTAATAACATTTGGACATTTCAACCAATAAAATCTTAGCGATTAGAGTTCAGAATAGTGGTAAAACTACTAAAATCGATTTTTCAGTCTAGTTCTAGCCTTCCTGTAGGAATAAAAGCACATTCAAATCCAAATCTTAATGACGTCATCATCGGCTGCAACTTGAAGCCGATTTGGACCATACCCCGACCACATGGCTTGCTGCAAAGCAATATTACGATTGTATTATTTCTAACATTGTGCCGAACTTAAAATGAAAGAATCGTACTTCTTGGATAATTCAGATTTGAATCAAATGCGATTAATTTAAAATTCGCGTCGCATCGGATCGCAAAGTGTGCGCTGGGCTTCACCCTTCGCCTAAGGTGAGTTTTCAGAACCACTACGGATGGCAAAAGAACGACCAAAGAGACATCCAGATTTTTTCCACAGTCAAACCATTGAAACCGACTCCGCTAATTTAAAACGGCAATTCTGATTGGTTCCTAATCAGTCTACTGAGCAAAATGCGCGTGCAACGATGATCTTGATAGGCCAATTCATTTAACAATTCATCGCTAACATTTGTGTCACTGGACCAAAGGCCCGGCAGAAGCTACTACGTTATTTCCGCCATATGATCAATCAGTTTTGGGGTCGGTTTCTCTTGTGTAGCTGTATGAAGAGATATCATTTGTTTATTCACCTGTGTACATTGTGCTGTGAAGAGTAATGATCACTGTGACCTTCCTACTTTCATCGCTGAGGTTAGCGATTTGAGCCTTGAGCTCGAAGGAGTCGCCGATCGTGATGTCGTTGAGCTCGTCCAGATAGATGACGATGTCGTGGTCAGGAGGTTCCTGGTAGTAGAAACCTCGTTGCATTCCTTTGGCCAGGGCCTTCGCGATTATCTCTTTCTCTCCATCAGACCCTTAAAAAAAACAAAGAATATCATCATACTTACATATGAATATAAATTCAGGAGGCAAAATCCAGAAAATCTCATAGATCGAAAAATCAATCAGGATGTCAGCCTTCTACATCTTGATCGCAGGCTAATCCAACTATCGGTCAGTAAGAAAGCAGAAGAGGATTGTGATGTCATGCCCGAGTATAGAAGTCGCGTAGCGTGTCAGGTGGGTCCGATAGGCGTGCTTTATAATGCAGGGTCCGAAGGTATCCATGCAACCTTCTAAGTTCTTGAAGCATCTTTTTTCCGAAATAGGACGGCGGAATGCAAAGAAACCTCCGGGCCCATTTTTTTAAAGAAATTTAATCAATGTATAGGCCTACACTTACCCAGTCCTCAAGATCGCTATTATCTTATCACATCCTACAACACTAACCTGCCACATGCTTATATTCCATTGTGACGTCATGTATCTCATTAGAGCCAACTGCTTTGGTGCATTGCATCTTCCCGACGGCGTTCTTCTCGAGGTCAACGAGCTCGTAGCCCGCTGATTCTGGGTTGTTGCGGTGGTGTTTGTCTGGGACGACCATCCACGTGACGCGGTCGGCGTTGATTTCCGCAAAAATGAACCTAAGTTGAACGAAAATATCGTTTTAAACATTACGTTATTTCATTTGCTCCTATAATGTAGTGACCTTTGACCCACCTTGGACTGTTGGCCATCGGTCATGATATTACACTGTTATGGATGCGCAGCATGTCAGGAACAAACGACCAAAACTAAAGGAAGAACTTGAAAAGAACTATAGTACAACGTGCCGAATTAGTACATCTAGTGGTGTGTGTGGATGAGGGTGTGTGTGTGTGTATTTGAGTTTTGTCAGACATCTATCAATCAGATATGATTATTTACGTCTGGCACCGACCTTTAACGTCACCATCCGAAAGACGTGACCAGTGCTCGAACCTCGAACCTCTATCAATCTGTAACTTCCCCACATAGCTTGGATTACAGGCGCACGCCACAACGCCCAGTGGGTCTGCTTGTTTTCTTTTTTTTTTAGGTGTGGATGTGTTTCTGTTTGGTAGTTTCTTCTTTAAGACTGAAATGCACAGGTTAACAATGGTAACACATGTTACTAATTTTAACTAAAGGCATGTCTTTAATTACCTCATAATGTCGCAGTCATTATATCTAAAAAAAGTAACTGCAGACTGACCGTAGATATTTCGTTTTCTCGAATACCGTCACATCAGCCGTTATGAATCGATTTGATGTAACTGGCTATGATATGATTTTAAGGGGAAAAAAGGTTAACTGAAGTGTATGGAATTCATCTGACACAATTATTAATATTAAGGATGGTATTAGATGACAAACTCAATGTCAAAGTCAATGTGAAATAATTACAAAACTGTTTATTCTAAAGTTTGGAAAGTCCCTACCTAGTTTCATATCCTTGATTTACCAAACCTCGCTTGATCGCTTCAACCGGTGCAGGGCCGCATTGGTAGATACCTAGTAGAGCCAAGTAAAAAAAAGATTTGCATTAGTTATCTTAAATCGGAAATGAGAAGCTTGAAGTTCAAGAGTCTCTAGTATATTCAAAACGGGTGAACCCATTTTCAGGGGGGTATCTATTGTTTCACTCCACCCCCCCCCCCCTCCCCCCTTGAATAGTAGGCCTATGACCTCACAGATTTCCGCCAGTGTTCCTCAGGGACATGGACATTTTTTTTTTTTCAATGGGCAGTAACCATAGTAAGTTTACACTTCTTCGTTGCCAATTACAATTAGCTTTTAATACTCATTACAGTCTATGTATGATTTACATTGAATAGCAGTACGAAAATGGCTTGGGGTCTTAGATAAAGCAACGCTTATCGTCATAGGCACGTGTTTGGTCAAATCATGTCTTCACAGTTACGACGGAACCTATTGTTGATGGGAATATTGCCAGATACCTTCACTTGTTTCCTGAGGAGTGACATCAACAGCTTGCCATCCGTCAAGACTAGGGTCTAGATCATGCCTTGTCATCCACGCCTCGTTCCACGCATGAAAGATCCAGACAGAGTCCCCACCACGAATGTCTACCCCGTCATGACTGACAAACTTATCAATGACCATCGAGTCATCCGAGTCGTGCGCTGAGAAGAAGTTCGTAACGCACCTTGTGGGAATCCCGATACAGCGAAAGACGGTGGTGAATAATCCTGCAAAAACCCAGCACTGTCCGTACTTGACTGGCTTCTTGTGCTTCCGGTATTCCTCCAGGATCTTGACGCTGCCTTGCCACTGGGTTGGTGGCGAGCCGCCTTTGTAGAGTCCATCCCATTTCCCGGATAGGACACCACCCGGGAGACGACCTGCAGCATTGAGGATAGCTGGAAGAATACGTGTAACTTTGACAGGGTTCCCGCGATCTTCTACCCTGACAAAGTCGTGCAGGATCTCAAGAACAGTATCCACCACGTCTTTGTCGAATTGTCCAAAGTTCCACATCTTCGCATGGGGGTTCCTGTAATTACCCCTCCAGATTAGGCCAAAGTCTTCTAATACGTATTCCTGTCTGTCTTTTTCATCACTCATGTACACAGAGTCCCTTTCACACCAGGGATTGAATAGTATATAAATGGTCTCAGTCTGCTTAAACTCCCGTTGGAGACCGGTTCGTTTGTTCTTTACAACAATGGTCACTCCGTAAGGGCCAACGATACATCCCGAAGACGCATTTACAGTCGCAGTGACAAACCCATCCTCAGAAGACTCTTGCTTTATGGTCCATCCGTTGTTCTCACCCGAACCGTCAAATGATAACAAAATGAGCGTGCCATTGGCTTGTCTTGGATGCTTTGCTGTAATGAGCAAAAAAAAAGAAGGGTTTTAACAGAAGGTTATGTGTTTGACCGACCATTATCATGTCATGCTTTCAATTGATGTTTTAATTGATTGTGTTGCAGTTGACGTATCTGCGCGTTGCAGTAAGTAGGGAACATGATGAATCTTGTAGCATCACTACATGTAGGGATGATATTACCATGATTAATTGACCACTAGTGTGACTAAGAGATCATAGATCTAGAGAAAGCAGAAGAAAGACGAATATATGTCTTCGCCAATTGACATGGTTCCCGTCACACGGAGGTCTTTAATGGATTGCAAAATGAAAACACAATTTTTATTGGTTCCTGGGCAATATTTTGAACAAAATGCGCATACATCGACGATCATGATTGGTCATTTCAATCTACCGATTGATTATAAGCATTCGTTGTACGTGAACCCGGTGGTTAATCACCAATGGTGTGCCAAAGAAGAAAGGTTACTAGTTTACTACATGATAGGCGTGACAACTGATTTTAAAGAGATCAGTGGGAGTGACTGAAAATAATTCTGAAACCTCTGATTTCAAATTGCTGGAAAACCGACGATATTATGAAGGGTATATATAGTAGATTTGAATGAAGCAATAATGAATACTTGTAAAACTGGAATGGAGACAAAAAACTTTAAAAATAGCTCACATTTTGCCGCAAATCGTAAGTACAGGTTCTCTTTCTGTGGATTATGTTTTCTGTTCAAGTTGACAGTAAGTTTGAAGTTTTGGCCTCGGCGGATCACCAGATTTTCATTTTCATATTCATCCGTCCGGTGTTCCTTTTGGTTTTCGTTCAGCTGCAACGAAATATATTGGCGTGTAATAAAACACAATGAAAATAATTATCGGTGTTAAGTCTCGTAACATCCCAAGAATGTAAACGTCTGTATCGTCAGAGTCCCTCAGATCTCTTTATGTTTGGAGCTCATTATGACAAAATCATTTAAGTATAAATGCATTATCATTAATGTTCTAAAGGATAATGGTCACACGATTTAGTGATCATATTATTATAAGACTACATATTAAAAGGGCTAAGGATGTAGGGTCTGTTTTTGGTTAGGTAGTTACGTCCTAAGATGGCGCCCCTTCAAAATGTGTCCGTGTATGGCATCGATGGCTTTAAGAATGAGATATTGGAATATTCCATAATATCTTACGTGCGTGTCAAAGCCAGTGATTTGAAGAGATTGTAGCTTCGGTATGGAGACATGAAGAGTACTTGCATGAAGTGATTTATTGGACGGTTTCAAATCGATACCGTTCTCCCCATCGATGACGGACCGAGCGTCGAGACAGTCGTCGAACACCGTCTCCAGGTCGTCGTCGCTGTACGGTTCGCTAGCGGGCTGGTTGTTGAAGTACGTCTCGGTCCATTCACAGTTTGGACGTAGACCCGTCTGGTCTTCCGTCACCGTGATCGTAACCGAGGTCTGCATGGTACCCCGTTTTCCTCTTCGACTGTCTGTGCTCCGGACACTCGACGCCGACCTCGGCAAGCTCGTGCCCGAACCCATTGTGAGATGAACGTGATAGATGGTGTTTAGAGGCAAATTCGTATTGATTCGTCACTTCAATAGATGGAAAAGGAAAACATGCAAGTGTTATGTTGGTATTTTAAAATCCTAATTCAGCCTATATAATCATTATCATCACCATCATCACTATCATCATCGTCATCATCACCATCATCATCATCGCCATACTCATCATCAGCATCATTTTCGCCCCCATACTATATAAATTTGAATACGTTCATTTGTTTGTGTGTTACTTATTATTGAGTATTATAGTGGCGGTTTTTTTAACATAGGAGATAATAGACGTGATGGAGAGTTAAACAATTCAGCACCCTCTTTTGTTATTTTCTTTCTAATTGTTTCTTCGTCCACGTTTTCCTTGTTTCACTACTTGATACGTTAAACATTAACAAAAATAAATAGATTTAATGAATCAACATAACAATCGCAACAACGCAATATCGCAATTGATCATGATGGCAATGGCCACATCTTTCTCATCATGAACATGATCAAACATTATTCAGCAGCGAAATTATCATATGTAAAAACGTCGAGAATCTAAAGACTGTATAACATGGGGGAAACTTACAACACATTGGTGTTGCAAGTAATGAATTATCAGTAATACGACACTGGCGTACAGATGAGGGGGGGGGGGGGGCTTGGGGCCCAAATTTTTCGCGACCAAGAAAATAAAAGAGAACATTTCTCGTTCGTTTCGCTCGCTCGCAACTTTTTATTAAATGTTATGCCATACGCAATATCGAGCCCCTCAGTATTGTTGGCTCATTACACCACTGTAAAGCGGTATCATTATACATTTCTCGTTTACAACAATATCACTAGGTATAGTTTTTTATTTCATTTTTTACATCACCTCCATCGTTCATTCAACGTGTATTGCCGAAGCAATTAGAGTTTGGTGTCTTCGAATGATTCCACATCGTTAGTTGTATACGTATCACGTTGTGAAAGTGCATGATTCATTTGCATACTAATTTGAGACGAGTTCTAGAAGGCTTGGTATGAATAGAGATTGTGTGTTGTTATTGGAAACCGAATATACACCGATTGTAAAGTGATTGGTTTATTTAACATCGATTAAAACAGGCAAATAAGCAATTCATTTAAAGCCAACAAATTTATTAGTTTTCAATTGTTATCACTTTATGTTTACTTACCGCTTAAGAGAGGATTTCAGTGAGCAATGTCACCATCGTTACATAAATATGTGCACACAACGTTAACCCCCACCACCAAAAAAAGGAATAAATCAACATTATGAAAAAATACCTGCGAATGAATAAATAAATCAATCAATCAATCAATAAGTAAATGAAATAAATAATATGATGAATATAGAATTAAAATGAAGTAAAAGACAATAATACAAATAGATAAATGAACAAATAGATTTAGATATTAAATAAAATAAATAGATAAATAAATCAATTAATTGATTGATACGCAAATATGTAAATATAAAATATCCCCATCTCTCTCCTCCCTCTCTCTCTCCCCCTTCCTCACTTCCCCTTCCTCCCTCTCTCCCCTTCCTCACTCCCCTCTCTCTCTCTTTCTCTCTTACATTACCTCCTGATCCCCTCCTCCTTCTCTGTTTCCCTACCCTTGCCGTTTCTATAATTATAAAAATAAAAAGTGCTCCTCTCTATATTATATACTAGCTACACCGCCAACCCCTACGTGCAATAACTTTCACGCCGAATAACACTATATGGTGGTGATTAAGGTATATATTGATGATGAAGATGATAATGATGATGATAATGATGATGATGATGATGATAATGATGATAATGATGATGATGATGATGATAATGATGATGATGATGATGATGATGATGATGATGATGATGATGATGATGATAATGATGATGATGATGATGATGATGATGATGATGATGATGATAACAATGATCCAAAAATATCCTGATAGTAATTGTAATATGTCACCATTGTATTTATCGTTTTCAGCGTCATCATTGATCACCACCACAACCACCACACCATCATCACCATCATCATTGGTCATCACTTTCTCACCACCACCACAACCACACCACACCATCGTCATCATCATCATTGTTGTCATCACCTCATCAACAGCGTAATCATGATCACCATCATAATCGTGGTCGTCATCATCAATATCATCACATCATCATCATCGCCATCTTCAGCATCATCATCACCACCATGTGTGGTTGCGCCCATAAGAATATATAAAGTAAAAAGTAGCAAAATATTGCCTCTAGGAATAAAAAAGGTGATTTCCTTCAAAGAGAAAACAGGAAAATCATACTTACATTGGTTTTTATATTCCGAAATCGATTTAATTATGATATTAAATAATGATTTTTTCAAACCAACGCTAGCCAGCGAATATTACATCGAAGCATGCAAGAGTGTGGCATTGTTATTATTTTTCCCATAATCATAACGCCAGTTCAGGCATCAGGCGTGCAAAAGTAAATTACTAGTATGCCCCCAACGGTCAGGAAATGACAATCACTATGGAGATTGGTGAGTCAATCCGGAGAGAGGTTGTGTGTGTGAGAGAGAGAGAGGGGGGGGGGTGAAGAAATGGAAAGAGAAAGAAGGGGGGAAAGGCGGGAAGAGAGAGAGGAGAGGAGAGAGAGAAGAAGAAGAAGAAGAAGAGGAGGAAGAAAGGAAGACAGAAAGGAAGAAAGGAAGGAAGGAAGGAAGGAAGGAAGAAAGAAAGAAAGAAAGAAAGAAAGAAAGAAAGAAAGAAAGAAAGAAAGAAAGAAAGAAAGAAAGAAAGAAAGAAAGAAAGAAAGAAAGAAAGAAAGAAAGAAAGAAAGAAAGAAAGAAAGAAAGAAAGAAAGAAAGAAAGAAAGAAAGAAAGAAAGAAAGAAAGAAAGAAAGAAAGAAAGAAAGAAAGAAAGAAAGAAAGAGATGATGTAGCGAGGAGGTGAAAAGAATGGAGCAGAAAGATAAGGAAGAGAGACTGTGTTAACAAAAAAAACGCATGTGGATAATAAGGGATCAAGAGCAAAGGGAAAACAAATAGAAACGATATACATCACAGTGACAGCATCAATTACATTATTGTATTCATCTCGTCAAATTTCATCATACTTAATGAGATTGGTTATGATTTAAAGAAAAGAGCAGACGAGATGCAACCGATTGTCGTTTAGTGGTTGTCATGGCAACATAGGACGCGATTAATTCATGGTCGTGACTCTATTTGCGAAACATGCTCTTCCTCGACTAGGGAATGAATAGTGTAGTCCTTAACCATGAAGGTCGCACGGGCCTATTAACATCGGGAAGGCAACAGATTCATTCGAGCCAATCCATTCTCAATTTTTTTATTTTGATATGGCTGATTGACAAAGTGTATGTATATGATTGTCCATCGAACACTGATTCTATGATTGGTAACTTTCTTTCCCCAAATTTGGAAAGAAATACCACCAACTTTAAAAGTATATTTTGACTGGCGGAAGGATAAGGGGTATTTTACTGTTTCAGGTGATGGAGCCTTTTCTGGTCGTATGGATTGTCATATCCTATCCACTTGTAGTAAATATTCGACCCCCGAATTTCATTCTTATTTTGTTATGATTTGTTTTTAAAGTGCCATTTTAAGACACGAGCCTATAGGAAATGTTTTAGGCCCGTGAAACCTTTACCTTAGACTACCCATAGCACAAAAAACGGATACCTGAATATTGTTGTCCTGTCCTTTAACGCAGCCATGACGATAAAACCACCGGAAGAGGGTAAACGTTGTTGATTGTTATATGACGATAAAAACCCTACACTTTATTTTTTTCTGGAAGAGGATTTTTTAACAGAAAAGGTGGCATTAGAACATTCTGGGAAATCGAAGATTTGGGAGGGCGAGTTCACTGTGCGTGAACAGTGGTTGAAAGCCCCCTCTCCCCCACCCCAACAATTATAATGATTAAATAAATGAAATATAACAATGAAATACAACAAACAAATAAACAAAAATTGTCTGTTCGGGATTTCCGGCGCCGCTATTATCATGATTTAAAATTAGTTATTTATTATTTTACATAAAATCAAATTACGAAACTGTAAAAAACATAGAAAATATCCAAAATTATACTGATTATGCACATGATGTACTGACATTATCATAGTCTGACAGAAGACATTTGTTTCAAATTTCAAACAAAAGGAAATCGATTTGGCATCACTGTACTTGACACATCGTATGCATCAAATATTACTGCATTGACATGATTAATGATTTACGTATTATACAGCCAAATGCCATTGAACATGATAAAACCTTTTGGAATATTTACGAAATAATCGATTCAAAATTAGGTCTCATTTACATCGCAGCATCGTAATATCATGATGAGGACATTACCAAAATTTAGATCTTTATACATCAATGGATATGGGTTTCATTCTTAGTGGGTTTTTTTAAGTGGTAGATGGACTTTCACTTAGACAAAATGCCAGTAGCTTTCAGATGGGGGGCTTGAGGGCACTTGCCACCCCCCCAAAAAAAAAATCACGGTCAAAAAAAAAGGGAAAGAAAAGGAAAAGAAAGAGATAGAGGTGAAATATGATGTTTTTCTGAATATTTTGTCAAAATTCTAATTGAAATGACGATCTATTTTATACATTTTGCCCGATATTCCATATCTAGCCCCCTCAATTTTTCGGTTCATTACGCCAGTGCCAAATGCTTAGTAGACGAAGTTCGTGTAGTATTCCACCATAAAAACTCGAGAGTAATATCTGTTGTCTATAAGGCCAGCCACTATGACTGATTAAACTAGACGTAAAATGTATCTTAGGAAATATACCAGCTTGGCGTTTACCAGTAAAAAGCTGTTCTGCCGCCGAGTTCCTACGGGAGTTACCAGAAACAGATCCGAAAATAGACGAAATGGCTGTAGACCAATTGGCAATTGCACGGTTAACGTGGATCTGAGTGAGAATTATACGAAATTTATGCGTATCACACCCAACTGAAATAATTAATTAATTTAGAAATTGATCACACTCGGTGGGGCTAATTGTCGAATTGATAGCCTAAATATCACTAATGAGAGTTTACGTCCAAAAGGAATTAACTTAATTTGTTTTTATATACAAAAGAGGATATGCAAATAAGGACTATCAATTTTAGCCATGATCTACTGTGTCACCACTGGCGGATCCAGGTAAGAGCACATCCGGCCCTTGCCCCCCCCCCCCCCCCGGCATTTTTTTTTAACAGGGGGTGCTGGTTTAAATTTGACAAGCAAAAAGAAGTTTCCACTGCAAAAGGAAGGTCGTTTTGGTCATGAAAAATTTGCCAAGCAAAAAAAAAGATGTTCACTACAAAATAAAGGTCATTTGGGTTTGATTTCTGCTTATCAACATACCAACCACATTTCCAGGGGGTGCTCCAGATTGTGAATGACACACCCAGCACCCCCATGTAAATCTTGGGGTGCTTGACTCCATGCAATGATGCACAGGAGTATGAATTTCTCTTCCATATAACACTTGTGTCTTCCCAAAGGTGCATTGTCGCAACGTGATTCGAACTCGTGGCCAATTGATTGAAAGCCAAAAGTCAGAACCACTACACCACAGCGCAGTCCGACATTAAAGAGAGTCAAGTCGGAGGCAAAGATCAAACCATCATATTTTTAGAAGAGTGGAAAAGCTTTGTCGAGATTTATTGAAAGATATATTTTTTCTCATTTTTATGCGATTAAAGAAGACTTTGAATTTGAATAATTTTACAGTCATTGTTGTTTGGGGTCTATATCTGAAGACTGCCCTCTTTCGGGCAAGTATTACTTTTCATTTGTTAATCCATGGAGCTACTAACTTAATCTGATCATGGACCTACATGATCTGATTTACTGGACATGCTGGACGTGTATATATTAATATATATTTTCGATATCTTGGTTTGATTTTTATTTTCTACTTTTGTGCTTTCATATTATTTATGATGCATTATTCTGTTCAATGTTGTTCTATTGAAGACACATTTATAACTTTTATGGAATAATTTGTATTAAAAAAAATTGAGAATCAAAACTAATGAAGAGCATTTTAGAGTTACATCATGTCTACACTGGCTTACATGGTTGGCATGGACCCCAAACCTTAATTTGAATATTAATATCTAGTATAAATTTAGATAAAAATTGTTAAGGGGTCATATTCCGGCGACAACTTGTTTAGGGGCCAAAATGTGTAAATAAAGCCAGTGAATAACTTGTTTAGGAGATTATTTTGCACACAGAGAAAAACTCGTTTAAGGGGTGTTTGAAAATAATTTGGTCATGCATGTGTACAGCAATACATTTGACTGCCCCCTCCACCCCCGGGGGTGTGACCCGGTTAAAACTATAACTGTTAAGAGTAATACTGTTAGGTGTGTGTATTGTTACCATTGTGAAAAGAAATGTCAAAAGAAAAGAATAGAAAAGAAAAGAAAATAGAATAGAAAAAAGAATAGAAAAGAAGAAAAAAGTAAGAAATACAAATTGAAAAAGAAAAATACATGTACAAAAGAAAAAAGAATGTCAACGAAGAAAAAATATCATTTCAAGAAAAGACGCAAAAAAAACAAATGAAAATGAATAAAAAGAAATCAAATAAAAATGAAGACTTAAAAAACGGACAAAAGAGAATAAAAAAAATAAATAAAATGAAGCACATATATCATTAAGTCCCAATATATCTTGAAGGTATAGTTTAATTTTATCTAGATATCCGCATTTAATTAAGTGAGATGAGATTAAGTTTGAGTGGAGGTTTATTTGTACAAATAAGTCTAAATAGGATCTAGAGACATGCACTAATTTTATGTATCATGTGAACACTTCCTTTTAATCTAGATTGTATGCTGTGTGAACACAGCCTCTACTATGACAAAAGGCATTCCTCTCTCTTGGCTACAAGTACGTTAATGACAATGCGTCCCTTTCTATTACGTTAGCCTTAACTGCTTAAGCTGCTGCATTGGGCAATTTACAGGGGTCTATTGTAATATCATGCCTTGCTCACTGATGCTTGGCAGGGACATAGCAGTAACTCCAAGTGAGGCACAAATATGAAACACAGTTTTAGTCACTGAGAGTGTATTTCGTGGATCTCTGGAGCTATGTATGGCTGGATACCGGTCCCTGGACGTCCACTCCGTCGGAACGACCAGATAGCCGCACGAGTCCATCGCTCACACTGCAGTCAGAGCGCTCTGCAACGGAGTCACTCCATGCAACTCTACGATTAGCGACCATAGGATTGTTCCTGAGATCCAGTAAGGTGTAGCGATGTAGATAAGTGTCAGTAATTAGGGTAGTTATAATAGGTAATATGTATTGTTAGGCCATGACACGACATTTGGAAAGTCGCCACCCACGGCATAAACATGTGCACACAGTTTATACCATTAAGACTTGCTGCTTTTTTAATGA
This sequence comes from Lytechinus pictus, assembly GCF_037042905.1. Taxonomy (NCBI): domain Eukaryota; kingdom Metazoa; phylum Echinodermata; class Echinoidea; order Temnopleuroida; family Toxopneustidae; genus Lytechinus; species Lytechinus pictus. The sequence continues at coordinate 2,219,640 of NC_087263.1, forward strand.
ACTTCTTTGTGTTAAATTTGATCTTGTGATTCACTACCAAAACATATTGATATAGACCTAGGATCTAGACATCTCAAGACATGAGGACTGAGCCAAAGGGTTATGGCCAAGCCGTCTAGATCTGGTATCAAATGCTATTTTGCCCTTTTTCTCTTTTGTTTCGCTCTTTACCTCTTAGCAAGCTTTCAAAACCAGAATGATCCATTGGAAAGTGAATGGTAGGGGATAAAAGCAGGCAGTATAATTCTCTGCAAACAATATATTTTTTCTGTCACTGCTCACACCTACCCATCTCCATTTATAAAGCTCCCTGTTAGCATGATTAGGCTAATTAACTTTACACGCCATACGTTGGATGCAGAGCAACATATTAAACTAGCACTCGAAAGGAATTCCAGTTTCATTCATGTTTTTTACATTTCATTTTGTGAATGATTATGATCGAAACTGGTCTCTCGCACTATTTGAGACCGTGACGTCCAGAATGTCCAGTGAAAAGTTGCGCTACCCTCCAAAAGTATATTTTATAACCTGACGTTTCCTATTTCACATACTCAATTACTTGTGCTCAAGACTAACTTTCACTATATTACAACCCTTAGTTGACAATGTTAATGAATAAACAATTTTTCCTGCTTTCTTTTTTTGGGGGTGCTTCACATAGAAAATTTCTAATTTTGGCAAGTTTCAGGATATTTGTCACACAGACTGTTCTCAGTTATAAATGCAATATATTGAATGAAGCACCTTGGTATTGAAAAAAAAAAAATTATGGACATTAGATTCATAGTCTAAATGCGCTGTAAGTGACTGTATCAAAAGCATTTACAATGATTATATCCTTGTCACATCTAGATGAAACAGTTGACATTGATAAATGCATTTCAAGAATTCAAGATTAAAGAAGTTTATTTCGTTTCCATGACAAACATTTGCATGTCTAAATCCCCTCAATGATAACAACAAAATTATGGAAATGTCAAAGGTAGAAATCATGGTGTAAAGCATAATTTTATAAATTGCCATTAGATGCAGCTAAAAAAAGTCTGCATCCAAGGGTTTAAAAAGCTACATGCTCAAGGGTTCAGCGATGAATCATTTGAGAATACCACATGTTTATTTGTACTCTGTATTTCAAATTATACAATGAATACTAAAATGACAATAAGACATATCATTAACATATTTTTCTCTTATTGTTTTTCTTTTTTATTTTGCAGAGCAGAGGAACCATGCAACATGTTCTTTCCACTGGTTCAGTTCAAAATAAATCTAATTGATAGAGCTTTGCCATCAGGGACTGTTGAGCACTGCTACTATGGAAGTTGCAATATTATGAAAATGATAACAACAGGCCATGTATGAGGCAAGCTACAACCTCATAACATTGGTACCTAGTTTGGGGAAACAAAGGTAATAATATTGTTTTAATAATTATGTTGCAAACTATTCACAGGCATCTGTTGTCGTGATACACAGGGAGCCACATTATCATGATACCGTCATAATAACTTCATTTTGCTTTTCAATTTCAATTTATTTGCTCAATTAAAAATCCATACAAAAACACTACATATACAAAGTATCGTATTCCAAAAATAGAAAAACAACAACAACAGATACAAATAAAAATTGGATTGAATATGAGGGACAGCAAGAAAGGAACAAGCATTGTGATTAGCTGACCCTATAACATAATAATTATACAAAGACTTCAGAAACAACGATACAACGTAAAGGGGGGTGCCTATAATGCATGAATGAAATTTATACAAACAAACTTTATGAATAGCTATTTAAAATAAATTGCCTTGATTTTGACTTGATATATATAGAAATTTTGACAGGATGGACTTTTGACTTCACAATCAATCTACATTTTGTCAGAATGGACTTAATGACATGAAAATAGTATCCTGAAATGAAAATGTGAATAACATTGAAAATAATTGACGGCTGAAGTTGAGCTTGTCTGTCCACTCTTGGCTCTTTGCATATTTTGAATAGGAGATTGGACAGTTCTCAGTCCACTGAGACTTGACTGCGTTGAGCAAGATTTCCAGATCATTACTAAAGCCAAGAAGATTCCTGCTGATGTTATTCAGCTGAACATGAACTGGCCTACCCGCCTGTTCTCCCATCTCCTCGAGATGCCACATCCGAAACCATGGAATAATGTGGCATTCTAAAATATGCATCTTAGGGGTCACTGTTTCCATTGGGAACTCGTGTCGGAAGAACTCCTGGTACACATTTATGTTTTGCTCTCACTGTAAATGGTGAAAAAAATCAGGAGTAAGGAAGTTTTTTTTAATGATTTCTAGTTGCGATAAATACAAATTTTTTATAGAAACAGATTTACTACAGACATATAATTGGCAAGGGGATTCCTACTAAGTTCCCGGATCTCCTCATCATTGAGGAAATACCCTGCATTAAAAGTGTTGTGGCACTTGCTGTATAGATTGAAGAGCCTAGTTGAACTTGTCAGCAACCATCTCAGCTTCTTTCAGTAGATCAGGACAAAGTGAAGATACTGTGTCCGTAATTGACTGGGTAATCCTGTCAATGTTTTGGACTGTCGATTAAAAGTAAAATACAGAAAAAATAATACACTAACACATGACTTTGTTTTTAATCTTGCAGGTAGTTTTTAAGCAAGTCAAAACTGTCTTATTTCTTTATTTATTGGTTTTCTTAATCTTATACTGCTGGGTAGGCCTGATCAGTTATGCAAAACTGCTTTCCAAAGGCGCCCTGCAGTTTAACAAACAACTCTACATCAATAGCAATTCAATGTATGTAACAAAACAATAAAGTAAAAACAGAATACATTATATACATATAGAGTGAAATTAACAATTATCATGGAAGCATTACACCTAATTGCTTCCTAAGTATAATATAATAAACATGATAAACGTTCTGGACTTGACAAGGAATGTTGGAACTCAAGCAGTAAGTTCATACATTTGAAGTTAAATGTCTCTGCTTATATCATCATTACAGTAATCTATTGACTCTGGAAATACAAGATTTTAGAAGACAAACTTTTTAAAGAGATTATTATAACTCGCCATCAAGCATTTATCATGTTTATGGACATGGTTTCCGACAAAAGCTCTACCATGATAAGACTGGCGATGTACTCGTATGCTTTTCAATGTTTTGTCAAGTGATGAAACTACTGGCCCACTCTCGATAGGAAAACATGGTTTAGTTTTGGCAAGGTATTTTAGATAAATAAATTTTAAAAATACAGAAACAGATTTACTTAAGAAATATATTTGGCAAGGGAATTCTTACCTAGTCCCCGGATCTCCTCATCATTGAGGAAATGTCCTGCATTAAAAGTGTTGTGGCACTTGCTGTACAGATTGAAGAGCCTGTTGAACTTGTCAGCAACCATCTCAGCTTCTTTCAGTAGATCAGGACAAAGTGAAGATACTGTGTCCGTAATGACTGGGTAATCTTGTCAATGTTTTGGACTGTTGATTAAAATTAAAATACAAAAAATAATACACGAACACATGTTTTCAATCTTGCAGGCAGTTTTTAAGCAAGTCAAAACTGTCTTATTTATTTATTTATTGGTTTTCTTAATCTTATACTGCTGGTTAGGCCTGATCAGTTAATCTATTGACTCTGCAAATACATGAATTCAGAAGACAAACTTTTTTAAAGAGATCATCATATCACCTTCAAGCATTTATGGACATGGTTTCTGACAAAAGCTCTACCATGATAAGCCTGGTGATGTATTCATATGCTTTTCATTGTTTTGTCAAGTGATGAAACCACTCTCGATAAGGAAACTTGGTTTAGATTTGGCCAGCACTTTTTCCTGAAAACAAATAATGATAATATTGAATATTTGATATACATTCACTCTTACATTTCAGAAGATAAAACTATATACATATATAAAATAACAAAAATGGCATTCACAACAAACAATGTGTTTGAGAACTGTCTTCTAATCATGGTAATAACAATAGTGTTATAATTTACCACTTCCTTCTCCTCTTCTTTCTCTGCAGCGGTTTCAAGAAGTCTTGCAGGTGGATCTGCATCACTGTACAGTAGGCCAATCATGCTGTACTGATCTTTTAGATCTGCTATTTCCCTCTCAAGATCTGTCTTCTTAATTTGCAGATGAGCAGGGTGCACTGCCTCTCTAAATTTCTGCCCAGTTTTACATTAAACATCTCTCTCTGTGTGCCCCAACTTCTCTGCAATCTGTAGGTCAAGACGATGGCACTCTGTTTCCATTACTATGAAGTGTTTAAGAAATATCCCGAGAGACATATGCAGTCCCGGGGGACACACCTGTAGTGAGAAGACAAACAAGCCAACATAAACATAGCTTTTCAAGATAGGTACACAATGACCACCTACTTCCATTACCAAATAACAATTTATTTTGATATGTGTACTTAAGATGTGATTTTTTGATTGGTCAGAAATCTAAAAAGTGACATTCAATGCTTTTTCATCTAATTACAAACATTAATCCATACAGACCTACCCTATCTAAAAGAACAGTAAAGATGTGGATTCTGATATGCAATGGGCTTATTTTGTATTTTTCCAAGGACTCCGTAGTTTGAAGTGTCCATTGTTGTGGTGGTTGGTCTAGCGGAGGTAGAGTCATCTGTTGCTTGGTAACAGTGTAGAAGAGGCAGTAGCAGTGTCTTCGTGGAATATGATATAAAGAAGATATAAAAAGGAAATATAGTGAGAAATTGAACAAGCTTTTGACTGAATGATACGAAGGTCAGCACCATCTTACTGTCTATAAATAATGCCATAAAACATGCTTTTGACAGGATACAAAAAAATATCCAGACTTGACGCAGAAAAATATGAGTAGGCCCATGATAATACTCACCATTTGCGACTGTCAATCCATATACTCTAAAGAGAAATTCATAATCCCCAAAAAGGAAAATCACAATCTGCTTTCCTCTGTAAGCAAACATAAGAAATCTATTCAACAAATGAATTCATTGCATTACTCCCATCTTCATCAACACTATACATAGAAACACACATTTTGCATGCAACTATTCATCATAATCTGTGTTCAAAATAAAGTAGTATTAATAAGGAAAAATTAAGACCCCTTCTCCACTTTTCATCTGTCCCTGCAAATCTCTACTCTGTCTCTCTCTTTCTCATTCTTTTTTTTATTTCAGGAAATTTGAACCTTACCTCTAAGAAGCTGTGGACAGGTCACGATCTGCCTTGTCATCAAGTCCCGCAGCCAGGTTAAAAGGAGTGTCAGGGGCACTACACACACATATTGCATGTGTGTTTAGAAGGCTATTAGGACGGTCAACATTCACAATCTGCACCATCAACTTGAAAGAAGTGCCTCCTTTGTCATCTCCTATCTTGGAGCGCTGTGGCCCAGTGGATGAGTCTTCTGACTTTGAAACAGACACCTGACAGATGGGTCGTTGGTTCGAATCCCAGCCATTGCGTAATTTCCTTCAGCAAGAAATTCATCCACGTTGTGCTGCACTCGACCCAGGTGAGATGAATGGTTACCTGGCAGGAATTTATTCATTGAAAGGCCACCGCGCTGTAAAAGACTGCGGGGCTAAAGCCAGGGTAATAATATCCAAGTCCTTTGGACATGTTGGAAGCGCATAGGGACTTTATGACATAATGTGATATGTGCGTTACAAGAACTGCGTTATTATCATTATTATCTTTATCCAAACTTGATGTTCTGGTATTTGTCCTTCATGCCATGTTAGCTGATTAAGATGTTAGCAAATCACATGGAGTTACTTGATAAATCTGATTCATCATCACTGCAATTGGATGCAACATTTGAGAGACATTTGAAATTACTATTTACTTTAACTTAATATTTTTTTAAGGTTAAAGATGTAGTTCTGTACTACTAGTAAACTTATAAATGGCTTATTCTGCATATTCATCGAGATGTTGAGAACACCTTATCTGTGAGATTGTTGACAAGTATGAGTGTAGCTTGGTGTATTTCTGTAGCCCCTCACTTTCATTAGGGAACTAGAAGTATCCCCATTTTCCAGACAGGTTGTTTTGAATGATGGTGTCTTACAGCAATCTCACCCCTTTCTCATTTGCTGTGGATACTTGCTTCTGTGCAAGCCATCTGTAGGAAATGAAAAATGTAAATGAATAATGTGCAACATGTGACCCAAACCATCTTATTTGGCCTGTGCATTTTATGTTTATTGCCTTTCAAAATTATTTCATCTCTATATCATGTATACACACATTTATAATCAACAGTAAATATTTATCATAAAACAGAGAGAAACAGATCCTAAAATAGATCAAATGGATGTAGACCAAATGGCAATCGCACGGTTAACGTAGATCTGAGTGAGAATTATACGAAATTTATGCGTATCACACCCAACTGAAATAATTAATTAATTTAGAAATTGATCACACTCGGTGGGGCTAATTGTCGAATTGATAGCCTAGATATCACTAATGAGAGTTTACGTCCAAAAGGAATTAACTCAATTTGTTTTTATATACAAAAAAGGATATGCAAATAAGGACTTTCAATTTTAGCAATGATCTACTGTGTCACCACTGGCGGATCCAGGTAAGAGCACATCCGGCCCTTGCCCCCCCCCCCCGGAATTTTTTTTTTAACAGGGGGTGCTGGTTTAAATTTGACAGGAAAAAAAAAATTTCCACTGCAAAACGAAGGTCGTTTTGGTCATGAAAAATTTGCCAAGCAAAAAAAAAGGATGTTCACTACAAAATAAAGGTCATTTGGGTTTGATTTCTGCTTATCAACATACCAACCACATTTCCAGGGGGTGCTCCAGATTGTGAATGATACACGCAGCACCCCCATGTAAATCTTGGGGTGCTTGACTCCATGCAATGATGCACAGGAGTATGACTTTCTCTTCCATATAACACTTGTGTCTTCCCAAATGTGCATTGTCGCAATGTGATTCGAACTCGTGGCCAATTGATTGAAAGCCAAAAGTCAGAACCACTACACAACAGCGCAGTCCGACATTAAAGAGAGTCAAGTCGGAGGCAAAGATCAAACCATCATATTTTTTGAATAGTGGAAAAGCTTTGTCGAGATTTATTGAAAGATATGTTTTTGCGCATTTTTATGCGATTAAAGAAGACTTTGAATTTGAATAATTTTACAGTCATTGTTGTTTGGGGTCTATATCTGAAGGCTGCCCTCTTTCGGGCAAGTATTACTTTTCATTTGTTGATCCATGGAGCTACTAACTTAATCAGATCATGGACCTACATGATCTGATTTACTGGACATGCTGGACGTGTATATATTAATATATATTTTCGATATCTTGGTGTGATTTTTATTTTCTACTTGAAGTATTTATGATGCATTATTCTATTCAACGCTTTTTTAATGGAAGACATATTTATAACTTTTATGGAATATTTTGTATTAAAAAAATTGAGAATCAAAACTAATGAAGAGCATTTTCGAGTTACATTATATTAACACTGGCTTACATGAGTGGCATCGACCCCCAAACCTTAATTTGAATATTAATATCTAGTATAAATAGATAAAAAATTGTTAAGGGGTCATATTCCGGCGACAACTTGTTTAGGGGCCAAAATGTGTAAATAAAGCCGGCGAATAACTTGTTTGGGGAATTATTCATTTAACTGCCACCCCCCCCCCCCCCGGGGGGGTGTGACCTGGTTAAAATATAACTGTTAAGTGTAAAACTGTTAGGTGTGTGTATTGTTACCCATGTGAAAAGAAATGTCAAAAGAAAAGAAAAGAAAATAAATAACAAAAGAAAAAAGAATAGAAAATAAGAAAAAAAGTAAGAAATACAAATTGAAAAATAAATATACGTGTACAAAAGAAAAAGAAGGTCAAAGAAGAAAAAATATCGTTTCAAGAAAAGAAGAAAAGAAAAAAAATGTAGGTGAAAAAAAAGAATAGAAGAAAAGAGAAATAAAATGAAAAAGAAGACTTTAAAAAAAGAACAAAAGAGAATTAAAAAAAATTATGTCACGCATATATCATTAAGTCCCTATATATCTTGCAGGAATATTGTTTAATTTCATCTAGATATCCGCATTTAATTAAGTGAGATGAGATTAAGTTTGAGTGGAGGTTTATTTGTACAAATAAGTCTAGATAGGATCTAGAGACATGCACTAATTTTATGTATCATGTGAACACTTCCTTTAATCTAGATTGTATGCTGTGTGAACACAGCCTCTACTATGACAAAAGACATTCCTCTCTCTTAGCTACAAGTATGTTAATGACAATGCATCATTTCTATTATGTTAGCCTTAACTGCTTAAGCTGCTGCATTGGGCAATTTATAGGGGTCTATTCTATGGTAATATCATGCCTTGCTCACTGATGCTTGGCAGGGACATATAGCAGTAACTCCAAGTAAGGCACAGGGTATAAATATGAAACACAGTTTTAGTCACTGAGAGTGTATTTCGTGGATCTCTGGAGCTATGTATGGCTGGATACCGGTCCCTGGACGTCCACTCCGTCGGAACGACCAGATAGCCGCACGAGTCCATCGCTCACACTGCAATCAGAGCGCTCTGCAACGGAGACACTCCATGCAACTCTACGATTAGCGACCATAGGATTGTTCCTGAGATCCAGTAAGGTTAAGGTTAGGCGTAGCGATGTAGATAAGTGTCAGTAATTAGGGAAGTTACAATAGGTAATATGTATTGTTAGGCCATGACACGACATTTGGAAAGTCGCCACCCGCGGCATAAACATGTGCACACAGTTTATACCATTAAGACTTGCTGCTTTTTTATGAACTTCTTTGTGTTAAATTCGATCTTGTGATTCACTACCAAAACATATTAATATAGACCTAGGATCTAGACACTATCTCAAGACATGAGGACTGAGCCTCTGAGGTACAAAGGGATATGGCCAAGGGTCTAGATCTGGTATCAAATGCTATTTTGCCCTTTTTCTCTTTTATTTCGCTCTTTTTATAGAGGGTTTCGCAACCAGAATGATCCATTGGAAAGTGAATGGTAGGGGATAAAAGCAGGCAGTATAATTATCTGCAAGCAAATATTTTTTTTCTGTCACTGCTCACACCTACCCATCTCCATTTCTAAAGCTCCCTGTTAGGCTAATTAACTTTACACACCAAGCCTTGGATGCAGAGCAACAAATTAAATTTACCACTCGAAAGGAATTCCAGTTTCATTTATGTTTTTTACATTTTATTTTCTGAATGATTATGATCGAAACTGGTCTCTCGCACTATTTGAGACCGTGACGTCCAGCATGTCCAGTGAAAAGTTGCGCTACGGTCCTTCAAAAGTACATTTTATAATCTGGGGCCCGTTTCACAAAGGACTTGCAACTGTTGTAACTTTGCCCTTATGGCAACTACCATGGAAACCTTGACTATGATTGGCTGCTGAACCCTATTACCGTGGTAGTTGCCATTATCATGATTATGGCAAAGTTACAACAGTTGCAAGTCCTTAATGAAACGGGCCCCACAGGTTTCCTAATTCTTGAAATTAGATTCATAGTCTAATTGCGCTGTATTGACTGTATTCAAATCATTTATAATGATTCTATCCTTGTCACATCTAGATGAAACAGTTGACATTGATAGTTGCATTTCAAGAATTCAAGATTCAAGAAGTTTATTTTGTTTCCATGACAAACATTTGCATGTCTAAATCCCCTCAATGATAACAACAAAATTATGGAGATGTCAAAGGTAGAAATCATGGTGTAAAGGAGAATGTTAGAAATTGCCATTAGATGCAGTTTAAAAAAAGTCTGCATCCAAGGGTTTAAAAAGCTACATGCTCAAGGGTTCAGGGATGAATCATTTGAGAATACCACATGTTTATTTGTACTCTGTATTTTTTAAATTATACAATGAAAACTAAAATGACAATAAGACATATCATTAACATATTTTTCTCTTATTGTTTTTCTTTTTTATTTTGCAGAGCAGAGGAACCATGCAACATGTTCTTTCCACTGGTTCAATGCAAAATAAATCTAATTGATAGAGCTTTGCCATCAGGGACTGTTGAGCCCTGCTTCTACGGAAGTTGCAATATTATGAAAATGATAACAGGCCATTTATGAGGCAAGCTACAACCACATAGCATTGGTACCTAGTTTGGGGAAACAAAGGTAATAATATTGTTTTAATAATTCTGTTGCAAACTCTTCACATGCATATGTTGTCGTGATACACAGGGAGCCATATTATCATAATACCGTCATAATAACTTCATTTTGCTTTTCAATTTCAATTTATTTGCTCAATTAAAAATCAATACAAAAACACTACATATACAAAGTATCGTATTAAAAAATAGGAAAACAACAACAACAGATACAAATAAACATTGGATTGAATATGAGAGGGACAGCAAGAATGGAACAAGCCATGTGATTAGCTGACCCTATAATATAATAATTATACAAAGACTTCAGAAACAACGATACAACGTAAAGGGGGTGCCTATAATGCCTGAATGAAATTTATACAAACAAACTTTATGAATAGCTATTTAAAATAAATTTCCTTGATTTTGACTTGATATCTATAGAGATTTTGACAGGATGGACTTTTGACTTCACAATCAATCTACATTTTGTCAGGATGGACATGAAAATAGTATCCTGAAATGAAAATGTGAATAACATATTGAAAATAAATGACGGTTAATGTTGAGCTTGTCTGTCCACTCTTGGCTCTTTGCATATTTTGGAGATTGGACAGCTCTCAGTCCACTGAGACTTGACTGCGTTCAGCAAGATTTCCAGATCATTATTAAAACCAAGGAGCTTCCAACTTGGTTTGACAGCTAAATATGAAGGGACTCCACACCCTGTTCTCCCATCACACCGAGTCTAGCATGTCACATCCAAAGCCAGAGAATAATGTGGCATTCTAAAATATGCATCTTAGGGGTCACTGTTTCCATTGGGAACTCGTGTCGGAAGAACTTCTGGTACACATCGATGTTTTTCTCTCACTGTAAATGCAAGTAGTTAAATGGTGAAAAAAAATCAGGAGTCAGGAAGTATGTTATGATTCTTAGTTGAGATAAATACAAAATATTTACAGAAACAGATTTACTACAGACATATATTTGGCAAGGGAATTATTACCTAGTCCCCGGATCTCCTCATCATTGAGGAAATACCCTGCATTAAAAGTGTTGTGGCACTTGCTGTACAGATTGAAGAGTCTGTTGAACTTGTCAGCAACCATCTCATCTTCTTTCGGTAGATCAGGACAAAGTGAAGATACTGTGTCCGTAATTGACTGGGTAATCTTGTCAATGTTTTGGACTGTAAAATACAGAAAATATAATACACTAACAAATGTTTTCAATCTTGCAGGTAGTTTTTAATCAAGTCAAAACAGTCTTATTTCTTCTTTATTTATTGGTTTTCTTAATCTTATACTGCTGGGTAGGCCTGATCAGTAATGCAAAACTGCTTTTCAAAGGCGACCTGCAGTTTAACAAACAACTCTACATCAATAGCAATTCAATGTATGTAACAAAACAATAAAGTAAAAACAGAATACATTATATACATATAGAGTGACAATTAACAATTATCATGGAAGCATTACACCTAATTGCTTCCTAAGTATAATATAATAAACATGATAAACGTTCTGGACTTGACAAGGAATGTTGGAACTCAGCAGTGAGTCCATCCATTTGAAGTCAAATGTTTCTGCCTATCATTACAGTAATCTATTGACTCTGCAAATACATGAATTTAGAAGACAAACTTTTTTAAAGAGATCATCATATCACCTTCAAGCATTTATGAACATGGTTTCTGACAAAAGCTCTACCATGATAAGCCTGGTGATTTACTCATATGCTTTTCATTGTTTTGTCAAGTGATGAAACCACTCTCGATAGGGAAACTTGGTTTAGTTTTGGCCAGCTCTTTTTCCTGAAAACAAATAATGATAATATTGAATATTTGATATACATTCACTCTTACATTTCAGAAGATAAAACTATATACATATATAAAATAACAAAAATGACATTCACAACAAACAATGTGTTTGAAAATTTTCTTTTTTTAAATCAATTCATAGTCATAATGTTATAATTTACCACTTCCTTATTCTCTTCTTTCTATGAAGCGGTTTCAAGAAGTCTTGCAGGTGGATCTGCATAACTGTACAGTATACCAATCATGCTGTACTGATCTTTTAGATCTGCTATCTCCCTCTCAAGATATGTCTACTCTGCAGATGAGCAGGGTGCACTGCCTCTCTAAATTTCTGCCCAGTTTTACATTCAACATCTCTCTCTCTGTGCCCCAACTTCTCTGCAATCTGTAGGTCAAGACGGTGGCACTCTGTTTCCATTGCTGTGAAGTGTTTAAGAAACATATGCAGTCCCAGGGGGGGGGGCACACCTGTAGTGAGAAGGCAAACAAGTCAACATAAAAATAGCTTTTCAAGATAGGAATATACACAATGACCACCTACTTTTATTACCAAATAACAATTTATTTTGATAAGTGTGCTTAAAATGTGATTTTTTGATTGGTCAGAAATCTAAAAAGTGACATTCAATGCTTTTTCATCTAATCACAAACATTAATCCATACGGACCTACCCTATCTAAAAGAACAGTAAAGATGGGGGTTCTGATGACATTATTGCATTCCTTTGCAATGGGCTTATTTTTGTATTTCTCCAAGGACTCCTTCATAGTTTGAAGTGTCCATTGCTGTGGTGGTTGGTCTAGCGGAGGTAGAGTCATCTGTTGCTTGGTAACAGTGTAGAAGAGACAGCAGCAGTGTCTTCGTGGAATATGATATAAATAAGAGATAAAAAACAATTAAATATAGTTAAAAAAAATGAACAAGCTTTTGATGGAAGATACGAAGGTCAGCACCATCTTACTGTCTGCAAATAATGCCATAAAACATGCTATTGACAGGATGAAAAAAAAATATCCAGACTTGACGCAGAAAAATATGAGTAGGCCCATGATAATACTCACCATTTGCGACTGTCAATCCATATACTCTAAAGAGAAATTCATAATCCCCAAAAAGGAAAATCACAATCTGCTTTCCTCTGTAAGCAAACATAAGAGATCTATTCAACATTGAATTCATTGCATTACTCTCATCGTCATCAAGACTATACATAGAAATACACATTTTGCATGCAACTATTCATCATAATCTGAGTTCAAAATAAAGTAGTATTAATAAGGAAAAATTAAGACCCCCTCTCCCCTATTCAGCTGCCCCTGGTAATCTCTCCTCTGTCTCTCTCTCTTTCTCATTCTTTTTTTTATTTCAGGAAATTTGAACCTTACCTCTAGGAAGCTGTTGACAGGTCACGGACCTGCCTTGTCAGTGATGCCATCAAGTCCCGCAGCCAGGTTAAAAGGAGTGTCAGGGGCACTACACACACATATTGAATGTGTGTTTAGAAGGCTATTAGGACGGTCAACATTCGCAATCTGCACCATCAACTTGAAAGAAGTGCCTCCTTTGTCATCTCCTATCTTGGAGCGCTGTGGCCCAGTGGATGAGTCTTCTGACTTTGAAACAGACACCTGACAGAGGGTCGTGGGTTCGAATCCCATCCATTGCGTAATTTCCTTCAGCAAGAAATTCATCCACGTTGTGCTACACTCAACCCAGGTGAGATGAATGGTTACCTGGCAGGAATTTATTCCTTGAAAGGCCACCGCGCTGTAAAAGACTGCGGGGCTAAAGCCAGGGTAATAATATCCAAGTCCTTTGGACATGTTGGAAGCGCATAGGGACGTTATGACATTATGTGATATGTGCGATACAAGAACTGCGTTATTATCATAATTATCTTTATCCAAACTTGATGTTCTGGGATTTGTCCTTCATGCCATGTTAGCTGATTCAGATGTTAGCAAATCACATGAAGTTACTTGATAAATCTGATTCATCATCACTGCAATATAGGATGCAACATTTGAGAGACATTTGAAATTACTATTTACTTTAACTTAATATTTTTTTAAGGTTAATGATGTAGTCCTGTACTACTTATAAAAGGCTTACTCTGCATATTCATCAAGAGTTGAGAACACCTTGTCTTTGAGATTGTTGACAAGTATGAGTGGAGTTTGGTATATTTCTGTAGCCCCTCACTTTCATTGGGGAACTGGAAGTATCCCCATTTTCCAGGCAGGTTGTTTTGAATGATGGTGTCTTACAGCAATCTCACCCCTTCCTCATTTGCTGTGGATACTTGCTTCTGTGCAAGCCATTTGTAGGAAATGAAAAATGTAAATGAATAATGAGCAACATGTGACCCAAACCATCTTATTTTGCCTGTGCATTTTATGTTTATTGCCTTTCAAAATTATTTCATCTCTATATCATGTTTATACACATTTATAATTAACAGTAAAAAGCTGTTCTGCCGAGTTCCCATATTAGTTATCATAAAACTGAAAGAGAAACAGATCCAAAAATAGATCAAATGGATGTAGACCAAATGGCAATCGCACGGTTAACGTAGATCTGAATGGGAATTATACGGAATTTTTTCGTATCACACCCAACTGAAATACTTAGTTAATTTAGAAATTGATCACATTGGTGTAGCTAATTGTCGAATTGATATCCTTGATATAACTAATTAGAGTTTACCTCCAAAAGGAATTAACTCAATTTTTTTTTATATTTAACAAAAAGGGATATGCGAATAAGGACTATCAATTTTAGCAATGGTCTACTGTGTCACCACTGGCGAATGAAGGTAGGAGCACAAATAGTGACAATAATGATGAATAAATAGACAAATGAATACAGAATTGAATATAATAAAATAAAAAATAGGGGAAATAGTCATTCATACCCAAATGAGGATCTTTCTTCTTTTTTTTTTGCTTGTCAAAAGTCAGGACCACTACACCACAGCGCAGTCCGACATTAAAGAGGGTCAAGTCGGATGCAAAGATCCAACCATCATATTTTTCAGAAGAATGGAAAAGCTTTGTCGAGATTTATTGAAAGATATGTAAACCAATAATTTTACAGTCGTTGTTGTTTGGGGTCTATAACTGAAGACTGCCCTCTTTCGAGCAAGGTTTTACCTTTCATTGGCTAAATTAATCTGATTTACTGGACGTGAAATTTTTTTTCTTAGTTTTTTTTTATTTTCTACTTTAAGTTTTTTGCCATTCATAGTATTTATGATGCATTATTCATGTCTAAACTGGCTTGCAGGGAGGGGGGATTGACCCCCAAACCTAAATTTGATTATTAATATCAAAACTCGATGGAAATATATCCATTAATTAAGCATTTTAATGAAGAACACATGTTGAACACATGTGTTCTGTGTCAAATTTTGTTTTAAGGAAGGAAAACCTGGGGAGGAACTAAACGAGTGGAGAGGGAAAGGAGAAATAATGACCTTTCTATATTATTGATAAATCGTAATGACCAACGTTGCATTGGGAACCCCATCAAGTTTACGTAAATGAATTTGAACGATTTTCAAAACAGAAGATTCTGAAGAAGAAAAAAAAAGACCATCATATTATTAACAAGAGTCCTATATTATGTTTAATCTCTTCCATTTTGCACATTTTCCTTGAAACCTGACCAATACTATCATCACAAGTGCTAGTCATTAAAAGAATATAATTTGCTTAAAAGTGAAACTAAGTTTTACTCTTAATTGAATTATGATAATATTTTTTCCTAGAATCAATATTTTTCCCACCAAAATAAATTATATGAAAGTTGGGGTTTCCCTTTATTGTACGTCCAGTCTAGCCAGTTGCTCACATATTATTCATGGCACGGATGACTCACTTCCTCCCAAATCACACTTGTACAATTTCCTAAAACATGTTAAATTGGTGCTTCTTTACCACCTCTTTTGTGATTCCAGGGTAAAGGTTTTCATCTAATTCCCTTTGTGTTTAAACCCTGACTCACCTAATTCTAATCCCAACTTTACGACATAATCTGACAGAAGTGCCCCAATGCCCCCCAAAAAACAAATGTTGATATAGATTATAAAGACATTGTGATTGGTAGCCTCGTTGGTATAATGGACACAATATTACATATTTTCTTATGTATTAATGAATTGAGCTTCTTATACAATTTTTCATCAAAAAAGAAAATCAAATTCAAAACAAATATTTGGAATAATATTAGAATAAACAAAATGGAGACCAACTATTAAAAACAGTTTTTTGTGGAAAATGGCAAAAAGAAGAATGAAAAGTTAAATTAGGCATTATGTTTGCTTACTCTTGAATATGTATCTAATGATTATCTCTTCTTATATAACCATAAAAATGCAAATTTTGTATGTTTAATTTCATAGTATATCGTGCTGGTCAGTGGTTCAATGTACAGTGATGATGTTAATAAGAACATACAAATAAATTTTAAAAGTGTTTGCGGTCCATCGGAAAGGTGGGAGTCTAGAATTGTCGCTCTCGATCCACCCAGGTCACACAAGTGTTAGCATGGGGTGGGGTAATGTATCATAAATATTAAAGATCCGTAATCAAGCGGTCTCTGGGGCGCAATGTTTGCTCAACAAATAAAAAAGCTTGAAATTATTGATCTACCGGCTACAGTAACGTAAATTCAATCATATGATCATATCACTTAATGTTTTAAAGGTCCGGATACTGCTTGATTTCTCGGATGTTTATTGTCTGAACTCATGACGTCATTTCCAAATGTAGTATATTACTGCATTGACATGTGTTTATAAAACCATCAAGTGTGATATGAAATTCAGTCTGTCAAATTTTGATCCAAATAACCCTATTTTCGGCATGTTTTCTCTGCATTTGAAATCCCGAGGACTCGACATACCAAAGTTGTGACCCTACGGTCCCACGTGTGCTATTTGGTGTATAGTTCTAGGTCAAATCCCACTGGGAAATTCATGTCAGCTGATGACCTCATCCTCTTAGGTGGTTTATTCTTCCAGACCAGACGGAATGTTGTTGTTCTTGGTCAATGCCTGTTTGAACCCATAGCCTCATTCACCGAAAACTAAACTTTGACATTTATTGTTTTGTTTTCAAGTTTATTGGCGGGGGGGGGGGGCATCATTGTTTTACTGGCTTACAGCGTAATGGACCAACATGCAACAATAACGCTTATATCTTTTCTCCCAAGTCTCACACCCCATGCTCTCAACCTTGGGGTTTCGTTCGTGTTTAATATTTTTTGGTTGTAAATATTTTAGTGTTTTGTTAATTAAGTTTTAATAGAAAAGGTAAAAAATGATAATATGTAAAATGGGCCTGGCCTTTAAATCCTGAGATCTGATTTTCTAACCTTTTTTCTAGTACCACTCTTATGCGGCTTCATGGTTAATGAAAAGCGCGTGGTTAGGTTGGTCTCGCATTCCTTATCGATGAGTCATCGTCGATTTCATTGAGCGAATGAGAGAGGGTCGACAATCAAACCTAATCATGGCTGACAACTCGGCTTTCTCGCAAATTGCAAGGTTTTTTCCACAACAACAAAAATCTAATTTTCTGTAAGTGGTTTTGACCCAGGACATGATGTTTTCATCAAAAAGGAAGGAGAAAAGAAAACGAGAGGGGATAAGAAATTGGTCTGACTTTGGCGCATTGTATCACGAATTCGATTTTTTTTCCCATTTTATTTTTAAGATTTTAGAATGTCCATTATTGGATTTTCCCATGCATGCTCAACTGAGATTGAGAGCGTCATCAAATGTTTATGCCATGCCTTGCTCCACATTCAACTGACCTAGTTTGGGGTTTTCCTATATGCTAATGGTCATGGTAGAGTAACCATAATTGTAAACAAAATGAAGCCCTACAATATGCTTGTTGCATTTTGATATAGACATTTTCACTTCTTATTTGATTTCTTGGTATTAAGAGCGGGTGTGAAAGAGGTGGTTTAAAGGTGGGGGGGGGGAGAGGTCGGCCATCGGGGATATACTGGTCAATGCTGGTAGGGATTTGGGGCAGCTTCCTTTCCAATATTTCACTAAAGTTGTAGGCCTAGTATTTGGTTGAATCACCATTCAACATATGAATTTGATCGAATTTACTTGGATGTCTGGTTTATTTCCCCCTTTTTCTTTTTATAAAAATAAAATATCGATTTTTATTTTCGCTCGCTCGCAAATGGTTTCGCCGTATTCCTTCTGATCGTTCAGATCACCCAGAGTCAGAATATTGATAAAGGAAAGTCTTCTTGTTGGCATCACATATAGGCCTTTATAACGTACATACGAACAATTAGCTTGATTTGAAGATGTTGCAAACGATGCAAGATACATACTGACAAAGTTACAACAGTATTTAGGACAAATATTTTAGTCAGTCCAACTTATGTCTCATTACGCCGGGAGCACTGTGACGTCACAAATTCAAAAATTTCCCAACTCTCATTTGTTTATGGATTTAGATGGTGGCGGTGTATCGGATGCACTAGCGTAGAGATGGGGGCCTTGGGTGAACCGCCCCCCCCCCCACAAAGTTTCCACGAACAAGGAATTAAAAAAGGAATGAGAGGTAAAATATTTTATTATTTTCTGAATATTATGTCAAAATCATCACAAAATTGGACTTTTGAAATAAAAATGTCAAAATTTTGGCTCGCTCGCTTCGCTCGCAACTTTTTATCGATTTTTACACGATAGGCCATATCTAGCCCCCCTCAAGCTATTTGGTCCATTACGCCACTGATCTAATGGATGGCTGGGTAAAGAAAAAAAAAGACTGAAAAAAAAAGAGAGAAAATTGAGATGAAGAAAGGGAGAATAAAATGATGGGAATTCTCGGTCCGTCCCATCTTCTCCAAAGACTTAATAAATCACAGTCCGTGCAACGGTAAAACCTCTTGTTTGTGAGAAGAATAAACCATGTAATTAAAATGAATTGTCCGTGACCATTGTGTCTCGACTCGGCATCGTTCTACAATCAAGAAAGGAGACATTCTTCAAGTAAAACACAAGCATTTATCATTTTGACATCCTTGTGGTATGAACACTCATCAAAAGCCATCGGTTCGGTGGAATAAAAAATGTTTAAAATTCCATAAAGTCTTTTCAGTTTTGAAATATCATACTATTTTCAAGGCAAAAACGAATTGGGAAACAGGGAAGTTATCATATACATCGTAAATTCATTCACTTTAAAATGAGCTGTTCCACATTAAAACATTGAAAAAGTAAAAGAGTATATATACCGTATGATTGGATAATGTGTAAATTATTGAACAAGGAAAATCATAAAATTTCTTCAAAATGGGGATAAAATGAGTAATTAAGTTCTTGACTCTTTAGAATGTTGGATTATTTCGATGAAAACAGATGTTTGTTATAAAATAATGTACATAGTGTGAGTGGGAGATACTACGTCTTCATTTCCTTTCTGTATAGCAACAATTGGGAGAAGGTCGCCGAGTTCGAGATTTATATGTTCTTTCCATTTTATTGTAATATGATAAAACGAAAATAACAATTCATTCAAAAATGCATCCGGGAATATTTAGCCGGTTTATATTTCCGATTTTCCTAGATTATAGTATAAGTCCAAGGACAGTGATGTTTAATTTGTAATTGAGAGACATGACAGTGATCTGATAATCTCAGATTTTGATATGTAGACTGAATGTGCCCGTGGCCTATATAAAATAACCGGGGAATTGTCGGCGAAGAATAAAGCATAAGAACTTCCAGATTGAATGTAAATATAATTATTATGATGATTTTTCAACCTTCTATCCGACTCAAAAAGAATTTATGAAAAAGAATGCAAGGTATTATAGCATCCGGTGGAATTACTGTTCAGGGTTAAGCCTATAACCATTGGAAGCAACAGGCCACCCATGCCGAAATGTCTACCAAGCCCCCCGAAAAATATATATATATAAATAACTAAATAAATAAATGAATAAAATAACAATAATGATAACAAATAACTGAATAAACAAATAAGTTATTAAATATATGAATAAACGAATAAATGAATAAATAGATAAAAAGGTAAGTAAATAAATAAATAAATCAATTAATTAAATAAATAAATAAGTAAATAAATATAGAAATGAATAAAGAAAACTCAAGTAAACATAACGATGAAAATTCATTTAAAAGCTGGTGTATACTATAAATAAAAAAAGTCATATTATTCTAAAGTTCCGTTTAATTACACCATGGACCTAGTAGGTCCATGGTTACACAGATCAATGTGCACATCCTGCTCAGCTGCAAATGAGGTAACCGATGACGTAATACACTTCATTTCTTTTGCATTTTGGTATTATTTATGAAATATGAACTTTTTCTCTTTCACGGGAAAGTCAATTGACCTTCAGTTTCAGTATTGTTCAACGGTAGGATTCATCGAATGATGGCGACTGTACTTTTTTTTCTATGATTTACTATTTCAAAATTGATTCTTACCTCATCACGTCAGTTTCATAAATTTCTACGAAGTCATTTTAAAGGTCAAGTCCTCCCCGACAAAGAGATAATTTGAATAGAATTAGAAAATCAAAGAAGCATAATGCTCAATATTTCATTACAAGGCCTGGTGAGTGTTTCATAAAGCTGTTCGATCCTTTCTTGTGCTAAATGGTTCACACCAAGATGTTAATTGGCGATGGTTTAGAGCATAAAGAAAGGGTCACCAGTCGCCCTTATCTTACTATTATTATTATTACAGCATTATGAAACACCCCCCTGTCTTAGAATGAGAAAGTTGTGACACTTTTTGCTCTGTTTCAAAACATGGTTGTCTGAGCACAGCAGGGCCCCGTTTTACATAAAGCTTAGCGATTGATTGTATTGATGATTATTATGTATGATCAATCGTAAAAATAAGCCCCATTGTCAATCGCTAGGCTTTATGTAACTGGGCCCAGAAGATATGTAAATATTAAAAGTCAACTGGTAAATGACGTCACACTCGATATTTCCTTTGTTGCAGTTTTTTACAATTATATGAAAATTGAAATATAGGCCCGGAAAATATGCCAATTTTGCAGATTTTGAATAACTGATCAAGATTTAATTCTCTTCATAAAAAAACAATACAAACTATTTATATTCAAACAATATATACTTAATAATTGAATCAATGACATAGTGAACGGGTATATGAATTTGAATTAATAAAACTTATACGAGAAATATAGGAAAAACCAAAACGCTACAACATGTACAATGAGCTTGAAAGGGGTTATCCCAGTTGCAGAATACGATTTCGGAATACATACGTAAGATAACATACAAAGAAAGCACAAATAAACTTGTAATGACAGATTTGACAGATATAGAAGCTCTTCATTGAATTACAATAGATTGCAGCAATTAAAATTCCACATGTTTTACATAATATTGGTGATTTTTAGTTAATATTTCATATGATAAAACACAAAGGAAAAAGTGAGGAGTGACGTCTAGTCTGCAAGCACAGACTCATATTGGACACTTTAACCAATAACAGGTCTAGAGTAAAGACTAGACTCAAAAGACTGTCCATGCTGTCTGTGTCAAAAAAGATCTAGCCACAGTACACAGGCAATATAGTCTCACTACTTCAGACTGTTTTATGCACTATGCGGATTGCGAAAACCAAGGGTCTGTGCCTGCAGACTAGTGACGTCGCCGGTTTCGTCATTCCGACCAGGATGTTTCTATAACTGTTTTGTGAAATTAGCAAATGATTAAAAAGTCATAACTTATCTTTATCTGAAGACTATTTCCGTGTTAAGCTCATCGATTGTCACGTAAACTTTTTGTTGGGGTGGATTTGACCTTTAAGAGACTGACCTCGGTGTATCAAAAAAAAATCCGGTAGCTCTTGTTTCCTGACTTCTATAGCATGACGTCAGCGTCGTGGAATGTCATTCTGGGGATCTCCCTTGAGTAAATATGAGGGTCATCAAACTTTTTTGTGAAACGATAAAATGGAGTCTGGGTCACATTTTCAACTTCTGAGTTCATCGCTTCCTTTGTCTATAAATATTCATTTATTATCTTAAAATATTGTGTATTGCTCGACTGAAGGCAGATGGACTCAATACGATTTATTTTCAAACGAAGATATATTTGTCCCCCTTTTTTAACCCTTAATGCCTTTTTTCCGTCCAATAATCAATATAGTCAATTTTTTTCATCCATCTATAACGCTGTCTACAAATGTCCATAGTCCTATATTTTCGATCAGTCTTCATTGTTATTGACCATAAATGAAACAATATAATACAAAATACTTTTTTTCAATGCAAATGTATGCTGTCATAATTGTGTGTTTTCCATCTGTTCTGATATACTTCCCTTCCCTTAAACTCATACATTCATTCACTGTCAGTTTTCCCCTATTCATTTATTTATTTACTTATTTATTTATCTATTCAATCTATTTTTTTATTCATTCATTCATTTATCTATTCAGTCATTCATTCATTTAATCATTTATTAATTCATCCATTCGTTTATTTGTTTGTTTGTTTATTTATTCATTGACTTTTATCAAATATGTATCGATATTTTGTTCATTTATTCGATGTATTACCCCATATATTCAATTTGGTTCCAATCGTTGTCCTGATCTTGTAAAGAACCGCTACCTCTCTATATATACATGATAGAAGATGAGCATCCCATCTGCTGAAAGATTGAGCTATATTCGTCTAAAATCTAATTAAATGTTTGAACGTAATTCCGGCTGCAGCGGCATGACATAAGAAAAATCAATGTCATATGTCTTCCACCAAGGCGCGCGCAGATCCAAAGGGGGGGGGGCGTACAGTGGGCATGCATGATACCCCATCCCTCTCCATTGGTATCAAACTATACATCGACATTTCCCCGTTATGACAAGTTGAGAACCCCCATGGTTGTTGAATGTCCCTTTTTCTTTCCCTCCCACCCCCCATCCTAGGCACTGGATACACATTCATCACACACCTGCCTTCAGCGATGTAGATAAAGTAACATAGCAACAGAAAGTAGAATCAGAGATTGGGTATACTGGCGATATTAATCAGAAATAGGCCGGGACCAACCTAAAACTGCACAAATATGTATTTTCTTTAGATGTAGATGTTAACACGCATGCTTCAAATTGTCAGTGTAAAGACAATTGTGTAGCTTTATTCTCGTTCGTATGCAGGTATGTAAATGTCTATATCCGGAAAAAATGAAATCGGTTAATGGTTTCGGGGTAAAATCTATAAATTCTTTTTTTTTTCAAGAAACAAAAAACAACAACTTAGCTTTAGAAAAAGTGGCAAATCTTTTCACATGAAAGTATCATAGGTTTAGCAAACAATTTACGTGAAATTGCTAGGGTTTTTTTTGTGACAAAAATTAACATAAATTTCCTTTCAACATATTAACATTTCCTTTTCATGAGTTAAAACTACGATTATTATGAGTAATATAAGAAGCCTGTTTAACCCCAATGGAGAACTGGTGAACGGATCAGAAAGTCAGAGCTTCTTCTTTTTTTTGGGGGGGGGGATAGATATAGAGATATAGAGAAAAACGGAAAGAAGAAAACAAGTTGAAGACAAGGAATACATCAATCATCTCCATCTTATTAAGAAAATTGCGAGAACTCGTCTAAAATCTCTCCGTTCAGGGGAGCTCAATTGATATGTGAGCTCGAGGCCAGAATCAGCTATCGCGAGCGTTTCAATGAAGTATTTTGTCGGAATTTAATGACATATCTACTCTTAGCCAATGAGATGTCCAGATTTCACTAGCTTTTAACAGCTATCGGTGAAAGGCAAGAGCAAAATGTTTCGTGAAGAAGTCCCCTGACCTGATGTTGAACTACTATTAAAACAGAAATGTGTCGTCGAGGGGACAACTTTCACAATATTACTCCTCGAGGAGTTTAGGGTAAAGATGTTTCATCCAAAAGAAAGAAAGCGCCTACCAAAACAAAAATTAAGAAGTTGGATACAAGATGGAGGAATAAAAGACAAGGGGGGGGGGTATGACGTGGCGGGTAGCAGAGAGAGAGAGAGGGGGGGGTGAGGATTACAGTTTATCTGATAATGTAGAATAGTTTCACCAAACCACAAATAAATGTTGATAATGACGTGTATTTTTACGTGTTTCATGGGGAATGGTACAAATTTCCAAATAAAGTATGAAAATGATATTGAAATGTTTGTGATGTTTTATAAATTTATTTAAAGGGATTGGTGAATAGGCCCGTATGATACCGTTTTCATTGGTAGTAATGTAATATCTTATGAAGCATCAACCTAATATCCCCATGATCAAACAAGTTCCTTTTTTATAACACATACCTTCATGAATTCCGCAGAGTGTTATGCTATTTGAAAAAGTATTGTTTATATAAATACTAGGACTTCACTAATACCTGTGACCACATAATAGATGTGACACCACTGAACAGTTCAGTGTGTGACACCCCCTGGATGACTCATCAACCAATCACCGTCCGCAAACAATAGCACGTAACTATTCATCACGACGCATGCGCATTTAGGGGAATCCTCACCACAAAAATAGGCGAAGTCATCATACACTAAATTGAACCTGTGCGAGCGTGCGAAAAATAATACCAAGCGAGTTTGGTATATTGAGAAGGTCGTCTGCTACAACAGATGTAACTCGATTATCGCGTGTGTAGCACGCGCATATATTGCTGTCCGAAGCCCAAGTTCAGCGGGTAATAGTACTAAATATCCCCTGTCTTGTTTGACTCTAATCAGTGTGGATTCTGAAGCGGAAAATAATTTTCATAAGGATATCAGGAAATAGAAACGGATAGCTACCAGGAGATATCGTATGGATATTGCTAAAAAGGTGAAAACGTGTAATTGTAATATAGAATTTCTTTGAGGAGGAGAAGACTACGTCGCGATAAGGTAAATATTTTACATCATCTAAGACTTGATATCTGAAAATTATTTCAGATTATTACCTAACTTTATATATAGTCTGTGTAGATTTGTTTTCTTATATTTGCTTGACATTTGTTTGGAAAGCACTTAATTTTACAAAATAGGGCAATGGGGGCATGTAATGATCATCCCAATTCACTGAAATGAATCGTACAAAATGTATGTGCCTACATGTAACCATAATAGCTTCATGATGTAACTGTATAGGCCTAAATCAAAAGTTATGATATTGTTACAGCCGACAATTCCCTCTAATCAATTGGTATATGATTATGCATGCTGTAGACAAAACGAATCGAAGGCTTATTAAAGGTCAAGTCCACCCCGCAAAATGTTGATTTGAATAAATAGAGAAATGGATGTAAAATAAGAAATTTATGACATTTTATAATTTCGATTATTTTTTTTTTAACAGTGATATGCACAATGATTAATTGATATGCAAATGAGACAGCAGATGATGTCCTTCACTCACTATTTCTTTTGTTTTGTATTATTTGAAATAAGCAATATTTCACTTTTTACACAATTGACAATACCAGGATGTGCATATAACTGTTTTGTGAAATTAAGCGAAACTTCAAAATGTCATAACTTTCTTATTTTACATCCGATTTTGATGAAATTTTCAGTGTTATGCTTAATGGATTTTTCCTTTTTTATTCAAATCAACTTTTTGTTGGGCTGGATTTCTAAGGAATACAGCGTACCAAAAAAAACGATTTTCTTATAATCGTGATATTGGAACTATTGAGAAGCAATCCTAATATAGGAAAGATCCTCACTTAAAGTTAATCAAGTTAATAGACTTGGTAGAGCAGAAATTTTGAGAGAATATTGATGATAGTTAGACGAAAACTTAGTTATGAATATTGTTTAATGTTACATGACGTCACGTGCGAACAGCTCTCACACAAGGTCATCTATAGATTATTATAACATTCCACATAAATTATGTGGGGGTCTCTCCATTATTTCTTTAACGTCATTACACATATGAAATTAATTTAGGATCCTATTATTATATTGAATTTGCATGAAAATTTTTCTAAATTTTCTTACGTGATGAGTAAACTAGGTTGCCACTCGCATGTGACGTCATAAAATAAATAAAACAAATCATTACTCTTTTGTTCTTAGATGGATTTTCAGTAAATTGTATGGGCATACAATTCTCTATTATCTTCTTTAATTGAAAAGAATGGCCTCAGGGACTGTAAGCGTCATTTTAACCATTATTTGTTTTTGGTAAAAAAAAATAGGACCTTTAAACATCTGTAATAAGGAAGTGATTTATACGGACGATATTACTAGTGCACATCATTTCGTTATTGAAGAAATTTTCATGTAAACCGAACTATAATCGCGGACACTATATGCCTACCAGTAATCATGGCCCTATTACAAGTTTCCTTGAAAATACAGAGGACCTTAGCTATCACATTAGAAAATGAAACAAAAAGTGGATATAATTTGTTTTTAAAAATAAATAAAAAAAAATACTTGATGAAACCAAACACTCGACATGACAATTTTAATCAGAACCTGTCAAATTTTGCGTGAACCACGTGGGATTTCATAAACATGATAAATGGGAAGGGGGTGGGGTGTCAACAAGAAGAGGCTTATCAACTTATGAAAAACAAAGCCCGAGTCTAATTAATTTCTGAATCTATGACCCTACATGACTACATCTGATGCCAGGAAACCGCTAGAAATCACACCGCTCTTCTGACGCCGAGTTTGAAACGTTGAAATGTCCTATCCAATTTGCACGTATGGTTTTATCGCTGTAAAATAATATAGTTTCAAATGGGTGTGACCTCTCCTTTTTTTTTGGGGGGGGGGTTTACTAATTTTTCTGCCTGGGCAGGCCCCTCTCTCTTGCTGCTTTTGCGCCCTTGAAATTGGCACCCGAGGCACGCGCCCAATTGCCCCCAAGATACGCCACTGAGATAATGAGTACCATCACGGGGGGCGACATCATCCGAATATAACAACAATATAGAACTTTTAAAACTTTCATTGGTATGATTAAACACACAAGAAAAAAAACAATCTTTTAAAATTTGTAAGAAAGGTGATGGAGACCTCCAACCTCCACCCTTCCCCTCAAAATAAAACCACAACTGTAGCAGTCACGTGACCACCGTAGCGTGCCATCGCATGGAGTAGCTGAACCTAGCCGACATCTTCACCTATCAATCATGGTGTATCCCATGTAATAAACGATGATCTTCCGCATCATCTCTAGGATGAGTATTTAGTCGGCTAAGATTAGTCCACTCCGTCCAAGGCGAGACGTATAGGATTACACCATTGACTTGTCAGTGATGGATTGCTAGGGGTTTCCACCGAATATTCAGTTTCGGGAAGGGAGGTATGATTTTTGACATCCTCTGTTGAATATTCGACATACAGATATGAGTCAGCGGATAGCGAGGGAGTAATACAGGGAGTTGGAAGTCAGGAATCACATTTTAAGAGATGTAGTAAGATTTGAAAGAACAACACATTCAAGGATAAGGGATTTGCAATTGTATCGGGTATGCTGGTATGACTAATGAATGATCTATTCATCCACCCCCCCCCCTCCCCTCCTCTTTTCTGTTCATTCATCCTCTCTTTTCCATTCATGTCCCCCCATTCATTTAATTTCATTTATTTTCAATCAAATACAACGCATATACCCACTTTTAAATAGAATAGATAATAAATTATGAATAAAAGCTTTATATCAAAAGTTGTGGGACCTATAGTGAAGCGTAGCTTAATACGTTTTTATATTCACTTTATACATGTTATACATACATGTACGTTATGTGTAATTTGTGTAATTTATGTGTAATCTATCTACCCCCACCCCCTCTCTCCCCCACCCCTTCCCCCCCCCCCACTCCCTCTCCCTCCCACGTGTTCGTCATCTTCTACACTCCTCCATTTCACTTTCAACTGATCAATCTACAATATCTACAGCTTCCAAATTCTTTCCCACAATTCATATGATATGCCTACATCAAATATTGTAACAAATCGTGGTCCTATTTCATGAAGACTTGTTATAATAACAAATGCACAATTCCTATAACAAGTTTATGGTCAACCAATCAAATCGAATGAATTCAGTAGCTTTAAACTGCAACTACAAATTTGTTATTAAACAAAGTTTTATGAAATCGGTCCCCGAGTGATCACCCTATTGTTCCTACATACAGTTTTGTTTGCATTGTTGAAATATCCATGAATATGGAGGTCAGTAGTTTATAACATCACCTTGTAATGCGTTCAAGCAAACTTTAAATACGATACAACTTTTAGAGCATGACGACATTCCTAAAACATGTTAAAGAAAAGAAGAGAAAAAAAATCAAAGATGGCGAATCCTTAATATACTAGCAGAAAATGACTGAACATACGTACATGATACGTGTTAGCCTCCATTGATGTTTGCTTTGTAGGTGTGAAAATATGAAGGTCAAAATTCGTGCAAATTTGATCAAACAAGTCTTGCACATGAATAAAGAACATGAAAAAAAGATTAGATTTACAATAACCATGATGATGATTGAGTTTTTGATTCAGTGCAAACACAACATTTGTTATGTTTGCGAATGCTGATAACATTCGTTTGCACTGTTTCGATTGTAAATAAATGATATATTTATTTTGAACAATCTATTTTAAAGTTGTTGGCCTATCATGCGTACGACATAGCTTTAATCCCTACAGGTCTAATTCAATCGAGAACATAGTAACGTTACCTTCATGTCGTTTTCGTGTTGCCCCCCCCCCCCCCCCCTTGAAGCCCCTGTCAGTCTACAATTTATGAAAATTTGACGCGCACATCGTGATTGATCGTGTATAGATTGTTTTGTAATATTTCATTTCAACGCTCTAACCATTGTAGCTCCATGCTCTAACTTCATGATTGTTTCTGTATAATATGCACTAAGCTCTTGTTGTGGTTCTATGACATTTGCTCCGGCGACAATTGCTCCGACGGAAAATCTGCATGTTAAGCCAAACATATAATCCAAACTCCATAATTAAATAAACCCTAATCATATTATCTTTACATTATTCTGAACCAAACACTCTATTACAATTCTAACTCTAACCCTATCAAGACCGGAGCAAATGTCGCAGGAGCAATTGTCGTATCACCTCTTGGGTTAGTTAAAGGTCAAGTCCACCCCAGAAAAATGATGATTTGAATAAATAGAGAAAAATCAAACTAGCATAACCAGGATAACACTGAAAATTTCATCAAAATTGGATGTAAAATAAGAAAGTTATGACCTTTTAAAGTTTTGCTTAATTTCATAAAACAGTTATACGCACAACTTGATCGGTAGGCAAATGAGGAGACCGATGACGTCATCCACTCACTATTTCTTTTGTATTTTATTGTATGAAATATGAAATATTCTATTTTTCTCCTCATTGTCAAGTGAAACAACGATTTATCCCTCCCCCTGAACATGTGGAATTAGCATTGTTCAATACTATATGGTTCAGCCAAGTCGGTCTTTATTGTCCAATCTGTAAAAAATGAAACATTATGTTATTCAAACAATAAAACACAAAAGAAGTGGTGAATGAGGGACATGTTTGTTGGATTTTTCTCTATTTATTCAAATCAATTTTTTGTTGGGGTGGACTTGTCCTTTAACGAAATACAAAGCATAGGACAGGGCCACATGATTCAAAAGAGTCGTGCACTGTATTGCATTATCAATCATAATGCCCTTTGGGGAAGTTCTTTTAATTTTATCACGGTACCATTCACTGCCTTTTTAAGTATTTGATCACCCATCGTGTTTATTGTAACCATTGTCAGGTGTATTGTCATATCAGCTGTTCTAAAGGGACCTTTAGTTCATCCAGGTTACCTGTACCAGCATGCATGCATTGGTAATTAAAAGTCACATTTCCTATTATATGAAACCACATGTATTTCTCTCCGTTATAGATGTCATAATCATGAGGGCACCGTCTTACAAAGAGTTACGATTGATCCGATCAACCTCAAGTATATGGAAATCCATCAACATCATGTTTTTTTTATTCAGGAAATTTGTACAATGTCATTTCTAAACAAAAAGAGGAGCGCAGCGAATTTTCAAGAAAACTATGAACGCATGAAAATACAGCTGATCTAATAAATGTATTGAACAAACTTGTATTTTAGATGTTGGCGTTGCTGGCTTTCTATAGTTGTGATTGATCGGATCAATCCTAAATCTTTGTAAGACGGGACGGGGCCCTAAACATTCTATCTCATCATGCTCAATGTGATAACCATGTCTAAATTATCCGTTGATCACTGGTTGATGTTATAATCATTGACAATAAACAAAATGGACATAGATTTTGAATAGCATCTATCATAGTGCAGCTTTTGATATACTGTAGGCCTATTCAGCTTAGTGGGCTAGAAATCTATTTGCATAATTCTACAAAACATTTTCTCAACTGGCATGACTGAAGTTGTTATTTATTGAATTTATTCAACACATCAATACATTATATAAAAAAAAACGAATATCATAATACAAATATAGTTGCTTCAACCTGCAACATCCAACAATTAACGGCATAATTGGGGGAGGGAGTGCATCATTAATCGGTCATCCACCCCCTCCCATGCCTCTCCATGAGGGCTTATTTTAGATTTTTAGCCCGAAAGAAAGGGCAACGAAGAAGGTGTGTAAAACCAAGGAGCTTATAGGAAGTTTATGCAATTATCTTAAAGACGATGGAATGTAATCAAAATTAATGACTGAGGTTATAGAGAGTATACATGTGCCAGTTTATTATTATTACATAACGCGTAAGAGTAATACGATCATTAATGAGCGATCAATGGTATATAGGGCCGGTTTTGAAATGAGAAGGAATTCATCGAGTAACTAGAATCCACATCATAGACCTGTTTTATAAAACGATCTAGTTGTCAAAGTATATCTGGCAACTTGCAAGTTGCGATTGCATTCTTTTGTAGCATTCATTTCTTGTTTTGCTGGAGTTGGTCCATGGTCGATCACCCCAAGTCTAGATAAACACGTCTCCGCTTGATTATATCATGATTATATCAAGATGTGGCACTACTAATTTCACATAATTTGCTAGGGCATCAGTACACTCGTGCCTATTAGTATATTCGAAACATTTGTGACAACCATGGATCTACTGACAACTGTACCCTCGGCGACGCTTCGGACGACAGATGCAAATCCAAAGACACATTGAATTGATAATGGTAATAGTTTATGCTCTCCTTAATAGATTACCCTATATATATGCATATTATACGTAATCCCATCCCCTCCCCCTTCAACATACATCTGTTTACCAATACATACATGACACAGTGATCATCACATTACATTGTCTTCTTGACTTCTGCTTGACATTTCCAGGCGACTGGAAACGTACGTACTGACTGACAATCACATATCCCTAGCAGACGACATAACATAACCAACAGACGACAGACTGCACAGACGGTCGGCGAGGAGAAAAAGTCGAGGCAAAGACTGGGCAAATAATTAGGCGGGAAATGAGACATCAACGCAACATCTCCCATTAGACAGGTAACACGAGCAGACGATATTCCAATCATTCCAACTCATGGCTGTAGGGTAGGCAGGATTATTTTACTATATATCCATGATATCTATATACTATGTATACGGGGATGGGGGTGCATTAGGCTTACGTTTCTTAAAATGTTCAAGCGAGGGAGCAAGGCGACCGAGCTGATTACGAGGGCGTTATGAGCATAATATACTTTAACATCTATTTCAACATATTTTCTAACATAAACGGATCTGTTACGCACTTTGGATGGATTGATGAATATAAAAACAATAAAAATATATAGGCCTATAGGTATACGGACGTAATATTCAATTTAACGGTTACGTATCAGGGCGCTATAGTCATAATAGTCAACATGGTCATAATTATTATGTATAGTATGAAGAGGTCCCCGTGAATCATGGTATATGATTAATGAAATGACATCCAATCGACGTAACATAATTATATTTAACTCATATGTGATACTGACATGGCAGCTGATGGCATATTATCATCATGGTGATTACGAGTCTTAAATTAGAAGTTACCAAACGGACGCCAGGATCCAACTCATCTCGACCCCTAAACCGATTCAGTCTATCTATCTATCTATCAATCTATTTATCTATCCATCTATCCATCCATCCATCCATCTATCTATCTGTCAATCTATTTATCCATCCATCTATCGATCTATCTATCTATCAATCAATCAATCTATATACCTACCGCTATCTATCAGATTCTATGTATCTATATATCTATCTCCCTCCTAATTATCGACCTACCTACCTATCAATCTATCTATCTTTCTTTCTATCTATATATTATCTATCTATCATCTATCATCTATCTATCTATCTCCCTCCCAATTATTCATTGTTTTTCGTTTAAGATTAAGTATTTTATTCTTGCATTCGCCATGCATGTCATGATATATGTATTTAGCATGCTGCCTGCAAATTTATTTTCGACTATTGCATAATTTAACAAGAAAAATAACCCTACAACGTTTCTCTACTGAGTAGATAGTTTCGCAGTTCATTTAACATCAAACCTTCATTTCACTGTTGCCTTTTTTTTCTTCAAGTATTACGATCAATCTATTTTATAATTCTAGTAATAAAACTTGTAATAATACATGAAGCAATTTATTTTCTGCCTTTAAATCGATTCCCAAATAACATACAGAGAACTCTGCAGCAAATGGTTAGAAGGAAAGTGCAAAGTAGGCCTAACTCCTCGAACATGTCGAAAAGTAATCATGACAATGAACTGTAAAATTGATATTTTGGACAAAAGTAAAGGAGCGTCCGCCTTGAAATTCTTGTTTAATGGTACTCCACAATGAAAGCAATAATACAAAGGACATGGAAATAATCTAGCAAAGTGATGAGGCTTTATAAAGTTGTCATTCTGAAGCTCTCATAAATCATTCTATATTTGAAACCCTTCCCCATGTTCTCAAAAGTAACTGTACGTTCATCGCCCGGTTATTTGAAGTTAACCCCAACTTGTACTTTCATTGTAGTATGCCCTAATGTTGGCCTGCATGATAAGTTGCAAAAACATGGGTTATTTTTAGTCGTCGTTTTAACCTAATCGTGTAAAATTATTCCACATCCAAATTGAATACATTCCGAGCTTTGTGTTATTTGAAGATGTTTTAAGATGATTTTTCACAGGGATGTTTACAGAGTTATGTGTTAGTAAGCGTCATGGGGGGCACCTTGCAAGCTATTATCTTTTGTCGATGGGGGTTGTGTGGGAAGCGAGGGGGGGCTAATTGTCCAAATATGTAATCGATTTGTTTTCAAACAACAAAATAAACCTTGATCTCTTTTGACACACTCTTCCCCTTCTTTTATTTTGTCACCCCCCCCCCTTCCATCATGCAACAAAAAAATCATAGAGGGGCAGCCGCCCCTACCCCTACGAAGCATCGCCGCTGGGTGCCCTCTCTCCATTCGGCGGTAATGAACTTTGATTTACCCCCTCACTAACCGCTGAGGGGTCTCCAT
This sequence comes from Lytechinus pictus, assembly GCF_037042905.1. NCBI lineage: Eukaryota > Metazoa > Echinodermata > Echinoidea > Temnopleuroida > Toxopneustidae > Lytechinus > Lytechinus pictus. The sequence continues at coordinate 2,253,210 of NC_087263.1, forward strand.
TGCATGTCATGTCGCTTTCCAAGGCCCAGTGTCCGCATTTCATCGTGTGACGTCAGTCAGATTTCTGTCTGTCAACCCCCCCCCCCCCCCCCCCCCATCTGCATTCTGCACTGCACTGTAGTTACAGCTAATATAGCGCATTTATATCCTCTTTTTCAAATAAAACCGTACGGTCCTAAGCTATAGCCACAAACAACTTCCCTCTCAACAAGTCCAATACCGGGGGGGGGGGGGGTGTCCACTATTTCCGTGTGCAGGAAGAATCCAGAGGGCCGGAGGGGCCTTGTGTCCAACACTCCCCCACCCATCTATAGACCACTTTCCTTTTTTTTTGGGGGGGGGCCTTGTCATAGGCCTATTTTTAGAGGCAATTTCATCTTTGGGCGGTGATCTTTTACCTTCATCCCCCGTTTTTTGTTGTTGTTGTTTTTTTTTTTTGCTTCCCCCCCCCCCCCCCCCCCCACAAACCTGGGTCCGCCACTATCCCCGTCAAAACTTCTTTCTCAAGTATTTCATCGCTAGCTTCGTCACTGTGACATGCCTTCTCTGGTTAATGAGCTCGTTAACAGAAGAAGATTGACAGCGCAAAAGGGAACATCCCTGTGCTACACATTATTTTCTTAAAGCGCATATCCAGCTTATAACACGAAATAAACACGTTAAGTGATGGAATGAAGTATCATAATGGTTCGCCTTGGATAAATGATTGTGTTCAAGAACATACACTCATTGTTTTGGAGAATATCATCTTGTTTCTTACATGAGCCCCCTACGCTAGGCAAAATGGACACCACCCCTCGATGTGATCCCTTGCCATTCGTACTGCGTTCTGCAAAATATATAAACTATGTAATGTGTATGCTGCTTTTTATTATTTTTTTTTTCATTTTCAAATTATTTGTATTGTTTATATAGGATGTGTTGCTCAAAATCATGAAAACCCAATAGAAATAAAATTAAAAAAAATGCAAAAGGAACCCTTATTGCTTTTGCACAACCATGACGAACAGTGGATGTACAATGAGGCGAAAATTACTTGGCACTGATATACCTTGGTTATTCCGCTTCTTGATTCAATTTATTATCCATCATCATTATCATGGTTAAAAACACCACAATATCCAATTTCATAATCAAGAAATTCTTTTTAGATGTCCTATTAAAACTGGAATTGAGCTTTAATCTTTCTGCTATACTTCATTGTGCGAGGGCCATGATACCAGGTTCATTGGGTTTTCTTACCAAATCAATATCGTCTTATACCTGGGGTACTGTCATCGATGCCTCCTTATCTGACATCAATGTCTTTGGACTGCTGAGAAAATTAATAAAGAAATAATATTGAATGGTTATTTTGCTCGGAGACATTCATAAAATTCCGTCCATATCAAAGGAGTCCCTGGTTTTGACCTCTGGTATTTCGCCAGGTACAATGTTTTCATAGCCCTGTTATAACATTCGGAGCCGGCAGGAATTGAAATTCATCCTCAATTTGCAATAAATGAAAATGCACTCTGTCAACTGATATTTTCTGCTCTTTATATCATAACGGCATGCAGGCAAAGATACGACCATTTTCCTTTGCAGATTGAAAAACTGCGGGGTTAGGGACATTGCGGGAGTAGTGTCATTTTTTCTTCAGACCCCCCCCCCCCCCACACACACACACACACAAGGGCGGAACCCGCGACTGGGGTATCAGCCCGCCGATCCCCCCCCCCCCCCCCCCCCCCAAAAAAAAAAAAAAAAAAAAAAAAAAAAAAAAAAACAGTTAACGTGTACAAAAACATTAATATTACCTTGCTGGTCATCAAATTGATTTTTTTTATGCATGTTCAGACCCATCCCCACATTTGGCTCTCCCCCTCACCCCTCCTCTCCAACTATACGCACGCACACCCACTCACACATATACAAGCAGACAATAAGTAGGTCTAATTGCTTAATCAAACTAGGTTTATGTTAATTTACTGTCGATATAGATTTGCCGTTTTCGTGAACCAGACAAAATACACCAAATTCCTTACTGTTTTTTGGGCACCAAAGAATAGAGAATAATAGGTTTATAATAGTATTTCATTGTTAACGATTGTATGAAATGGAATGAAACATCAGAAAATCACTTCCTTGAAAAAAAAAAGTATATTATTTGCTTTTCTCTTGTGTACTGACACCAAATCACCATGCCCCGATTTCTCGCTCGATTGGTCTCTAAAACGTGTTTGTCACCCCATAAAGTTTAATAACCCATATCTTTATGTTTCTCTCATTTACTTTTCACAGCTCCACCCTGGGATGATAATGATACTATCTACCGCTGTGACGTCATAATGCTCTGTTCACGCTGGTGAAGTCAAGCACCAAGGTCAACCTACTTTTGAAAAGACAATTCTAAACAGACGATATCCTGTCAGACAAGACTGGGCCAGCTAATTGCAACAATCTGTGCTACTGGGTACTCAGACTTCGGCATCACCCGTATCCAGGGAGTTCAAAATTGAAACGGGTTATTTTGCTTTATCCTGACCCCGGAAACTTGGCGTTGAACGTCTCATTACACTATTAATGGAACACTTTCTCCCTGTACTGGTATATGAGGTATCAAGTACCACCATCATACGTTGTTGCAGTGATTTATGACCGGCGTTAGACTTCAAGAGCTGGTCATTAAGGAAGTTCACTTTCGCCTCACAAAGCGCATTTCTCTCGGTGACCAAGCTGGTTACTGAACCTTTAAGAGGAAATTCCTGCTTTGAACAAGGACTTTAATTACCAAGTACTTGAGATAAATTATATTTGTTGGTTTTGAAATCATATATTAGCCTTCTTTACTGAAGTTGAGGGTATTTTCTTCTTCCTCAGTGTTTTGGATTACACATTCGTTATGTCGACACAGTTAGATAATCGGTTTGGAGGGCATGCAGCGCCACCAACGGTGACCCGAGAAGATATCCGACAGATTGAACTGTTCTTCTGCAGTCTCAAAAGCAAGGTCTATGTTTGTCCCGCCCTTTGCAACTTGTACTTTGCTACTTTGGAAGAAATGGCGAATCTTGGTGGCTGGGAACTACAGACTACTGGCTTTCCAACGTTGATATTCGATACAGGCGCACTTAGACGCACTCCCAGGCTGCAACTGTGCATCGCTGAGAAAGGCACTGGTTTTGTCAAATGGAAAGAGGACCTCGGTTTGAAAACCATGTACAAAGCACCTGGTGACAAATTCCATACTATCACTCTTTCTTCGGATTCGAGACGGATCGCCGGATTGAGTTTTGACGATCAAAACGCGGCCGCGGATCTCTTACGCACCGCTGAGTCTTGGTTGCAGGAAAAATGTGCGATGGATCGTGAAAGTGCAGCCGATGCCGATAAGAAAAAGAAAAAGAAGAAATCTAAATCGGTAAAGGTCATCCTACCGAGGAAAGAAACAATATCACTTCCGTGTCAATTTGAACACATTACCCGTATAGATTCAAAGAATATCAACCGCAAACTCAACTCCGCGCAATCAATGGATGTGAACGACTCAGAAGAAGCCTACGATCAACATGCGCGGATAACCACGTACGGCAAAACGAAACAGACGTCTTATGGCTACGCAGAAAGCACGTCAACGGAAGATTCTGGACTCGATGAAATATTTACAGACCAAATATGACTGTGACAAGCAGAAGTTAACCTTTAAAAAATTGGTAGAATGAAAGACAATTTTGTGATCGATCGAATGAATCGAATGCATATATGTAAAAAACATGTACAGATTTTATTTCAAACATTTAGCATTTTTATAAAAGATTTGTTTTTTCTGTCATGTTACAGCATGTCACGACAGATTTGGTACTGTCATTTGAAGGGTGATTGTCTCTTTAAAAATATTAAGGAAAGCATTCATTTATGATGTTGTGTCTATGCCAGCGTGTTATGATAGGTAAATTCGACATAAAGGTGATGCTATTTTATTCGTAACTGAATACAAGTGGTATTGCATAGTTTCATAAAACAGACCTCCTTTATAGAGGTTTTCTCTTTCGTTTTTTCTCCGTCTAACTCTTTTATTTGTCCTCATTATTTACTTTTCGTATAATTACTTATAGGGGATATTATTGCTCCCTGCGGCAACACCCTAGTCTGCTGGGCAAACCCTTCACTCGGGTTAAGGGTCTGAATGTGCAGCCTACTCATGCCTTGTGTACTGAAGGCTCTCTCGATCAGCAAGTTTTGTATGTGCTAGTCTTTGCGTGGAGTGTTGATCAAAGTTTCAATCAGGGTATGTGCCTGCAGACTAGCTTGCAAGTACTTACGCTCCGCCATTATCAACTTGTAGATTATTTTCTACCCCAACCATTTCGGTGGGCAATGAATATAGGCCTGTATGTATGTATTTAAGTTATATTTGCAGAGGGGAGAAGTGTCTCTATAAACGCGATAATGTGAGAGTCATAGCTAAATGACGATGTCGTCAAAATGATTAATGATGTTATGATAACGCATCGAAATGGAATTAATTGTCATCATGCAATGAGAGGTGATCATTAACGCACAAATTTATTTAAAAAATGAATAGTGAAGTTTATTGCTGTATCAGTATGGTTGTGCTGGTGTATATTATAAAGGATGATCATTATTAGATCTTTAAAGAATTTTAATGGTAGGCACATTGTGTGGTATAATGATAAACCTGCACAGCAAAAACTGCGGTGTTAGTCGGTGTACATAGAGGACCACACCAGTGATTTTACACTGGTGTTAAATTGACAGTGTTAGTTTAGCACCTATAGGTGTTATTGCAACACCTTTGGTTGTTACATGTACACTCTTTGGTGTTATATTCAATCTCTAGGGTGTAATCTTAACACCAGAGGGTGTGGTCCTCTATTAACACCCACTGGTGTCAGTTTTAACACCACAGTTTTTACAGTGTGATGAAATTACATCGATAGGGCGGGAAATTGAATCGCCAGGACTGCAAATCGCCTGACCTGTCAATGTCGTATTACGTGATTATAATTTGAGCAATGAGCATCATTGCAATAGACACACTGGTGTAACGATATTGGTTGGGTGGCCTTGATTCGCTGTACCCCCCCCCCCCCCCCGAAAAAAATGTCAGTGTAATGTCCTTTAATATTGTACTTTTCGATGAATTTCCTGCACCATCCTGCATACATTATGGACGATTGAAATTATCATTTGTCAACATAATGACAGAATATTGAAATTGTGTAATAATTGACTCGTTTGCTTCGTTCGCTCGAGTTATTAAGTAAATTAATAATTCATCATTATGCATCCGGACTCAGCTCCTCAAACATTACTTGTCTCATTGCGCCTATCAATGGATATGTAGCCGTGATTGTTATCACAATTCATAAAGAAAAAATATGCGTATAATGTAGCTAAATATCACCAATTTATTTTTCAACCAAGTCAATAAAGATTTATATATCAAGACCTAACTCGGAAAGTCATGCATGGACATGTACTACCCATTCGTGTAGATTTATGTAACGCTGTCTGCATAAAAATGCATGGTCAGAAGATGGGTGGAGTACGAAAGCAATCCGGAGATTGGTGTAATATTTATCTATGTCACCGGATATGTTGTGTACACATGGGATAGATACTATTATGTTTTGAAGGAAGTGACTGCCACTATGATCACAAAGCACAACATAAGATGTCACCACTCTCGATAATATCATGTTTGATATACACATACAAGGCTGCAGTCACACACATGAAACCGGCTCCAAACCGATCGCCGATATGTCATTCAAAATAACGTGATAGATTTGATCGGTCAGGGGCCCGTTGCAGAAAGAGTTGCGATCAAATGCAACTGAAAATATCTTGCGCAACTTGATTTTCAGCCAATGTGGGACCCGTATTAAAAGCCAGCAACGTCAACATAATTATGTTTGATAAAAATATTTCGATGTACACGTATATTCATACATTCACTGTTTGCTTGACGATTCAGTATGCTTCTCTTTGTTTTCAAAGGACGTAATGCAAATTCCCTAAAGAAAACATTATGACATTTCTGGATTTCCATAGAATTTAGGTTGATCGGATCAATTGTAACTCTTTGTAAGACGGGGCCCTGTAGTCGGTTTCGTTGGTGAGACTGTAAAATAGGGATCATTTATCGTTCAGCATGTCACGTGTGATAACATGAGGCAATGTTCATGTTTAAAAGTAGCAGTGTATTTATTCATTAAAGCGAATGATTATAACCAGCATTGTCTTACATTTTATTACTGGGGTGTTCAAACTGACAGCAGTCATGGCAGTTGGTGCCCCTAGAGGACCACACCCTTAAGTGTTAAAATTACACCAAAGGTTGTAATAATTACACCAAAGGTTGTAATAATAACAACCAACGGTGTTGTAATTAATAACACTAATAGGTGCTAAACGTGCACCAAATATTTAACACCGGAATAAAATGAGTGGTGTGGTCCTCTATATATGTACACCAATCAACACCGTAGTTTTCCTGCGTGGGTATATGAAAGACTCTTTTGGGTGTGGTGAGTGAGGGTGTGGCCAATGGTGATTAAGGGGGTCATTTCCTCCCCCCCCCCCCCCCACCTTATTATAGGCGCCACGGGGAACCAACATTTAGCACAGAGTTAGTTAGAACATGATCTAATTTAAACAAGACTGCAGAATATGGGCCTATGTATATTTAAAGTTCTGCAACAATCGAAGTATAGTTTTTTTTTCAAGCAGTTATACGGAAAGGAAAATTATTTTGAAAGAAAAGGATATTCCGTTGTTGATCTTATTGATTTCACAGTCGCGTGACAATTAGTTTCACTCTCCAAGGCATATCCCATAAACATTATAAATCGTTAGACCTTTGTTGAATTTCAATTACTTTGTGAAACAACTGCCATGACTACAAGTTAATTTTGTAAAGGCTTGTTTATGGCGCTTGTTCAACTAATCATTTTACAATAATGACATGAATTAGGTACAATAAAAACTCTTTTCTGTTGTTCTGCTATTGAAAATAAATCGAATTTTCAGACGTCGAATCTTGAATGATCGCATTCGCAACTTTGGTAGAAATGCTATTGAATTGATCCGTAATCATGATCATAGCCGTACGCCGATTTTTTTTCCTTAGAGGCAAGATGCATAAACATTCTCAAAGAAACTCGTAATCGAGGGAGCGAGGAGAACAAGCTTGTCACTGAGTGCCTTTGCATTTACTAAAGTGGAATTGAAGGGTTTCGTGCTCACTTTTGGTGAATTTTGTGGAAAAAAAAAAAAATGTTTTCAGAATTTCTGAGGTGGGGCAACCCCCCCCCCCCCCCCCCCTCTGCGTACGGCCATGGTTATGGTAATTGTATCGGATTTCGTCGTCGTGATCATTGTCATTATGATTTATTTCCTCACTCGGCAATACCAGTAATTATTCTTGTGCTTCCACTCCAAAACACAGTATTGATAGGTATGACTCGAATAATTTCAAACACTCTCTACAGTGTGTTTTCACACGCAGTTCACAATTCACCTCAAAATAATAGGATTAGTGATGGGATGCGTGTTTGTTCTTTAATTGAATAATGAAAGTTTCGCATTGAATTAATAATGAACATTCTTTTTCAAAGATCCTGAAACTTGGAGAAGTAAAGGCGTCCACACATCCCGATAGAAATGAAAAAATATATATCATAACAAAATAAACACAATAAAAATGCTTTTCCTTGACATTTCACACAATGAACATTGGTGCTTCACAGAAAAAATAATAAAATTGAAATAAAGACTGTGTGATATTGAGGTCGGTGGCATCCACTCTTCCTCCACAGAAGTAACAATGAACTTAAGTTTTATACGGTATCCGCAAACGTGCAATTAATTTTCAAGTTCTTATTTCCTTCCTGGAAATCCGGATTTTTATAGCCATTCACGTAATGATTCTCGTATTATACACGTGCTGAATTGACATTGTTGTAATGAGGATACCATTACTGAATAATTTTTTTAATGACCTATTTTCCATTATTCATCATTGTGTTGGGAATTTTGAGCAGCGCTCAAAATACGAAAATAATTTCTCAAGATTTCAGTCGTGCAGCTCTGATTGTCGTTTTGGGGGGTAGTTAAGTATTCACTCTGTTATTCATAATAAAGACCGTGGCGTAACAAGCGGGGGGGGGGGGCAGGGCAGAAGGGTTTTGAAAGTTGGGGCTGACCATGCAAACAAAATCACAATCAGATGGTAACTTTTAAGTTTTACACCCTTTTGGAAAAACCGGAAGTGGGGTGAAGCCCACCCAGCTCCCCCCCCCCCCTCTCCCTCCGGGTCTGGGGCCCCTGAAGGACAAGCACATGTGTCTGCAAGGGCCGCGAAACGGTTTTGAAAGTGGGGGGGGGCAGAGCCGAAAGTGACCATGCAAAACTCATAACCAGATGGTCATTTTTATGTCTTTGTACACGGTTTAGGAAAAAAAGTGCGGGGACTGAAGCCCCCACAGCCCCGTTTCCGCGGCCCATGATCTGTCAGATGTTCATTGAAACGCCCCCCCCCCCCCCTCTTCACTAATGAACACTGGAAAAATATATTAGGTGTATAAACCACTGAAAATGTTATGGGGTTTCGAGATTATATCTGGGCAATATACCTCTGTGCAGAAAAGAAAATGAATACATTCTTTTCTTTGTCCTTCGATTGACAACGTCACGCTGTAAGCTAATTAGACACCTAATAATCAGTGTCATATTACACGACAAATACTTGTATGTCTCAGCAATAAAATTCATTTCATTAATGACGTCGTATATCACCGCCGCTTAAAGCACTACGCATCTACGAGTCTCATCATCGTTAGTCAAATTAATGATTCTAATCGGAAAAGAATGAGGAATAAATTACCGAAAGCAGTGATTCATCCTTAGTATTGTCTCTTTTATCAGTCAGGCCGAGGGGAAGAAACTCACCAAGGACTAGTTAGGCCAGTAGACTGGCAGTAATTGATGGTTTATTATGGCCTGATTAGTAGCGGATTTTATGACTCAAGATTTGAGCTGCTTTAAGTTGTTGAGAATATTTGTTCTGGGTCAAGAGTCTTTGCGTTGTACTGTAAATAAGTATGAGATTTTGTAAATAAATATCGTATGCACAAAAATATAGAAATCGTATTAAGTCTTGTAATTTATTCATTGTATAATTTAATTTCGTTTTCCTTTTAGAATGATGCTTTACAAGTCCTACAAGAATATACAAGGTTCTGCGTCGGCGCTGGGATAAATAAATGAATAAACCAAAATATTGATAGATGGAAAACAACACGCACGAACAAATAAAATAAATGAATTTAAATTGTTGACGTTTCGGTCAGCACATTGATAAATATATTTTTTAACCGAAACACAATATTAGTTTTCTGCGGTGTTTTATTTACTTTGAATTTATTTAGTTAAGTTATGTATGACGTTTGATTTGGCATTCATTGATTGATTTTATTTGTTTGTGTGTGGTTTTTCATTTATCTTTTTTCCCACACATTTCTGATTTTTTTTTTAAATTTAAATACAAGAAAATGTAAAGAAAGAAGAAATAACTAACTAGAAAAATTCAAATAAATAAATAAATCATTATTATTACCTACTCGGCAAATGAAGATGATGCAAATACATACCAATTCAGTAAAAAAACAAAGAATTAACAATACATAGTAAACATTAACCACTAGAATGGCAGGTATACATAAATGGTCAACTTGATGATTGTTAGAATAAAATTTCCAGTCCAACAAATAAATGAAATAATAGATGAAATTGATAATTAGGTAGGTAATTGATATTCATTTATTAATAATTATCGATTGTTTATTTGATAATGTCATTAATCTATAGTCGAATGACTAATTGATTGATTGATTGATTGATAAGGACTATTATATACTGAACGTCTAACTGAAAGCTACTTATTACCAAAGCCCATACATGCATGGTCGGCCTACATGTAGAGTCCCTATATATGGCATATAAGGTCTCATACAAATTCATAATATTCATAAATACGGTCAGGTTTAGAGAAACCCGATGAGCAAATTATATTCCCCGGTGAGCATATTGACCATATCTTTGACCTGGTCATTCAAAGAACAATAGGTGAAACTTGACCTCCACTACACTGACCGTACCCATGGTTGTAGGGTCACCTCTAAACAGCGCCTTCCGAGGATGCCCCCGGAAGTCGCCCCAGGGTGTCGAACCCTGATATACACCCCCCCCCCCCCTCTCGTCCGTTTATTTATTTAAATGATTTCATAATCATTTACAAATTCTCACAGTACCAAAGCAAACCATGATTATCAATTATTATGATAGAAAAAAAGTAGTGCATGAAAAATGCTATGAACTACACGTACAGTGTAGGCCCTACTGCATTTTGACGAATTTCAATAAAATCCCATATGACAAGCAGAGAGGTGGATTGGCATGTACTATTAATAGCCTATATACACACACAAACACACTCGCTGTCATCACTCACATTGCAATAAACAAAGTATCTAAAATTTAAGGTAATCATTTTTTTTTCTTTTTAGTGTTATTATTCAATCTATTGGGCCGGTTTACCATCAAAATATGGTAAAATAGAGTTTTGCCATATTTGTCATCATCACCATTAGTAAAGTTTTTTATTGGGCATTTCAAATGGACCCCATGGAAGAACAGTATAGTCATGTCGACTAAACTGAATATGGGCTATCCATCCGTTTTGCTTTTTTTCTTTTTTTTATACGGAAAATAAATACTATACTATACTAAATACATAAAGGATGCAGAGTTACATAATTATAATTGCTATATCTGATATATTTCGGGTGCAAATATTATAGATAATATTCGCCCAGAGAAAATACCGCCCTTTTAGGCCTTTGGAAAGGTTCGAAAACGAGATCCATGACCGAGAAGGAGAGAAAATTGGAATGTTACACCATCTCTCGCCACAGGGAGGATTACAACCCAGGCCTCGTAGGTATTGTTCTATGGTGCAATGTTACAGGAAGGGGGTGCGACATGAGAGATGTGGTATTCCACCAATCTGCCATTAACTCAAAGGATATTATTTTGAGCATGAATGAGGAAAACAGCTGCTCCGTTATATTTTATGGCTATTAGAGTTTCCCGCCCAGTTCTTTTAGTTTTCTCTCGTTTTCCTTATACAGCTTTCTGTCTTGGCTTCCTTTCATATCTTTTTCTTCCTTTTCCTTTATTCCCTGCTATTCTTCAGCTCCCTTTAAAATCTGCATCTCACAAATAAACAGCTGCTTCACGCTACCGCCCTCCCTTGAATATTCCGTCCGCCTCCGCCCTACAACCCCCCCCCCTTCTCCCCCCCCCCTTCTCTCTCTCTCTCTCTCTCTTAGTTTCTTTTTTTAACCTTTATCTGTTTTATTGTCTTCTCATTTTCCCCCTTTACCATTTTCGATCAACATCTGGTAACCATAGTAACGTCTCTAATGTCTCCCGCCTTCTCCGTGTCACGTTTCTCTTCCTCACCCCCTGTCTCGCTCCCCCTCTCCCCCCCCCCCCCCCCCTCTATCCGTCTTTATGGTTATGAATACCCGTGGTCGTCAAGCCGTCTGAAAGTTCTATAAAAATAACAATGTACCTTGCATTTGATAAATGAAACCGTAACTTTTCTTGACATGTTCAAAAACGGCTGAATGTGATATTTTCCCCTCAAAAAAGGCAATTCGATTTTCATTTATTTCTTTTTTATTAGAGGTTCTGCTTATAAATTCATTCGATAATTTTCATCAAGTTATAATTGAAATTCCTTCAGCTGCGACTAAAAACGTAATTAAATAGATTTCAGAATGATAAGGTATAATGATGAATAGGCCTAAATATATTTTTCGTAAAGTTCGAAGGAAGAAATAGAACAGGGAATGAAGGGAAAATGAGAGTAGACCATTATGATGATGCAGATGCGAGAAATTAATGAAGGCAACATCTGAACATTATATTCCTCGTGTTTATCAACCGATTATATTTAATTTAATGTCAGTAAAAATGAAAATTAAACTAATGCCAATCAATACCGGATACAATGGTAGATGCGTAGATAGGCCTATAAAGTTGCAGTTTAAAAGTCATTTCCTGTCACTTTGGGATAAGTTTCAAGAATTCATTGAAAATATGAAAACAATTAATGCATCGAATTCATAGAAAGAATGACGTTTAAATGACAAAAACAGAAGGAAATATGAACCCCCCCCCCCCCTCCGCTCTTCGTGCGAGGTAATGGTTATTAATTTTTGTTAAAGGATGCAGAGTATTGAAAGCTGTGGTGGCGAGATCATTATTTACATGTTGGTATCAATGGATTAAAGGAAATAAAGTAAACAATTTTACCTTCTTTATCCTATTTCATATAAACAAACAAAACATATGCCTAACCGTCGGTTTGAGTTTTGTATAAAGTGACAAAGTGCTTTCCAATCCCCACAATAATTCTGAAAAAAAACCTTCTCCCTCGATTTTCAAGATAACCTTTCAAATTCAACCATCATGACCACAGTGAAAGTGGGTTCATGACTCGCAAAGAATTAGGAAACTCCTGCATCGCAACCACAAGAAAAAAAACACAAGGAAAGTAGCAAAATTCTTCATATTCTCATGAAAAACGATACTTTTTCCGGGTTAATAATGTACTTACCGTGTGGGCTTTTCAGTGACGTAGCCGGAGAATACAGTACCCCCCCCCCCCCCCCCGTGGCGTAATTAGCAAAAAAAAAGTCAGGGGCCATATCGGTCAAAATTTATAAAGAGCTGCTAGCCAACAATAACATGAATAATGTAGGCATTTTTATTACAAAAAATCAAATGTTGTGATAGATTGTGACATGATATTCAGAAAATAGTGTCATATTTCATCCTTCTCTCTTTCCTTTTGTTCCGGCTTTTCTTCTTCTTTTTTTCTTGGTCTTGAACTATATGCTTGGGGGCGAGTGCCCCCAACCCCTATCGTAAGAAAATAGACCGCCATTTACCTTCTCGAAGCAATCCATGCCTTACAGTAAGGTTGTAATCATAGGTTGTAATCATAACAGTATTATTGGTAGGAGGGGGCAAAACTGCATAAACATGTTCAAGAGAATATTTCCAAGCGAGTGAGTGAAGCGACCGAGCAGATTGCAAGATTTTTATTTCAATTTTCAAATTGAAAAGTAGTGATCTGATTAACTTCGGGGTAAAATATTATGAACATTTGCAATGAAAATATGGGTTTTGTTGCCGCCTGTCTCCCTCTCTTCTTTACGTAATTTATGGCAATCTGTGGGATTATGCTCATCAATAATCACACTTGCGTATCCCTTCAAAAAATTAATAAGCCAAGACGAGACAGCTGACTTTATATTTATCTCCAGTGCAAATGACCGACCGTTTGGATATCATTTCTTATCCCCTTGAAAATCATGTTATAGTTGATGATATTTCCCAAGTGATCTGAATACTCTAAATTCCAAGGATTTAAAATAAATCCAGATCGGCTGTGATTGGTGACCAGCCAAATTTTGGATTTGTGTTTAATCTTTAGGATTAACTTTTAAATCTAAAATGATTTAAATTCAAATCTTTTAGCTTTATGTTTAAATCCTAATGGTTTAAATCTTAATCTAATATTCGGCTGGTCACTATTCACAGCTGATCTGGATTTATTTTAAGTCCTTGGAATTTAGAGTGTACGAATATAACATCTCATCTGTTGTATATAAATCGATGGTGTATAGAGGAGGGGGACTTAACCCCTCCCCTCAAAAAAAATATCCACAAGTAAGAAAAAAAAACGAGAAAAAAAAAAGAAAAAGAAAGTACAAGGGTGAAATATGATATAATAATTTTTAAGATGTTTTAAGATGTTAAAAAATCTTATTAATAATGTATTTTTTGCTCACTCGCTTCGTTCGCTCACTGTTTATCAGAATTTTCGACCAATACACCCTGACATTTTTAGCTCATTACTCCACTGCTATAGGAATCAGTTTAGAGGATAGAGAATGTTAATTGGCTCTGTCTGGCCTTGTTTGGTTTTGGAGGGATGTAAAATGAGGCACACAAATGTTTGGAATATGAAGCAAAATGTCATTACACGTTCATGATGAAATCAAAATGAGAGCGATCCTTATCAGATTATGGCACACTGGCCTGCGACATTATTAACAATAACATGAAACATTGTAGAGCATTTATCTGCAAGAAAATGACTTCAATACCTCAGAAGAAGTGGAAATTCTTCTTCCCCATGGCCTTTTAAACACAGGCATCTCTTTAGTATTTTATTTGTTTCGAGCCTGCTATTCGCGAGGGTACATTTCCAAATTTATACCATGTACCTAGAGAGGCTTGTTATGAAAGAAAGCAATAAAGAGTTGGGGTCGCATGCCGATTTTGGCACGCGCGAGAGCTTGGCTTCTCCGGGGAGTGCCCCGGGGATGCCAGACAGTCGCGTGCCTTATTTAGATTCATGGGGCTACTTTAAAGTCATGAAAAAAGATTTGTAAGAAATTATTAATAATAATATTCTAAATTTTCTTGCCTGAATGTGATATATAAATGAAGGGAAGAAAAAAGAAGTGTCGAGATAAAGGATGGGGATTCGAGGGAGGGGAGTGAGAGGGGGGGGGGAATAAAGAAGAGAGCGATTGGAAGATGGAGAGAGAAAAATGAGGAAGAGGGGGAGAGAGTGAGGGAGTAGACATGGTAGAGAGGGGGAATATGCAGAGGGGCGGTCAGAGGGACAGAGACTGAGGCTTTAGAATATGTGAGGGGAATAGGCCTACCAATAGTCTTGAATGCAGCTAGTTTGATGATCATCAGTATCATTTCTGATTATAACGATTAAAAAAATACACAAATCAAGTTCCATCCTGAATCATAGTAGGTCTATTAAGGGGGAAGTTCACCCTGACGAAAACTGTAAATTGTAAAAATAGCAGAAAAATAACAAAAATATTATTGGTTGAGGTTTGAGTAAATCCGTTAAAGATTAAGAAAGTTATAAGAATTTCAAGTTTTTATTTCCTATATAAATTTCTAATAAATGAGAGCTTAGATTGCTCACAGGAACCTCCGCATCTTTACGTAGAATCCATCTGCAGTTTAAGCTCTCACCGCCTTTTCGGCCGCGACTTATTGCTATAAAAATAATAACTTTAATGAAAAATTCCATCACTTGAACTGCCATGACAAAGCCATATGCTGCAGGGAGATGAGACTTCATAAAGGGATAACGGCTTTATGAATTTATGGAAAGCCAAGTGTGACGCTCGACAAATATTAACAAGCCGTTCGTTTAGTCATGCGTGACCTTAAATGAACAGCCATGACCACATCAGTAATACCTTGGTCACATTTGCTCTACGGCGGGCGTACGGCGACCGTAGATACCTGAATTCAAGAGATTTCTGCGGCGGCCGCAGTAAATCTGCGGTGGCCGCAGGGTCGACGTACGGCGGATTCCTAATTTCTACAGGCCGTAGGGGTGGCCGTAGAATTTTATCGCGGAGTTATAACATTTTTCTTGTCTACGCTCGCCGTAGAAATTGGACTAGCCGTAGCCATGGCGTAGAACGGTCTGCGGCGGCCGTACGTCGAGCGTACGGTGGCCGTGCGACTGCCCTTGTGTTCTTCTTCCCTCCTTTCCCCTTCTCCTTTTGTGTTATCTGCTTGGGAGGCACCAGGCGTGCATCTAGGATTTTGCACCTCGGGGGCCCGACCTATAATTTTAACCCCTGTGTACTTTTCGAAAAAGAAAAGGTGCCCCCTCTCCGTCAGGCAAACAGGTGCCTCAAATGCACGTTGAATTATCTTATTTCATAATCACATGAAAAAGGGCAACCGCAGACCACTTTTTCAATGATGTGTTGATAAAAATCAAAATATCCATGAATATGATGTATTAAAATACCACATTGTTAAAAGAACAAATGTGACCAGGAAGCCTAGATATTTAAGCACTTTCATCAGAGTAAGCCCTACTAGAAATATGTGGATGGGAGCTTTTATTTCTTTACCAAGGGTGGATTTAGCTTTCGCCATTAGGGAGGAGGGGGTATTTTTCATGATTTCATCCATATTTTCCCGATCGGGCGTGGGGGCGCCATGGTATAGTGTTTACGACTCTCGTCTTTCAATCAGAGTTACATAGATTCGAATCCAAGCCATTGCGTGTTTTCCTTCAGCAAGAAATTTACTCACATTGTGCTGCACTCGACCCAGGTCAGGTGAATGGGTACACGGTAGGAAGAAATTCCTCGAATGTTCGAGCGTTCGATCGAGGTATAGCCGTGCTAAAGCCGGGGTCATAAAAACATTATCATGTTAAGCAGGGTCCGCTGGGAGAACAGTTTTCAGAGCTGAAGCGGCTACCCAGGGTAAATTACGACGTTATTATTGTTATTATTATAGTTATTATTATTATTATCGGGAGTTAAATGATGATTTCTGTTGGTTTTTTTTTTTGTTAGGGTGTAGTTCTTACTAAAGACTGACGCGTTTATTAACATCTTAACTTTATTCATACAAACAAGTTAAGGGAGATTTATTTCATAAGTCCAAAAAAATAATGCGAACGCGATTTTTTATATGTTATGTATAGACCTGAAAATAGAATATTCTGATAAGTTTTGTAAGCATGAGCAGAATATCTATCTGCCAGCGCGAGCTGAAAATTTTTGATATTCTGACCCAATGTTTGGAAATTCTAAACACTATTGGTAATCATGAACAGGATGGGCACTTTAATATCATTCGATGCGAGCGCGAAGCGCGAGCTGAACATTATTTATATTCCGTTCCAAAACTGGACATTCTAAGCAATTTTGGTTATCATTAGGTAATCATTAACAGGATGTCCATATAAACTAATCACGAGCGCGAAGCGCGAATCACCTCAAAGGTCGAATTTGCCCCCCCCCCCTTCCTAGGTCGAACATTACTCTTATAATATTCAGATCAGAGTCGATCATCAATTTGGCGCCCCCCCCCCCCCGGTCGAACGTCAATTTGACGCCCCTTGGTCAAACATAAAATTGGCGCCCCTTATGTAGAATATAAATTTGGCGCCCCTGCACTTTTATTATTTTCCCCTCTTTCTCTTCTTCTCTTCTCTCCTTTTCCCTTCTTCTTTATTCTTTCTCTCTTTCTTTCCTCCCTTTTCCCTTTCTCCTCTTTCCCCCTCCTTTTTTTTTTATTTCCCTTTTCTTTCCCTTTCTTCCCTCCCTCTTTTTGGCTCCCCCTTTTCGCCTACCCGGGGGCCCGGGCCCCAAACCCCCCTCCCTCCCGCCCAGAATACGCGCGTGGGCATGGTGCATACACTTTGGAAACTTTCTAAAATAAAATGTCAAAGGTAAAATATCATGATGAGTGTGATAAGCAATTCATTGTATACTCACTGCACGTACAGCCCCCCCCCCTGCGGCCGCCGTGAGTGCGCCTTGCGGCCACCTCGCGTCTGCCGTAGTATTTGTCAAAAACCTACGGCCAGTGCAGGGTCGCCCTACGGCGACACGGCGACCGTACGTCGTGATTTCAAGGACATACGTCAGCCGCAGATTTTCTGTCTCCATAAATTAAAAGATACGCCGTGCGGCGACCCTAACATATGTGACCGCTACAGTAGGTGGCCGTGGAAATTCTGCGGCGACCATAGATTTGTTAGTCGCCGTAGACATTTTAGAATCTACGGCGGCCGTAGCAAATGTGACCGAGGTATAAACTGCCGATTCGTCTACAGTCAACTCAGGTAATCGCAAGGTCTACCTTCATTTAGTCTAATGCCATTCCGTCCATCAACTTTTCGTCTAACAACCATTTGGTCCAATACCCATTTGGTCCAATACTCACTTCGTCGAATCACCAGTTCGTCTGTGACCATTTCGTCTAATAACCAGTTGGTCTAATATCCATTTTCTTTTAATTTTAGCCCAATCAACACTTATCCAATTTGACCAAATGGTTTATGAACTAAAAAGGTTATCATACCATCTGGTTATTAGACGAAATTGTGAGTGGACTATATGGCAATTAGACCATGTGGACAGTGGATGAATTGATAATAGACCAAATGGTAGTAGACGAGTTGGTAATTAGACCAATTGGCATTAGACCAATTGAAAATAAACCGTGTAGTCACAACAGTGAAACCGACTCCAGACCAATCAAAGCTATAACGTTATTTCCAATGACATACAATCGGTCGGTCTGGAATTGGTTTCATTGGTGTGACTGCGACCGAAACCGACTCCAAACCGACCGATGGTATGTCATTTGAAATAACGTAATAGCTTTAATCGGTTTGGAGCCGGTTTCGTTGGTGTGACTGCAACCGAAACCGACCGATAGTATGTCATTGGTAATAATGTAATAGCTTTGATCGGTCTGGAATCGGTTTCATTGGTGTGACTGTAACCGAAACCTACTTCACACCGAGCGATGATATGCCATCATTGAATATTGTCTGGATAATGATGATGCCTAAATAATACATCAGGGCTAGGTTAGTTATTAATCGTACACTTGATTTGTCACGATTGATTGTACATTGTAGTCAATGCAATCAATCGTAGAAAATTGTAAAAAGATCATTGCTAAGCTCTGTGTTACGGGCCACAGATTTAGCAAACATTTTGGACACAGTTTGACAATACGAATTTAGATGTTGGCATAGACATGATAGATGGCTTTCCATAGTTGTGATTGATAGGATCAATCGTAACTCTTTGTAAGACTGGGGTCCCAGAAGACACTACAAACAATAATCATCAATTTTTTCGGGAACACATGAAGCTTGGCACGCCAGAAGGCGCATATCTTCACCGACGATGGTGATGATGATGAGTTGTTATTGACTGATGTCTTTTAAGACGTTGTTGCCCCTGGTGATGAGATGGAGCATATTGGGGGGGGGGGCAGAGCAAGAGCAGGGATCAAGGGAGTGGTGGGGACATTGCCATCAATGTAGATGAGAGGACACGTGATGATCTCTCACCCCTACCTTTTTCTTTATTGTTGCCTATGTCTAATTTACTTTGAGAGAAATACAATGAATCAAAAGGTACATGATTATTTAAGTATGATAGAAAGTATAGGACTTCAGCAGCTTATCTCATCCCCCACCAGGGTGACTAATTCTACCTCATCAGTTATTGATCATGTTTATGCTAATGTTTATAATCACGCAATTCATTCAGGTGTTATCGAGACAGATGTCTCTGATCATTTTCCAATCTTTGTAATATTTGAAAGTAAGAATAAGAATAAGAACGCTTTCGTGAGGAAAGTTGCCCGAGCCTACAAGTCATTTAATATTCAATCATTTCATGAAGATCTTGGCAAAATTGATTGGGTACCTGTATTCAGACACAAAGATGTAAATAGAGCTTATGAAGTTTTTTATGACATGTTTGTGAAAGTGTGTGATAAACACGCACCTAACACAGAACACAATGTATCTCGTAAAAAGAATAGTCCCAAGAAACCGTGGATTTCATCAGCAATTATTAAATGTATCAGGAACAAACACAAACTGTACAAAAAGTACCGGTCGTCGAATTTTAATGAAGAGTATGGGAATAAATATAAAAGGTATAGAAACACCTTGGTGACAGTTATAAAAAATGCTAAGAGAATGTATTATTGCAATTCTTTTGATTATAATAAAAATGATATGCGAAAGACCTGGGAAACTATTAAAGAGTTAATTGGGAAAAGGAAGAATAAAAATATGCATACTATTGAGGAGTTGGTCATTAATCGAGGTGGATTAGATACAATTGTTACCTCAGGAAAGGATATAGCCGAGGAACTTAACGACTACTTTGTTACTGTTGGGTCAAATTTGGCAGAACTAATACCAAATGGGCCTCCTAATTCTTGTTTTAAAGATTACTTGGGTGCTTCAAATGAGATCTCTTTATTTTGGAAACCCATAATGGAAGAGGAAGTTAAAGATATTTTATGTACTTTAGATGCTTCAAAATCTCATGGGTATGATAATTTGCCAGTTAGATTGATCAAGGATGCAGCACCTTTCATTGCTTCTCCGTTGACTTATATTTTCAATTTATCATTAGAATTGGGCAAATTCCCAGATGCCCTAAAGGTAGCAAAAGTGACCCCCCTGTATAAAAAGGGTTCGAAGGATGACCCAGGCAATTATAGACCCATTTCAGTTTTACCAGTTATTGCAAAAATCTTTGAAAAATTAGTTAATATGCGTCTCATGGCCTTTCTAGAGTCCAGTGATATTTTGTATAGACATCAGTATGGCTTTCGTAAGAGATATAGTACGAAATTATCAGTAATAAATTTGGTAAACACATTATTGAAGGCGATTGATAAAGGTGAAATAACCATAGGTATATTTATAGATTTCAAAAAGGCGTTTGACACAATCAATCATAACATACTCTACGAAAAATTAAAGCATTATGGAATAAGAGGTATTGTATTGCAGTGGTTCCAGAATTACTTAATGGACCGATCGCAGGTTTTATGTTACAAAGATGAAATGTCCAGTAGTAGAAGGATAACATGTGGTGTTCCCCAAGGATCAGTCCTGGGGCCAACACTCTTTTTATTATATATTAATGACTTACCAAGATCAACTGATTTTTTCCAGTTTAGACTTTTTGCAGATGATTCAAATATTTTCCATACTTTCCCCAAATTTCAAAAAGATATTGATATGAACTATGTAAGTAAGAAATTAAAAGAGGTGTATAGTTGGTGTATACTTAACAAATTAACCATAAATTTGAAGAAAACTAATTATATGATAATAAAAGGACCAAGACGATCTATTGAAATTGAAGGTGTATTAACTTTATGTGAAACAGTTATAGAAAAAGTACATGTGGCATCTTTTGTAGGAATTCAAATCGATGAATCTTTGTTGTGGAAAAACCAGATCCAATGTATTGATAAATGCATTAGGCGGAAAATTGGTTTGCTTTTTAAATTACGTTACTATGTACCACGGCATGTTCTAATGCTTTTGTATAAATGTTTTATACAACCACACATATCTTTTGGAATTGAAGTTTGGGGAAGTAGCTACAGGAGCCACCTAAATCGTATATATTTGGCGCAGAAAATGGCTATGAGAGCAATTACATTTTCTCCACTTAGAACAAGCTCTACGCCACTATTCGTCAGTCTGGGGGTATTAGGTGTTTATGACTTGCATAAACTTGCAGTATCAACATTTGTTTATGATTTACACAAGGAACATTTACCACATTCTGTAAAGCAATACTTTGAGATGTTAAATCATAGTTACAAAACCAGAGGCAGAGAACATTCCATGCTAAGACTCCCCAAATGTAACACTACACATGGCACTTTTTCTATATCTTTTATTGGAGCAAAGTTTTGGAATAGTTTGCCCCAGAGTATACGAGAGAAAAGAACACGGTTTTCATTTCGTAAAAATCTGAAAATTTACTTGATTAATGAAGTTTGATGATTGATATGAGTTTGGAAAAAAATAAAATAAAACAAAGTTGTTTTAGAAGTAGATACATTGAACTTTGATCCTTTTGGGAAACCATTCTCGACTAGCACTTGTGCTAACTTTTGGTTCTCCCTTTAACAGCATTTCATTTGGTACAAAATCACCCATACCATTTATAATTTATGTTCATGCATACAATCAATTTTTATGGTGATTTGCTTCTTGTCAGGTGAGACTGCATCAAGACAAACCACATGATGTTACTCTTTTGTATTATATCTGATATCACATGCGGTATTATATTGTGTTTATATTTAGACTATGATTATGTTATGTTATGAATTGCATTTATATGATTCATGTTATATAACACATTCTTGTAAATATGTATTACACATATATTCATTCATGTAAATATGTTAATGTTGTTAATAAATTCAACTCAACTCAACTCAACTCAAGCGCCCCCCCCCAAAAAAAAAAAAGAAGAAGAAAAAAGATAATAATAATGAAAATGAATAAATAGATAGATAAATGAATAAATACTAATTTGAAAATAAATGCATAAATATATAAATAAACAAACAAATATATAAATAGATATATATATATATAAATAAATAAATAAACAAATAAATATATAAATAAATAAGCAAATGAATAAGTAATAAATTAATAAAATAAAATAAAATAAAGGAATATTAAAAATAAAATGTTTCATGACTAAGAAAGGGGAGAAAAAGTTGAAATATGAAATCTCTTTCTGGAATTTGTCAAAATCTATCAATTCGATTTTTGTATTAAAATTTTTGCTTGCCCGCTGTTCTCCCCGCTTCTCATACGCCATGTCTGCTCCCCCCCCCCCCCGCCCCCTCAAAATGTTTGGTTTCCTGGTTTATTGAATTTTCCTTTCAAAGTGATTATTAGCTAAACAGGAGAGTAGATAACGCCGGGTGAAAAGATATGATTCTGCTTTAAAGGCCTCATGAGTATATGCGACCACGGCATGACGTTAGACTGGCTTAATTTTACACGTGTTACATGTGGACGAAGCAATGTGCTATGTAACCTTCATTAGTAATATATGTCTCGAATTAGCCTATTATCTTTCATTATGGGCGACGGTAGTCCAACTTTAATCAATTAGATCATTGGGTGCCTGGTAAGTTGGCTACAGTCCCATTCGCAATCAAGGATGTTGGTTCCTGTCGTATATATCATCGATGGTGTTTAAAGGGACACGCCAGGCTGGAAATATTGTGACTTTGAACAGATAAATTAAAATCAAACAAAAAAAAATCAATGACAATTTCATCCGAATCGGACAAAAATATCAAAGTTATGACATTTTAAATTGTAGAGTTATGTGCATGCATGTCTTCATGAATATGTAATGAGCAAGCTGATCATGTCATATTTCCACTTATATTTTTTTCTATTTTGTAATTTCGTCCACGCGAAGAATTATAACAATTGGATTGACTCCCTTGACTACTGATTTGATGTGTACGATAATCACTGCTGCGAATTAGTTTTGTTACAGCCTTACAGGGGAGACAATTTTCATATAAACATGAATGATAATATGAAAGAATTATGATTTCATGTATCACTGGCGTAAATCCCGGGGGGGGGGATGGGGGGATATATCCCCCCCCCCACTTTTCGAGGAGGGGGGGATGGCCTGTACAAACACCCCCCCCCCCCCCCCCACTTTTTACGAAAGAAATGAAAAAAAAATTGTTTTATTGGTGAAAATTCTTCCTAAAATACCGCTTAACAAATAAAACAATATTATTGAATCATAAAATGCAAATAAAGAGCCATTTCATCATTTCCAAACGAAATACTTATGTCCTTATTATAACATTGAAGAGAAACCCCTGTTTCTTCCAATTCATCAATGTTGGGGTCTTTGGGAAGGGATTAAGATGGAATGTCAAAAATTTTTGAATGTAATCTCTAATAAAACCATTAAACCATCATGGGGTAAAAAAAGATAATAATATTGGAGGGGTATTTGCCATATGGACATACAGTGGCGTAACTACGGGGGGCATGGGGGGCACATCCCCCCCCCCCCCCCCATCGGCTGACAAAAAAAAACGGGGAAAGGGGGAAAGGAGAAAAAAGGGAGAAAGGAAGAGAAACGTAGTGGGAAAGAAGAAAATATTCATCATAATGTTATATTATATTATAATTATGTTATGTTACATTACAACTTTATGAAACATAATTTGCCCAGGGCCTACGTCTTTTTTTATTGTTCCTGGTGCTCGCATTGTCTGTTGTACTAAATCATCCCGTTTTCAAATCAATATAAACCAGAAAGTCAAAAAGGGGCCTAAGCTTTCGATCCTAGCAGAATCTTCGTCGGAGGCAAAATGACAAACATATAAGGTGGAACAACCATAATATAGACCACAAACAAGCTACAGCAACACTAGAAACAAGGAGACAAAAGGGGCATTAGTGAGTAGAGAAGACCAATCAGGTTAGTGAAGGGGATGAAAGAAAAGGAGTAGGCAGACACAAAGGGAAGTTAGTGTAAGTAAGGCCAGTAAAAGACCTCAAGCCAAGAGGGATTAAAATAATGAGGCAGGCAACATCAAACAGGATCTGGAACAAAACAGTGATAATGGGATGAAAAACAAGAGAATTAGTGAGAGGTGGGTCAAACAGGTTACAAAGAAAGGCTTAATAAACTGGTGCATAAGAGTGGGGGGAAAAAAAGAAAAAGAATGGGGAACAACTGATAATGTGCAAAAGACATATAAGTATATATGAAAAAGCATTAAACAAACTAAGAGAAGAAGGTAAGTGTAAATATGTATCTATAAGTGATATGTATATAAATATATCCAAAAAGAAATGTATATGAAAAAATATATAAATACACATATGGTGTAACTGATATTGTAATCCGCTAGGTGTGACGGGAAAAAAACATAAGACTATATAGTAGGGGAAAAAAAAAAGCAAATTGCCTAAAAAGGTAAAAGCAAATATAGAAGAGAGGGGGTGTATTATGAAGAAACCATAGTATACATGTAAATAAGCAAATGTGGTAAATCTAAAAGAGGTGAGTGGAGAAAAAACAAATATATATATATATATATAATAATAATTATTATATCGCCTGAATAAGGAAGGAAAAATTGGAGCTGAGCTTGTATGAGATATGGGAGGAAAGTAGAGTAAGAAACTATAATGTAACTATTCAAAAGAGCTGAGGGGAAAAATTATATGTATATATAAATTGAAAGTGGATAGGAAAGAAAAATCAGTCGTTCCCCTCTTGGATGTTCAGGCCATGAGGTTGGGTGGTGCGAAGTATAAAACCAAATATATTTCCTAGCACTTGAGTTATCATTGTTTTATGTACATGTCAAGATGTGATGAACGCGATCTGTTCTTTTCTCCTCTTTTCCTCTTTTTCTCTCCTCTCTTTTCCATTATTTCCATTCATCCCCTTACACCTTCACAACTTCCCTTTACATTTTTCTAGTTTCCTTCTTTATTTTCGCTCACCTATCACTGCATTCTCCTTTTTTCCCACTGACTGAATAGGTTCGTGTATCATTTTAAGAAACTGTTACGATACTTTGTATGAGAACTTTATATGTACTTGAATGTTTGTAAAATTGATGACAATTCGGCCTTTGGCTGCGATGATCTTTTAATAAACCATTTTATCTATCTATCTATCTATCTAGTGACATATGCTTCTTTTTCATGACTCAAAAGTGATTGCCCCATGTTAAGGTCTTCTTATGTATGAAACATTTCCTGTCCGTGATTACGTTCGCACTAGTGGATTGGTGAGATATGTCTGCTCTTCATGAATTCCTAAAATCAGTCCTTAAAATGTCCCTTCTGATCTGAATATCAAAAATGTTCAGCTCGCGCTTCGCGCTCGCATCATTTGGTTAATGAAATAGGTATGGTCCTAGTTAATTCCTACAAAGAAACCTTAGAATGCCCCACTTCAGGTCTGAATTATCTAAGTTTTCAGCTCGCGCTTCGCGCGCGCATTGTTTAGCGAGACAGGTACCTATCATGATTACACAAATTTGATTATATTGTCCCTTTTTAGGTGTGAATATAAAAAATTTCAGCTCGCGCTTCGCGCTCGCATTATTTGATCAGTGAGATACATATCCGTTTAATGACATTGTCCTTAAAATGTCTCTATTAGGTCAGTATAACTGGCAACTTAGCGCGCTTCGCGCACTCACTTAGTGATTCAAAAATTTTACTGGTGCCCCCCTCCCCAATGCCGTGACCCACGGTACGCCACTGTGGACATATCAATGATAATTCCTTGCATATCTAACATGATTGCAAAAAATGCCAAAATATTTCAGTCATCCCCCCCCCCCCACCCATCAACACGGATTTACGCCAGTGTCATGTATAACCATGGACCTACTACATGGTATAACTAACATAAGAAATAAAATAGGGGTATATGACATCACACATGGCGTAACAACTCCCCCAAAACGGTCGATATTTCCTCCCAGCAAAAAAAAATTTTACTGGTGCCCCCCTCCCCAATGCCGTGACCCACGGTACGCCACTGTGGACATATCAATGACAATTCCTTGCATATCTAACATGATTGCAAAAAATGCCAAAATATTTCAGTCATCCCCCCCCCCCCCCCACCCATCAACACGGATTTACGCCAGTGTCATGTATAACCATGGACCTACTACATGGTATAACTAACATAAGAAATAAAATAGGGGTATATGACATCACACATGGCGTAACAACTCCCCCAAAACGGTCGATATTTCCTCCCAGCAAAAAAAATAACAGTGACAAAAAAATGACAGACATTTTCCTACTTTGCCAGATTTGTAGTTACTCTTCCATCAAGGAGGTGCACCCCACTCACGCACCTCGTCCTCAGTCTGATCATTTTTATTGTATAGGCCTAATTATTTGTTGAGGACAATCTGCCACTGTAATTTTGAATGACTGAAAAAACATCTCTAAATTTATTAATTTGATTCCTCCCTCGGATGCATTTTATCATCCTTAATCATTTGTCAATCGACTTAATTCAGCTCCAAGTGTTTTGATAACATTTCCCCTCCAAGTCCGTCGCTCTTTTGAGAGGCATTTGCAACGTTTATAGCCCAAGGAAATTCACTATAACATGGCAGACAACGCCCCCGGCTCAACAATTATTCATGTCGACTATAAATAAATCAATACATTGGAAGGTGCTAATTGAACAGGTCGCGATGTCGAGGCCTGTCATTTGGAGGTGACTATACTGGGAGTACTGGGGCGACCCCAGCCCCCCCCCCCCCCTCCCTTCGCCATGTGGTTTAAAGGGACGTTCACCCTGACAAAAAGTTTGTCAAATTAGCAGAAAAACATAATTATAATTATTGGTGAAGGTTTGAAGAAAATCCATCACAGATCTAAAAAGTTATTAGAATTTTTATTTAGGGGGTTTGTGACGTCATATGATAGCAGCTCCCCATCTATCGTTGATTAAAAGACAATCAATGAAATGTCATTTTCTAAAAGAAAAATGAAAATGGGCTTCATTGTACCTTCAGGATATAAACAGAAAAATTATTTCGCATCCACTCCTGAAGGAATATTTTTTTTTATCATGAACCATTTAAAAACTTGAAATTTATGCATTTATATTGCATAACATAATGTGGGGCATCTGCTCGTATGTATAATGACGTCACAAATTAACCCCCACCCCCATCACCACCCGTATACGCCAATGTGTCATCGCGCAAGAGGTCTGATCAAGGTGTGTGTCTGATCAAGGAGCTAGGCTATAAAAGATTAAAGAGATTGCATCTATATATCTCTTAACGGTGAAGGGAAAGAATTAGTCTTGTTTCATTCGGAATGCGTCACTCGTATAATATCATCTGTTTTCATATACCATGCATGTACACTAAGAAAGACTTTCAAAGACAATCGCCCCTCTCCCCCAAATGCCCGAAATTGATTAAAGAAATTTGATACAATTTTTTCGACTTCGTGTTCAAACTATGAACAGATTACCTTTTCGTTACCCCTATTCCTAAACGGTCGTATGAAGCAAAAACAGGGGATGGATACGTTTTTTTATACGACAGGGGATGGATACGTTTTTGATACGACAGGGGTGGATACGTTTTTGATACGGTGCAAAGCCAGAGTCATGAAATCGAACAAGCGAAATAAAACAAAGAAACGAAAGATAATTTTTTCATATTGGCCCTTTATGATTCATGATGAAATTTGTCTTTTTGAGAGATGTGTTTTTTTTTTTCTTCTTCCAAGACAAAAAAAAATAGGACACAATTAAAATAAAAGATGAATCTGAGGTCAAATCCCCAATAATGAAAGGAAACTATAGATGACGTAACAACAACAAATGACCAACCCGGCCCTGTCTCCAAAATGTCGAGCAGCTGATACAAATGTTAATTGATCACAGACGAAATGAGCGTTGGAACATTCTCACAAGACATAAATAGATTAAGGTGAGTAAATATGAGATTACGCTTAGATTAAAATTAGTTATTCGACGCGAGGCTGTCTGTCCGTCCTAATAATTCAACACACGATTCTTTAGCCATGTTAGCGTTATGAGAGAGCTGAAAAGGGTAAAAGATGAGGATGGTTTATTTCCTGTTTGGATTCCAAGAACCAACATGATTAATCCCATTCATGTGACTGAAAACACGAGACCAAAACATGTAGATTCATTCAGAGCACCACTCCCCTCCCCTCACCCCCCCCCCCCCCATCGTTCTCTTTCTCTCTCCCCCTGCCTCACTCCATCTATTCCATCGCCCCCTCTATCTCCCCTCCCCGGCTCTCTCTCTCCCTTTCTCTTCATCTACATTTATTTATCTATCCCACCTCTTTCTCATTCTATATCTCATTTACTTCTGCCTCTTCTCAACTCCCTCCTATCCTCCCCCCGCACACACACACACACACACACACTCACCCTCATATAAATGCCCGATTATAATGATTTCATCCACAATTTTATGTTCGTTTTTTCATTCAATAATTCAATAACTTCATCATTTCAGTTCATTGGTTAGATACAGCATACCCTTGATAAGTCATCATGAATGTTCTCAAGTTCAATTATTAGTCACTCCATTCAAAAGATCATCAAGGTGCGTGGCAATCGATATGAACTCCTTTTGTAATATGCGCGTTAAAATCGTTATGCCCAGTTCCCACTGCCACGATTCGCGCCATGATTTTATATTTTTTGTTTTGTAGTAATCTTTATTATTCATTCACTTCAAATAAAATAACAATTGAAACGGTGGTCTTGATCGTAGGGTAATCGTAATGATCAGATCATAATTGGATCAGTTGGGGCAATCGTACTGATTTGTGCAAAAAAAATGAACGGTTAAAAAATGTTTCGATCGGCTATGAAAGACCAATCGTGGCTTTCGTAACGGATCACACGAAAGTGTGAAGGAGGTATGACATACAAAAATGAAACCGCATGGAACAATCGAAATAGAATATAGAAATCCATAATGGTTTATGTACAAGTATCATGAAATAAAGTGACTCACGGTGACTTTGGGCCTTTTCACACGTATATCTTCAATCATCATTGTCATGATGATTGCAGGCGTTATTGAATCTAATCATGTTCTAGATTGGATTCACACGTGCTGAAAATCGTTATTAGCCTTATTTTTCACTGGAGTCATCATTCAAATTACGATTTTTTTTTACCGTGTGAAAGAGCGGTAAGTTTCACAAATCACCTGAACAAAGATGAGTTGTAATATGAAAAAATAAGCACCATTATCATCTATACATATTTTCGAACACGAAATACATGTAGTGTGTTCAAACATGCATACAAATTCATAACAATGTTACTCAAGCTATAAAAATGATTTCAAATTAGCAAAAAGTAAATTCCAGATTTTGCTACATCTTAAATATAAAAAAAAGAAATTTAAATATCTTTTTTTTTTTTCTGATCACACCTAACTCAACTTATAGATGGGCCTACACAATACAGTTTTTGTATGCGTATAAATTATTATACAAACATGACTTGTAATACTTGCCTATGAAAAGGCACATTGAAATATTTGAATTGATTTTAAATCATGAAATGACACCAAAATACAGTTGTATGTATGAAATTCTGATACAATTCAAATTCAAATTGAAAATGAAATGGGGGGAAAATACTTTTCTCTGAGAAGACAATCAAAATGAATTAATAAATGCTCGGGAATACCGGTTAGTATACATTGTGGCTACACGTCGGGGAATTTTCATCATTATTTTATCACTTTTAGAAGGGAAGTGGTGTCTAAAAAAAAACAATTAACACCCAAATCTTCAAATCTTATCATTTTAGATAAGATCCAACGTTACTACCTCAACGATTTCCGTCACATTGACGACCTATTGTTTGATTTGAAAATCCGTAAAAACCCAACTGTTCTAATTTTGTATAGTAAGGCTGCTAAGTGGAGTACTGATGCATAAAGAATGATAGAGGACTCAGTTTTAGAAGTTTTACAACAGCGACTCCGCAAAATGGCGGTGTGTAGAGTATGAAGGCAGGATGGTATTGGGGGGGGGGGCATAGAAAGGGAAGACGGGTCGTGTGGTCCAGTGGTTAGAGCATTGGACTCGTAATCGCAAGGTTGTGAGTTCGAATCCCTACTCTGCCATTGTCTCTACTTTGATAAAAAGGCCCGAGAGTAATATCTGTCGTCTATAAGGTCAGCCACTATGACTGATTAAACCTAGACGTAAAATGTTTCCTCGGTAATTGGTTATATACCAGCTTGGCGTTTACCAGCAAAAATGCTGTCCTGCCGAGTTCCTACGGGAGTTACCATAAACCGAAACAGAAAAGACGATAAAATGGGAACAGGGGTGGTTCCATAGTATTTTTCGCGGGAGATCACGCCCCCCCCCCCCCCCACCAAAAAAAAATTTGTATTCTTGCAAATCTCCCGTGAGCGAAAGAATAAAATTGAATGTACGAATTGACATGTTTTTACTGTTTTCTGGCCGACGATGTGTTAAATAAATAAAGTGTAAAATAGGATGATTGTTGACAGCTCTGGGCAAAACAAAACCCCAATTGTTTCTTCCTTCATCAAAACAGGAATCATATTTTCTACTTTCCTGTCCTTTCTGTATTTAGATTGTTTTCAAGATTTTGTCGATGTTGTTTGACTCCTTAAAGATTATACTTAGGTAAAGATTACTTCGTGTATGTACGTGAAATAGTCTGGTTATAAGCGTTTGATGCCAGCCTGCCTGATGCCCCCTTTTTATCCCCCTCTTTTCGTTTTCCTCTCTTTCCTCTTTCCCACTTCTTTCTCTCTACATTTCCCCCAATTTTACTTTATCTTTCTTTTTGTTTCTTCTCATCATGCTCCCCCTCTCCCGCTTTCCGCCCCTTTCAGTCTCCCTCCCTCCTTCCTGCCTCCCTTATTCACTCTCTCTTTAAATCGATTTTTACGAATTCATAATTATTTCCATCTTTACTTCAAACACCCTAAATTGCATGCCCCCTTTAAACGAAATATTGTTAAACGGATAGTCATTTTTAATCATGTGGTTTAGCCGAGGATTCCTTTTAAAATTATTATCGAGACATGGACGGACCACGAGAATCTTTCAAGGACAAATTTACCTAAATATCTTGATCTAAATAATATAGAGAAAATTAAAATTACATAAAACAGCTAATTTCATTTTTTTTTAATGGGTGCCAAGTACCAAATTTATGGCATTTTCATATTTCACTCTTTTCTTCCACTTAGAAGTTTCTTTTTGTGTGTGTGTGTTTTTGTTTTTTTTCCCTTTCCCTTTCCACTCTATAGATTTCACATTAGCATACTGAGTATGCCAATTCTTGTTTTCTGTTGGAAATATGTCAGTTTTTTGCTTTTTTTTAAACAGTATTGTGGGGTATCGTTTCAGATTGGATCACAAAGTTCATCTGCATGAAAATAAAATAAAGAGAATTTAGATTTATCAATGTGTAGATTGACCATGTTGACTATGGCCCGTATTCTGAAGTCGGGTTTAAGTTAAACTCAGGTTTAAAGTTGTGGTTTAAGTATGGATGGCCAATTGTTACATAACAGTAGAGATATCATATTTCAGCTAATTTGGCTCTTAAATCATTCATAATTATCTATGAAGTAGGCCTATAAATCGATAATTGTCTTCACCATCAATGAATCAAGAAAGAGCAGAGTAAACATAAGAAACGTACAACTTAATACAAAATTTGATACTTTTGGCTTTCCATACTTAAACCACCACTTTAAACCTGAATTTAAGTTAAACCCGACTTCAGAATACGGGCCTATGGCTGCAAAATTATTTATCCATTGAAATTACATCACTCGTTTTAGACCTCTGTAAATAATATTGACATGATTGTATAAACATGTATATTCCTGCAACCAGTAACAGATGTGTTTCGTTTGGGATCCAGCAAAATACAAGCCCTGTGTTTTTAGTGGTCCTCTCCATTTTATCAAAATGTATGCGCTTCTTTTTAATATCTGTATTTTTTTGTTAGTGACATATGTTCTTGTTATTTATGCATATTCATAGGTCATCTCAAGTATGTCAGGTGTAATGATGGTAGGATCTTGTTTATTGGATGGACTTAATTTTTAGTTGAACAAACTGTAGTTTTCTGATTTACACTGTAAAAACTGTGGTGTTAAAACTGACACCAGTTGGTGTCTATAGAGGACCACACCCTGAGGTGTTAAAATTGCACCCTAGAGATTGAATATAACACCAAAGAGTGTAAATGTAACAACCAAAGTATGATAACACCTATAGGTGTTAAACTAACACTGTCAATTTAACACCGGATTGAAATAACTGGTGTGAAAATATGCCTCCGTGAACCCATTAAATATTTACACTGCAGAAACTTTTTTTTCAGTTGTTTTTTTACAAAATATGAAAATTGTGAAAAACTACGTATCTCCCAATATTCCCAATTAAACCGCGAACTCCACTTGTTTTGCTGTTTCAAAGCGACCTCATCAATAGCCGGATGTTTTTAGTTCTACGGGTCTTTGCTTATTAAATACATGGAATATGGCCAAAACAGAGACGGTATCAAGGAAAAGGGAAACTGCAAAGATTAAGTCTACGAAAAATTGCATTTTCATGTTAAAGCTCACGGTCGATGAACTATTTTTGTTCTTCCCTTTGTTATGTTTTGTTTTAGATATTTATCCTCAAGGATTGTTCACTGCACGCACAGCTTAAAACAAGGACTTTTTTTTCATTATTTTGAGAATTAACTATCCCTAGGCCAGGCTACTCGTCGGCAGAAAATCAATGTACGAGTATTTTGGATGATGTAATAGCTCTATGGCGAGAAAGATAACGAGCGCCATCTCGTGGTTGGTATCTGAAACGATGATTCCTGCCATCCGCTCACTGAACTGGAAATACGTATTTCCAGTTCAGTGCATCCGTTTCGGCTGCCGCTGGAAAAAAATGAACACAGCTCGCGTTAACTTGCCCCCTCCTCCCCCAGGGGCGGATCCAGCCTTCGCCAATAGGGGGGGCCCGGATTTTTTTTTTCAGCCATATTTTTCCCGATCGGCCGCTCGAAGATGATTTTGGGTTTCTTTGAAGGGGCAGTCCTAATAGTCACTTCTTAGCTTTATTCTTATAAATCAACATGAATATATATTATATATCCTTATATATATAAATAATGCGAGTGCGAAGCGCGAGCTAAATTTTTTTGGAAATCTTACGTATTTTTTCCTAAAATTTAAACATTCTGGGCTATGTTTGTTATCCTGAAAAAGACGTGTATGCAACTAAATAATTGCCACGAACGCCATGCGCGAGCAGAAATGAACTGATGGAAAAGAAATATGTTTTGTTTATTAACTTGACTAGATATTTAAACTCCATATTGAACAAGATATGAAAATCACCTAACAGGCAATGCAAGCGCGAAAAGCGAGCGAAAATTTTATATATTGACATGAAAGATTGTTATTTTACAAGTCTTCTTATTTCATTCACTCGTCTTCCTCCTCTTCTAATTCTTCTCCTCTCTTTTCCCTCCTTTTTTCTCTTTTTTTTTCTTTCTTTCTTTCCTTTTTTTTTTTTTTGCTCCGCCACTAGGGGGGGGCCCGGGCCCCTCGGGTCCCCCCTGGATCCGCTATGCTCCCCCCCACACACACCCACATTCAGCTAGTCATTTGCCCCACATGCACGCTCACTGATTTTTCGAGCAAATTGATATACTTTAGGGGTTCAGCCCGGCGAGCGGGGGGGGGGGGGTCCTGACGAATTACTGAAATGTCTTACATGACTATCTGGAAAAGAATAATTCTCTACATGTCAAACTATTGGGAGCCACAAAAGTACGTTTGATTTCGGTGAAATTTGACTTGGGATGTCATTGATGCATTTTGTGCATTCTTGGCCCCGTAACACAGAAGTTAGTAATAAATCATGAAGCTGATTCCTACGATTGATTGCATTGATTATTGTACATGATCAACCGTGAAAATCAGCCCTAAGATCAATTGCTAAGCTTTATGTAACAGGGCCCTGGTTTGAAATGCAATCTACTCTACAGTAAATCAATCATAATTTGGAAATAAAATAAAATCACAGCATCTCATGTCACAGGACTATAACGAGAATGTAATTAGCTAAATTTCAGGCATATTTTGCAAGAAATGACCCTATGAGTGTTTCATAAAGCTCTTCGTAAGTTGAGAGCGACTTAGGAACGACTGGTGAACCTTGCATACGTGCTATGTAATCACCAATAAACATTCAATGGTAAATATCATTTACCACAAGAAAGGATCACCAGTCGTTCTTTAAGTCGCTCTTAATGTATGAACAGCTTTATTAAATACCCACCAGGTAATTTCTTGCAAAATATGCCCAAAATGGAGCCAATTACTTTCTCCTTATAGACCCCTGTAAGAAGGGCACCTCCCTGTACATAGTATTCTGAAAGTAAATGGGCGAAAAGTTAATACTCGAGGAGTAATCGGCCAGACTCGTAAAAGGGCAGGGGGGGTGCCAATTCCTGCCACTGATTTTTTTTTGGTGGACTGATGAAATAAATAAATTGTGTCAACAAATTAACCTGTTAAAGAAATTAATTTCCTTATGTTAAAAGTTTCACATATCAGAAGTCAAACCTTTCATCATCCATTAGAAGTATGGTAATTAGATAACCAAGCAGGAGTTCTCGATTTTCTTGCTTAAATTTATTGGCATGTAACATTATACTATTGCATAAAGAATGGATGCAGCCATATTTGTCATTTGTGTGCAATTTGTCATTAGTCCACTGGTGTCATCACCATCTCAGAGCAAGAAGCAGAGCTAGTAGTTGTAAACAAATATGATCGCATGCACTGACACATATATGATGCAAAGATATTTTAAAATCAAGGACCAATAAATTTAAGCAAGAAATCTGACAAGTCCTGCATGCAAATCTTATTTCCATACTACACTTGGTTGGTTGAAATCTTTTATCATATGAAACTTTCAAGAAATTGAATTCTTAAACATAGATAGTTATGTAATTTGACACCTATGTATTTCTTTATTTTATCGGTCCACCAAGAAATTGCACCAATGATAAGCAGTATCGAACGGGCACCAGTGAACTGATCAACATCACATCTGGGCATTGGTAGTAGACTCAACACAAACACAATGCATCAAGATGAAAAATGATACTTTTGTGGCGAATAATCTGCAAATTTATTCATTGTTCCAAGATGTCATAGATTTTGTGAGATTTTCATCTGCATTCAATATGGTGAGAGTTCTCAAAGTTATTCACTGCCCACCTATTATCATCCATAGCTGACAGAAAAGCCACTTCCTCAAGAGCTTCTCCAAGTAATGAAGACAAACTCCAAATAGAGAACATGGCATGCTTTTGCAGGATATCCTCAAAACCAGTATGGGTTATCTGTTTGGAGTTGGAAGTGCATTGACCCCTTTCCACGGGGTCAACGCACTTCTACTTCTGAAGACATCAATTCCCTGATGACAAGGATCAACAGCAGAAAAGAAGAGTCATCTCTGAGCATGTTGTAAAGGCTTGATGGCGTTGAAAACCACGGGCAGGACAGGTCCAGAGCGATTGCGGGGTTGAAGGGAAGTGGTGTGATGAACGCAAGAAGGCCGGTAGATAATCTGGATGTTGCACATTTAAAACTGGATCATTTGTCCCTGCGAAAGAAAAAGGATGGAGGTGATAAGCTTCTTGTCCAGATAAAAAGCACTTCAACTGAATGTTTGTTGTTATATTTCAGTAATCAATTTGATAAGTCAAGGTCTCGCCATGACAATTTATACTTTTTTGGCTTCGAGTCTCACGTACCTATTGAGAACAAATTTACAACTCCCAGTTACCTGATTTTAAAGTAATGAATGATTATGTAACTGCATTCCCCCCCCCCCCTTCTGAGATGGGCTCCAATTAATGTGCCATGACATTTTCTTTCACAAACTTCACCAATTTAACAATAAACAAGTCAGCTGAAAAGATAATGCAAAATGTGATTTCAAATTCCAATATTTTTTTTCTCAAATTAAATTGAATTTGAAAATCACATCAATGTCTGAGTGAATCATTTCTAAGAGTACTCAAACTTGAATTGAGATTATACCCATTTCATGCAACAGCAACTATATGGCCAGATCAATTCTTAAGTTCAATTTGAAGTTGAAATGGAGTCAACTCACACCCAACAACAATCCAAGTCATATTTCACTTCTCAAATTAGGAAAGTAGACAGAGGTTGTAGACCAATCAAAATTTAATCCTAAGACTGGGGGGGGGGGGGGGGGCTGATTCAGCGCCCCCTTGACATTTTTTGCTGTAAATCCGCAGAAGCAAGAATTTTTTTAACCGCGTCACTCGCTGACTTTTTAATTTTAAGTCTCGCGCAACTTTTGAGACCAAAATTGTGACCCCCGGGTTCGCAGTTCCGAAATTATGCAACATTTCGTAAGTGCATGCAGACCCAAAATTGCTCAAAAACGTGAATTTGTGTACAAATCAAATGCAAATATTGTTTTAGCCAAAATTCATAAAATGTATCATTATTTTTCCTTTTACTGCTTAAAATCAATTAAATTTATCTTGTTAATGGTCAAAATAAAGTCCCCGACAATTTCCATTGAAAAAACAATAAAATACATAAGAAAATAAATGCGATGTAGACATTTTTAAAAAATAAATTTGATCAGATGCCTATAAAGGGTATGTGAAACAAAAATAAGCATTTTAGGGGCAATATTTTGTTATTTAGAGCAAACTTATAATTTTACGCATAAATTAGCATGAGCCATGAGATTTATTGCAGAATTTGATATTATAGTTTTGTAGATAATGCCATGGGTAACGCGCGTGCCAATTTTCGTCGCGATCGACAGCTGAGATCATAAGGGGGGGGGGGGCTGAATCAGCCCCCCCCCCCAGTCTTCTTAGGCGTCAAAATAGCTGTCTATTTAGGGTTAACCCTCACAATTGATACAAATCAAAGTCAGATTTTATTTTACCCACAAAATTTAAAGATCTACAGTGCCCTCTAGAATCCAATTAACATGCACCTTAAAATATAATTTGAAGTACAACTTTTGAAAAAAAATGACATTTTAGTCATTTTATGTATGGGAATATATGAAAGAGTAACCCTTGGCTTACATCACTATGACATTATATATGCGCCCAATTGATTACTAATTTTAACAAGTTAAAAATTTCATAACTTGTTTATTGTTCAAACTTTCACCTATCAACTTGGGTTGTGTGGTCCAGTGGTTAGAGCATTGGACTCATAATCACAAGGTTGTGAGTTCGAATCCCTACTCTGCCATTGTCTCCACTTTGATAAAAAGGCTCGAGAGTAATATCTGTCGTCTAGAAGGTCAGCCACAGTTACTGATTAACCTAGTCGTAAAATGTTTCCTAGGTAATTGGTTATATACCAGCTTGATGTTTACCAGTAAAATGCTGTCCTGCTGAGTTCCTACGGGAGTTACCATAAAACAGAAAAACAGAAAGAAAAAAACTTGTCTGGTTTTTCTTTTTCCTATAAAAACATGTTTATTTGGGTTGGATTTGCCCCGTTAAAAAGACCACTACATACCTTCCTCTTCTTGTCTCCTCCCAATTCGAAATGCTTACACCTCTTGATAGGAATCTGTTTGCGGAATTTACAATCCATGCACTCCATCCTCAGTACAATCTTCTTGGTCGTCTTGGCCTGGTAATTCATACAAAAATAGAAGAGAAAGTTTCATTGAGCGAGGCACACTAGTACTTCATTACACTGTATTGTATGAGTCCCCTGTAAGATCAATTCTTTAATAAATAAAGTGGTAGGTCAAGCTCCAGCTAGGGTTAAAAAAAGGGTTCCACAATATGCTCCTGCGACATTTGCTCAGGTCTTCGCTTCTCAGAGGGCATAGGGTTAGAGTTTTTGGTTTTAAAAAAATGAATATTAGGATTACGCTTAATTCAGTTATGGAGGTGAGGTTTTATGTTCTGCTTAATGTGCAGAAATTCCATCAATCTTTACTTTGGCTTTTAATGTTTGAGAAACATCTATAATGAATTTCATGGCCATGATAAATTAACCCCCTAAAAATAGATGGACGATCAAACGAACCCAGCACAATAATAAGGGTTCCAGAAAGGATGACAAACTTAAATTTACCACTGCTACTATCTTAGGTTGGACAAGGGAGATTTTATGAAGGGCAAATGGTCCGAGTGATGTGAGCAATGGAAAAATTGAATGGTTCTATGACATTTGCTCTGGCGACAATTGCTCCGGCGACAATTGCTCCGCTCTCAATTCCACACACCACCATGTGATTTCAAGTCCGATGTTAGCATTGGGGTTGGTGTTGAAAGCACAATTTGGATTGCTTCCCCTAACTCCAAAACCTATTCTGAGTTTGTAAAACTGATCCAGATCACATTATTGACATCTAAACAAAAGCAACTAGTAAAAGACTTTTCAGGACCCTCTTCATTTTATGTTTGGTGTTATACTCGTGCAAAAATTCACCTAACATCAACACCAAAAGGTCAACACCAAACTTGAAATCAACCAATCGAATGACCAACTTCAACCCTGGGTTTAACAATACACCATACCCTAAACCCAACATAAAACCCTATTGTAACTTTAACCCTAACCCTATATTTTGGACGAAATTAAGCCCGGAGCAATTGTCGCAGGAGCAAATGGCGTGTCACCAATCAAATAACCATGGATAGTACAAGAAAGTTAGTCACAATAGCAGTATGATGATAAACTCACCTTCTTACGGAAGATAGGCTTGGTCTGCCCACCATATCCCATCTGCTTCCTGTCATAACGCCTCTTACCTAGGATGGGAGTGAACAAATCAGAAATGAAAAAAAATTAACAGCATGCTACATTGCTTCTACCGGTAAATTGCCAATTCGTCCACTGCCAACTCGTCCACTCACCACATGGTAATTTCATTACGTCTAATGCCATTCCGTCTATCAACATTTAATCTACCAACCATTTGGTCCAATTACCATTTGGTCCAATAACCATCTGGTCCAATCATCACTTTGTCTAATCACCAGTTCGTCTATTACCATTTCGTCTAATAACCAGTTGTAGGGACAGTGATTTTCCGTTTAAAAAAATCTCAAATTCCGTTTCAGTATGTCAGAAAACGGAAATTCCGTTTCAGCATGTCAGACAACGGAAATTCCGTTTCCCCATAGACTTTGTACACACGGAAAAGTGACAATTCCGTTTACACATTGACTAGCAAAATCACAACACGTACACTCGCACTGGTCAAAATTTGTATCTGCTACTGTACCAATAACACAATAGAATCCGTTCTAATCGGATCTATGCGGGTGCATAAAATATTTTTACAAACCCATTTAGCATGCATACATCCTCACCTTTCACATTATTAGCATTATTTCACGGTGAAATGATATTTCATCGATAATTTTGGGGTTTTTTCGGACATCGTTATCATCAGTCAACGGCTTTTGCCAATCCGCAATCTTAGATTTTAAGACCACGATATCGTGCTGTTACATCTTCAAACGTAGAGGGCAGCAACACACGACCGTGTAGTTGAACGATATGTGTGCATGTGAAGCCCAACCCGGCCAGCCGGCGACGGGTGCGGGGTTCAATCAAGTGTGCTGATGTCGAGTGCAGTCACGATGTGTGAATTGTTAAGTAGCGAAGTGAAATCATGTTTTCTGGGGTTTTGTGGCCATTTAATATTCTCATTTTGTTGTGATTTTGGAGTAATTTCTGTTGCTATTCTGTGTATTTTGAGGGAAAATACGTTTTCCGTGATTTTCCGTTTAAAATGCCACTTTCCGTTTCAAAAGGCCCTTTCCGTGAATTCCGTCCGTTTTCCGCGATCGCGGAAAATCAGTGTCCCTACAGTTGGTCTAATACCCATTTTCCTTTCCTACATTTTGCACAATTAACACTATAGTTTAATTAGACCAAATGGACGATAGGCTATTGGACCAACTGGTTATAAGACGGAATGGCACTAGACTTGCTGAAAGTAGAACATATGGTGAGTAGACGAACTGATGGTAGACCAAATGATAGTGGACGAGTTGGCAATTGAATGAATTGGAAATAAACCCTTCGACCTACTAGCTAGAATAACAATGACAAAGAGTCTATCACTGCTGTGATTAACTTGATGCCAGTGAACTCAAGTAAAATTTGGGCAGTGTTCTAAATTTTTAGTGTAACTTTGGGATACCAAATGTGAAACAAACTAGTGTTGGAATCTGAAATATAATTCCCATCCCTAAGCTACTAATCCCAAAGTTCTTTTTTTTTTTTTAAGTTATCAGTGCCGTAAGCCCAGTCACATCTTCCGGATTAAAAGTCAAAACTTTTATTACAATGTGTAAGTAATGCATTGTAACATCAGGCTTCGCTGCTGCTTTGGGTCAGTTCATGACTTTAATGACATTTTTTGAAAGCAGAAGGCACTTTGTCAAAAGTCTGTGCTGTGTCTTTTGGCAGGTATCCTACTACAAATGCACTATGCATCTTTTCATTGCAGCTTTCCTGATTCCCCATTGTTTTGTCTAGATTATCAAGTGTGAAAATTGGAAGTATAAAATAAAGCCATTGTGGGATTACTGCATGAACTCTGACTTTTGACAAGGTACATGTATACAACAGGGGTCGCAGAAGGGGGGGGGGTGAAGCCCCTGTACAAAACCATGATCCAGTTGACCTGGGGAGGCTAGGATTAAACTGATCAATACTGAAATCCAGGATTCCCTTAGACTTTAAAGGAGAATGAAACTCTTGGAGCAAGTTAGCTTTTGTGAAAGCAGAAAAATCAAAGAATAAGATCAACAAAAGTTTGAGTAAAATAGGACTAGCAATAGAAGAGTTATGAGCATTTGAATGTCGAGATCACAAATGCTATGGAGATCCTCCAATTGGCAATGCGACCAAGATCTATTATGTCACAGATGAACAACTCTCCCCTTTTGGACACTGAAAATATACCCCAAAACATCTCTTTTTGCTCATTCTCATCATATGACAAACGATTCATCAATGATATAATGTTGTGAAACCTATGTACTTGTCCTCTCATAAAGAGAACACCTCACCTTGTGATAGACTCTATAAAAATGAGAATATAAGTGAAATAAGTACTAAAGTAATGAGGGAGTTGTACGTGTGTGACATCACAGATCTTGGTCGCATTGCCAATGGGAGGATCTACATGGCATTAGTGATCTCAATATTCAAATGCTCATAAATTTCTTATTATTCATTCAATCTTCCTCAAACTTTCAACAATATGTTTCTTTGATTTTTCTCTTTGATATGGATTCAGCTGGTTTCAAGGGTTTCATTCTCCTTTAAGGAATGGTTTAGTTCATGTAGGGGTTCAGGGGAGGTTCACACTGATAAGTTGGTTTTAAAGAAGAAAAAACAAAGAGATAAATATTGTTGAACGCTTTAATGAAAATCGATCAAAGAATAACTGTTGACAAGCAGCTCCTCCACATGTTCTATGATAAATTCTCATTCAAACAGAAATCTTTTATTCTTTATTGAGCCTTTTTACAATCCTTCACCAATACTTTCTCTAATTTTCTGCTTTATCAAAACCAACTTATAGTCAGGGTGAATGACCCCTTTAATAAATAGATCAGTATACAGAATTAATACAGACCATAGAGAGTTGGCAGTTTAGGATGGAAAAAATGAAAACTGCTATGGCCTTTAGTTGTACAGAAGCTCCTCTATTATTTTAGGACTTACCTTGGGTGTAGAGCGAAGCTTTGCCAGCCTTGTATTGGGTAACCTTATGGTTCATGTGCTTCTTGCACTTCTTGCAGTAAGTGCGGCGATTCTTTGGAACATTCACCTAAGCAGAGGAGAGAAGGAGAGGGTTATACAATTGTTATAAATCATTTACTAAAGGTAAAACGTCTAGGAAAGGAAACTCTTTGCATTAAAAAAATCAAATGTTTCTTGCATCTCATGAAAAGTTGAAATACATAATTTGAGAATCTAAATAGTCTAGTTTAAATGGAAATTGTATAGACTCTATAGAGTTGTATTTCTGACCAGTCTTGTATTACTTAACACACAAATTTACGCATCAAAAATAAATAAAGTAAAAAAAACCTTGCAAAATCCTTCCAAAGGGAATTTGAATAAAAAGATGAGAAAGGGTTTAAAACAACTTTTGAAAGTCTTTATTTTCTCAAAACAATCAAATTAGGTCAAAATAGCTGATTGGTAATGTGTATTTTCCAACTTTTACAACAGAAAACACACGTTTAGTAATACAATACCATTTTCAAGTGCCCAAAACATTTCACGCGTGGAGAGGGATACTTTCAGATGCTGATCAAAGACAAGACAACTGATCTCAGCAAAAAAAAAGTCCATCTTTATTTATTTTAGGTAGGCCCTAGACTATTTGTGTGGCAGTTTTAAATTAATTTTAAGAAAATCTTGCATTTGATATGATTGAATTTAGAAGTGTTCTGTAATCACTTTTGGCCTAGACTCTAGAGATCTAACATTAGACCTCACAAGTTTAAATATTTTAATCTTGAAACTTCTCATCTGTTTCAAGGCATGATCAAGGAAAGCCATTGATTTTGAGTAACACCCTTGACCTTCACCGGTGTCAAATTGGTGCATGATGCAAGAGCTGCCGACTTGCAGTGCACTGCACAGCAGCGGTCATTCACACAAGCATAGCGGTTCAATTGGCAAATCACAAATTTGTCAACCGCACTAACTTTACACAGGGCTAACAGTAGAGGCGCACGGCCAATATGGGAGACTCTCTCCAATAAGGGAGACAATCTCCCATATTGGAGTTTTGCTTTGCTAAAGAACAAAACATCAACAAGAGTGTAATTTTTTCCACCCAAAATTTTGTCTCACTTTTGTGTGTGGATGACAACAAAAATCCTTTTCAAAACAAAAGTAGACTGAATTTTTATAGACAGTGATAACGGTTACAATTTTTCATGAGGAATCTGCTTATCACACTTTTATTTGCCGCCAAGCCCAAGGTTTTAGTTCTGCAGAAATGTAAACCAAAGAAATTCAGGGACTCAGTTTTAAGGGGAGTGAGAATGATCACTCGCTACCGCTCTCCTTAATCCATTTTTGGTAGAGTGATTCATCACTTGCCTCGGCATTGCTTAACAAGAGTGTCAGTCAATGATCAAACTGTTAGAGTCAACCTTGAAAACCTTATTCTCTGTCAAGGTTTTGTACACAATTATATTGTAAGCAATAACACACTTGCAAGAATGACATTAAAAAGTTCAATGATGAGATAAATATTGCATAGATCTGATTGTCTCCTTTGGTTGTGGGTTGTAACTTAGTGTACGTTCCTCCATCCATTTTGAGATCGGACAAGAGAGCTCCCCTTCTATGTCAAAGAAGAGCTTTTTGTAGTGCTCCCCTATAAATGCTCCCTTTGGCTTTAAACGTTTTAGGAGAGCTTTTTATTGCTCCCATCATAATTATAAAACCGAGTCCCTGGAAATTGGTCTCCCAAACTGGAAACTGGTCTCCCAAACTGGAGACTGTCTCTGAATTTGGATACCCACATTTTTTTACAAAAGTCTGATATTAGGGTGTCTGAAGCCACACTGAAAAGTGTCAGCATAAGACAGGCTGATTTAGGGGAAAATATGGCGCATTTTTTTCGGGAAGTTCAGGCTACTAGAAAAATGTGATCTGAATTGATTATTAACTTGTGTTTGGCATGTATGGAAAGAGAAAATTCAGGGGCTTCTTTTGACAGTAAGGACAAGTTTATATGATCATTTTAAATAAGGATTTAGAGATAAATTGCAAACCCTTATTTTTGTGTGTGTTGAGATTGCCATTTCCCCATGCGTTTTCTATGGGAAAATTAATTTTCTGTTTTGCACAATTTTTTCACTTTGTCGCAATTTTTCATTGTGATCTGGTTTCCAAATATTTATAAAAATCATACCATCAGAAAGAGCATAAGAAATCCTATTGGACTCTTTATGGACAAGTTTTTGGCATAAATAATGAATTTATAACAGCTCTCGGAAGCTAAAAATTTGGATTTGTGTGTGTCCATTTCTTAACTACACAGTCTATGGCAGAGAAATGCTGAAAATTGACCTAATTTCATTCTTCTTTTTTGCAGCCAATAATCGGATTTTTTTCAAAAATGTTACATTTCTGTCAGTCTGAAGGTCATTTCTCTTCAAATTCACAAAGAAAATGTGATATTTTCTTGAAATAAGAAAAATAATATTTTTCTCCAGACACCCTACTGATATTGGACTTGGAGATAATCTCTCTCATGCCATGCATAGGAGACAGTCTCCCATTATTAATTGGCCATGCGCCTCTAGTACTGCCTACTGGCCAATGGTGGTTTCACTTTCTAGTTTCACTTTCAGGAACAATTCATGGATTTGAACGTGCAACCTTCGCCATATTTTTACAATTACATGGACTGAAGTTAGCGACCAAAAGATTTGCC
The DNA here is from genome assembly GCF_037042905.1 of Lytechinus pictus. Taxonomy (NCBI): domain Eukaryota; kingdom Metazoa; phylum Echinodermata; class Echinoidea; order Temnopleuroida; family Toxopneustidae; genus Lytechinus; species Lytechinus pictus. The sequence continues at coordinate 2,297,824 of NC_087263.1, forward strand.
TGCGGCAGCTCACCCAGTTGATTTGATCTCTAACTTCGGTCCATCATTATAAAAATTACGGTGAAGCACGATGTCTGAGGTGAGAATTTTAACGATGACATCACGTCGGGATCGAAGCAGAAATTAAATTGAAATAAGGCAGTTTCTGATCACAATATTTGGGAAAGCAGTGGGCATATTGTCTTGACCTTGAAAATGAAATGTGACCGAGTGACTTGCCATGTCCCATGAGATTTGCAAATAAAGAATTTTTGGCAGTTGTCTGGTGGGGAACTTTGTCTTTGCTCGAAGTCGGTCAATGCGAAACTGTATTTTTTTTCCAACCATCCATTTTTTTATCAACACTCAACAGTCCACTTCTGGCACTTTTCTACTCAATAAATTCATGTAAATTCCATTGTATACGCCACCTACCCACCACCACCCCGGGATTACACACAAGCCTTCATAATGGCGAGTAGAATTTGAGCCGTCACCAGATAACACTGCACACGAAGCCGAAGGCTCCGTACAGTACCGGTACCGTAAATGCATTGTAGTATTGTACTGTACTGGGCGAAGGCAAACAGTGGAGCGTAGGCGAAATTTTAAGTGTAATTCTTCTTTCATGAATACCAAAAAATAAAATTGGACTAATTAATGTGATCTTAACATATCTTATTTAACTTAAAACTTTATAAATACTCTTATTTGTGAAGGATGGTTAAGATTGAGGGAGATTTAATGAACACTAGATACCGTCCGTACCATTTTGAGAGATATCTCACGTCAAGAGAACTCGCAAAGACCGAAATGAAAGAGGCTTTCTTATTGGCCGAACTCTTTAACTATTTTCATTCGCAACTTCTGATTGGCTGTATACTTAATGGCTAAGGTGTCCTTACAGATGCAGCATGTAATGAAAGTTTTTCTTTCTGAATAACTGGTGAAAAGGAAGCTGGAATCTCTGTGAATGTTCTATTTTGTTTCTCTCTCTCTCTCTCTCTCTCTCTTTCTTTATTAATGTTCTTTCGAATTGTCATTCATGATTGTGTAAATATTGAATACGGGGGCGGATTTGGCTGTTGTTTTTTTTCCGAGGGGATTTGACCGAGAAATTTGACAACCACCCCCCCCCAAAAAAAAAAAAAGTGGGGAAAAATCATTACAAAACGGATTTCACTACAAAATGAATGAAGGTGATTTTGCATTTTGGTACCAAGATTTTTTGTTTACAAGCAAAGGCAAAAAAAAAGATTTCACTACGTAATGAATAAAGGTGATTTTGCATTTTGGCACCGAGAATTTTTTACTTAAGCAAAAGAGAGAGAAAAAAAACCCCAAAAGATTCACTATTTCATAATAAAATGAAGGTTATTCAGGTTGGCTCCAAAATGTAGGTCATTATTATTATTCTTTTATTTTACTTGGCAGCCCAAGGGTGGTAATAAGGACATTTTTAATTTTTCTCCCTCGATTTTCCTGTGATTTTGATAAAATTTTCAGCTTTCTTCTTCTTCTTCTTTATTGTCTATTGATTCAAATCAACATTTTACTGGGATGGACTTAATTTATAAAGGGGCGTTTAAAGCTGAAAATGATATGATTTGAACATATAAAATTAATTAAGCTTCAAACATTGGGTCAACCCTAAACATAAACTTTTAAAAATTCAAGACTAATACCAATTCCAACTATCACATGACTTGTAAAAGAACAGTATGGTTTCTTCGACATTCCAATTTTTTTCTTCAAAATGATAATTATCATCCAATCAGACACAGCGACAACTTTCATCTACCTATGCTAAGACTGCTTTTTGCTAAAAAATACTTTTATCTTTACCGACCAAAATTTTGGAATTTAATCTCTTCGTAAAGATATTCAACAGGCCTGCTCCATCAACTCTTTCAAGAGAAAACTTAAAATATTAATGTTATTATCTTGTTGAGGAAATTGCCCTTTTTCGTACGAAGGTGTTACCGCTTGCAGCTATTTTGTTTGGAAACCAAACCAATAAAATATCAAACATTCTGGCTAGAACTTATGGTACTTGAAGTTTTATCCGAACTATATTACCTCACTTAATTCCTTCAAACGTCAATGGTTTTTAAATGGATAAAAGTGCAGCTACGGCATTGCTGAAGAAGTGTATCCATGCAGAAGTAATGCGCAAGCTCGAAGCGCAAGATGATTTTTGTTTAGGGGCCTATATTGCTGTTTTATTTTACAGATGCATGCTAAAGGAAATGTAGGCCAAGTAATATTCAGACACGAAAATAAACACTTGTTATTACATTCATAATGTAGGTTCATCTACTCAATATCTACGCACAACGGAATGCAGCAGGGCGACGTTAAAGGGAAAGTTCACCCTGAAGAAAAGTATGTGGTAAAAATCGCAGAAAAAAAATGATGAAAAATATTGGTGAAGGTTTGAGGAAAATCCATTAAGATTAAGAAAGTTATTACAATTTTAATTTTTGATTTGTGACGTCATAAACGAGCAACTGCCCCATATAATCATGTTTTCATAATAATACGCATAATAAATTTCAAGTTTTTAATGGTTCGTGATGACTTGTTTTGTTTTTATTTTAGGGAAAGGGTGTAAAATGATTTGTCTATAACACTGAAGGTACAATGAAAACCATTTACGATTTTCTGAGCAAATGATATTTCATTGATTTGTTACCATACGATATGTAGGAAAGCTGCTCGTATATGACGTCACAAAATCAAATAATGAAAATTCTGGTAACTTTTCATTCTTTTATGGATTTTTCTCAAACCTTCGGCAATATTTTTTTTTTTTTCCTGCTATTTTTACAATGAACTTTTTGTCAGGTTGAACTTCCCCTTTAGGATTATGGAACGTTGTGTGTTAAAAGGATTGGATTTCATTTCGAGTTCTAATTGCGATTCAAACCTGAAAACGGGAATCTAGCTTTGTATCTCACGTAACAGAGTCGTAGGTATAGGCCAAAAATATCCTTGTAGGCCTATATAGAGCCAATATATACGCGTATGTAAAGGGTATGGGAAGGCGGGGTAAGTTGTGACACTTTTTGCTATTTGCATGTTAGAATTGATATGATTAATAATCTTGTGGAAATAAGTACCTTGCCTTAAAATTTAATTCTTCTGAAATATTTTTTACCTATGTATAACTTCATACCCCCATTATTTCCGATTTTATTATTATATAATTGAATACTACAATGGCATACACACTATTCATTTCCCAGACACATAATTCACTTTCAGTTGATATTTCTTTCTAGAATTCCACAACACAATTAGTTTCAATACCATACTTCATCCGTATTATTTATTTTGTAATTATCTGTGTTACTGTTTGAATATTTTATGTGTGTCATTATCATCTTGTAATACATCGCAATTCGGCCTTAGCTGCGACGATGCCTTGATTTTTATTAATAAACCATTTATCTATCTAAGTATCTATCTATCATGATACACTGAAAGTCATTGTCACCTTTGAAAAAAGAGATGTCAAATGGCTCACCTTGCCCCATCTGTGGGGAAAGTTGAGTCAACTTCTGGGGTAAGTTGAGCCACAAAAACGATGTACAAAATATATATGGGGGAAGAACCAGCATGTCAATTTTTTATCTTAAGTCTTTTCACTTGCTAATTCTCTATAAATACTAAAATCGTCTAAAAGGAAAAGAACAGTCATGTAAATTTGCTCCTTTCTGCCTGCAAATCGATGTCTTTTTAAGGTGTTTTTTTTTACAATTACCATAAAAATTACCATGGCTCAACTTGCCCCATGTTGGCTGGCTCAACTTACCCCAATCCAAATTTAATGCGAGAATTTCGCATCCACACAAGGATCCATCATGTAAAAGACTATGACAATTAAGAATGAAGATTCATGCATACCTGGACTAACAACGTTGTTCAATCTTTTGTCTTTTTTATATTTAAAGGACAAGTCTACCCCAACAAAAAGTTGATTTGAAAAATAGGAGAAAAATCCAACGAGCAAAACACTGAAAATTTTATCAAAATCGGATGTAAAATAAGAAAGTTATGACATTTTAAAGTTTCGCTTAATTTCACAAAACAGTTATATGCACATCCTGGTCGGTATGCAAATTGGCAGACTGATGACGTCACCCACTCACTATTTCTTTTGCATTTTATTATATGAAATATGAAATTTTCTAATTTTCTCCTCCTTGTCAAGTGAAACAAAGTTTCATTCCTCCCTGAACATGTGGAATTACCATTATTTTAACAGTTTATGGTTAAGTTAAGTTGGTCCTTCTTGTCAAATCTGTAAAAATTGAAATATTGTATTATTCAAACAATAAAAAACAAAAGAAATAGTGAGTGATGGACATCATCGACTCTCTCATTTGCATATCACTGAGTTGTGCATTTAACGTTTTATGAAAAATAGGCGAAACTTAAAAATGTCATAACTTTCTCTTTTTACTTCCGATTTCGATAAAATCGCATACATTCGTAATTCCGAAGCTTCGTTATTCCGAAGGTTCGGATATTCCGAAGGTTCGTTATTCCAAAGGTTCGTATTTCCGAAGGTTCGTAATTCCGAAGGTTCGTTAGTCCGAAAACGAAATGAGGTTCGTAATTCCGAAGGTTCGTTAGTCCGAAAACGAAGTGAGGTTCGTAATTCCGATGGTTCGTTAATCCGAAAACGAAATGAGGTTCGTAATTCCGAAGATTCGTTAGTCCGAAAACTAATGATTAACGAACCTTATTTTGTTTTCGGATTGACGAACCTTCGGAACATCGAACCTTATTTCGTTTTCGGATTATCGAACCTTCGGAATAACGAACCTTCGGAATAACGCCACAAATGTTCGGATTAACGAACCCTTTTACGTTTTCGGATTAACGAACATCGAGGTATAGGCAATTTACGTGTTTCGGAATTACGAACCTTCAGAATTACGAAGTGTAACCGATAAAATTCGCAGCGTTATGTTTGTTTGATTTTTCTCTATCGATTCAAATCAACAGTTTTCTAGGGTGGACTTGACCTTTAAATACGTGTGTGGGTAAAAAACACTTATCTATTTCACACCCTATTTTTACTTTTTTGGCTGAAATTTGTATTTTTTCCTCTAAAAAAGTAACTTTTGTTTCAAAGTTGAAAACAATGTGGTGGGGTTAGGGGTAATGCAATGGGTCATCAATACATGACACCACCATAATGTACTCATTCATTATTGGCCTGCATGGGGCTGGTGGCTCAACTTGCCCCTATGCTCAACTTACCCCGCCTTCCCCTATAGTTTACTTAGCGCATTGTAATGGATATCATCGAATGGGCAGTGTGAGGTCTTTTCTCCCTCTCCATTTTTTTTTGGCCGAGACTAATGGGGGGGGGGGGCTATTCGCAGCCCTCATGGATCTGCCGGGATCCGCCTATACAACCCAGAAGGAAAAACCAGTAAGACCAGTAAATTTTTTTTTACTGGTTTCCAGTATATTTTTACTGGGCCAGTTGATTTTTAACTGGACCAGTAAAAATCAACTGGAGACCAGTTCCAACAATTGCATTCCAGTTAAAACAAAGTAGTAATACCAGTTAAATTGTTTTTCATCAAACTGGTGTTACTGGTCCAATAAAATGGTTTCCAGTAGATTTTTACTGGTTTCCAGTATATATGTTTACTGGACCAGTTGATTTTTAATTGGACCAGTAAAAATCAACTGGAGACCAGTTCAAACAATTGCATTCCAGTTGAAGCAAAGTAGTAATACCAGTTATATTGTTTTTCATCAAACTGGTGTTACTGGTCCAATAAATAATGACTTTATTTCAAATCAGATCATTTGACGAATTATGGAAAATGAATCTTGCAATTCAGAAAAAGTTTTTTTCGTTATCATTTATCATTGTTATCATCATTCTTCTCATAATGGTTAATTTCGGTCATGTTCGCTCATTTGGTTTACGTAGCAGACGATGCTAGCCTGCTCGTATATAGTATACTTACGCAGACCCTTTTGCAAATCAAAATCAATTCTGGACTCGATATTTGCTCCTCAAACTGTAGCTATATTATAAATATAAGTAGGCATAGCTTTATAATACAAGAACATTGATACTTTCAACATTAAATGCGTAAATTAAGTTTGTTTGGACTGTATTAATTATTGTTTCAAATGAAAAGGATCTAGGAACGGAAACTATCATACGTTAGTCACGTGACGTTGTACACAGAAATATGCCATGTTCTGCCTGCTTGATCTCAAAGTTTGGGGAAAAAATGAGATGTAACCATTATTTCAGTCATAAAGTATTAGACATCAAACTGTAGGTAATCTATTTAGCATTGAGATGACAATCAATCTCGACCTTTCTGACCCTCAAGGATATATATCAGGTGTCCCACAGGGATCTATACTGGGTCCATTGATATTTTGTATTTTTATTAATGACATGTGTAATTTGAAATTGCATGTACATTCTAAAATGTCTCTTTATGCTGATGATACCGCCATTTTTAATCACGGTGAATCAATTAAGGAGGTACAAAAGTATTTGCAAGATGATTTTGATTCAATAAGTAAATGGCTAGACTTAAATAATATGCATTTACACCCGCAAAAAACAAAAGCCATGGTATTTGGTCAAAAGAAAAAGTTGAGGGGTGCTCATTTGTCAGTGAAATTCAGGAACATACAATTAGAAAATGTAAAAAAGATTAAATACTTAGGTGTCATGCTCGATCCGGGCTTGACTTGGTGCGAACATATTACTAATATCGTTTGTAAAATATCTCGGGCAATAGGTTGTGTAAGGCGGATTAAGCACTTACTGTCCTTTGATATTATGAAGAAGCTGTACTTTTCTATGGTTTTACCTTACATTGATTACTGTATTACATCTTGGGGAAGCAGTGCAAAAATACATTTAGATAAGATACAAAAACTTCAAAATAAATATGCCAGAATGCTTTTGAAAAAAGATTATAATACATCACAAATTTCTTTGTTGCAGTCACTGAAGTGGCAATCAGTAGATCAGCGTATAAAATATCAGTATTGTGTTCTTGTATATAAAATAATGAATAATTTAGTTCCAAATTATTTAAAACCTTTAGTATGTAAACGGCCCGTGAAATACAGGACACGGTATTCTTTACGATGCCCCCTTCAGCTTCCCAAAGCTAGAATTGAACATAAAAGAAAATCTTTCGCATATGTCGGACCCAAATTATTTAATGCACTTCCTTCAAATTTACAAGTTTGTACCTCCTTGTTAGTTTTTAAAAAATTATGCAAAGCCTTTCATACGAATTGATAAAGGGCGAAATGATATTTCTTTGATTTACAATGCTATGTATGTTTAAATTGTCACTTCCCACTCTATATTTTGGTGTTAATTGTTTCTGATGTTAGATATTTTGTATTTTTGTATTTTTGATGTTGTTTGTTGTTGTTCATAGTTATCTTGACATTTATTTTAAACTGCAGGGCGCCTTTGTAAAGCAGTTTTAAGAACTGAACAGGCCTACCCTGCAGTATAAAATAAATAAAACAAAATAAATAAATAAATAAATAAATAAATAAATTCCAGGGGGAAAACAAAGGTGCCAGCGTCTCGAAAATATGGATGGTTTTAAACCGTTTGCCATAACAAAAGTTGTGAACATGGACACTTTCAAATGAACAGCGAGACGTTAATAGTGTATTAATTGTAATAATATTTACATCGAATTAATGGAATTGGATACAATTTTCACACTATTATCAATCTGGTGTGAGATTATTAATAGTTATAAAGATATACCCGGATTTCTGCAATATTACGTTTATGAAAACCACTGTTCCCTGTGTTGAAGCTGTGTGTGGGGACTTTCGGACACTCAAATGCACGCGACTAACCATTATGTATAATTATCATTATCATTATTATTATTATGATTATTATGATCATTGTTGTTATCATTCTTATTACTGTTATCATTGTATTATTAATATTATCATAATTATCAAGTATTAACATTATCATTAAAATAATTATGATCAAGATCAAAGCAAGATATATTCCTCTGATATATAGTCAACTGGTCTAAAGTAATTCATTGTTTGAAATTGAACTGGTCAAGACCAGCAATACCAGTAATTCTGATGAAACTGATCACGTGGATTACCTCATTTGCATATTTCCTATTTTTTAAAGAAAAATCAGGATTTAGAATAAAATATCCTTGCATGCAATGGCACTCATTATTGTTTAAAAACTTTCTAAATAAGTGTGTGAACTAATTCACAATGAAAATGTGTAATTTCATATATCACATTTAAAATAACAGCAGAAATATTAATTTACTAACCATCTTTTCCATCACATTTCACTGACCATGGTATATAACAAACCAAATGCATGTAATAAATTGAACCAGTAAGACCAGTACGAGGACCAGTACGACCAGTTCGAGGACCAGTCACACCAGTAGAAAATACCAGTAAAGACCAGCTTGAATTGGATACCAGTATGAAGACCAGTGAGACCAGTAACAAGACCAGTATACTGGACCAGTTAGACCAGAAAATCGATGTTCCAATTTCCAGAGTTATCAGTTAAAATTCTACTGGTCTAACTGGTCCAGTGGAACTGGTTTTTCCTTCTGGGAAGCGTCGCGTATATCAATTGTATTTTTTTGTATATTAGTTTAGTTAGTTTAGTTTATGTTTTAAACTCACATTGATCCATCCAGCGTCGGATCTAGTTTGGTTTGATTATTGATTAAGGCATAGGCCTATGTGGGAATCAATTTTGTTTTTATATTACCGGTAACTATATATTATGTAGGGCCTTTTACAAAATGTTCGAGACGGTTCTACCGAGCCTAAATTTCAACGCACGTCGCCCTCTGGTGTTGAAAATTTTACAGTTCCTCGTGCTAAAAAAGAGATCGAAAATTCACTCGAAACACACCCTAATTCTTCAAAATGGTATGCATATTCACTGTTTATATATCATTATCGTTAAATATGAATTTAGTGCTTATCCATTAGATGGATTTTATTTTATGCATGATTGTCATACAATGTTTTTAATTACATGAAGTGTCCGCCGGTTATAATTGCTTGGCAACCGCAAATTACCCTGATCCCGCCTATTGATTTTTGTGTATTTTCCCCAAAATGATGATTTCGTTATGGATGAGGCTGAGCCTGAGCGCTCCCAATCTTAACTTTTCTAATTATACTTTGATAGTAAATAAGGATAACTATTAGATCTATCTCAATTACGAAAATTAAGTGGTGAATTCAGTATTTTTTGTTGTCCTAAAATCTTTTGGCAATCCCGGATTCCCGGTGCTGCTTTCTTCATTCTTGATTTGGTCAGAGACAGAGAATGAAAATGATGCAGATTTAGAGAAACGCCTGGAGGCTGGACAGTCCAGTGAACACAAAGAAAGTGTCATGAGTGTGTGTGCTGTTGTTGTTTCAACTGCAAGGCAAGCAATCATGCATGTACTATGTAAAGGGAGGGGAGAGCGCTGAAAAGGGGGAAGGAAAGAGAGGACAAGAAAAGGGAGAGAAAAATAGTAAAAAGACATGAAGAGTAAGAGACAAAAGGGGGAAAAAAGAGAGGGTAGAGGAAAAAGAGGGAAGGGGAGAAAGGAGAAAAAAGGGGAGAGAGGAAAAAAAGTAATTAAAAAGCCGGGAAGTGGGGGGGGGGGGCAAATTCATGTTTGAGTTCGACCTTTGGGGTGCCAAATTGACCTGAAATGAAGCGGCATCAAATTTACCTTAAACTCGGGGGGGGGGGGGCAGGATACCAAATTGATGTTTGACCTTCAGATGTAACATGGAATAATAAAGATAAAATGGAATAATTTGTGCGAGGTTAGTATTAGTATACTATTGCTAACCTCGCACCATGAACCGCGTTTGGCAGTGGATTTCTTACTAGTGGGTCACGCATGCTGCGACCCCACTTCTAGCGTCCACAACACGTGACTTCTATGGCTTGATTTTTTTGTGCGTGGCGATTAGCCTAAATAATCCAGGCGGGGGTCAAAGGGTCCGCCCCCAGCTCCCCACTGTATTGGCAGCGCAAAAAAGAGAAAAAAGACGAAAATAGGGAGGGAGGAGGGAAAAAAGAGAAAAAAGGAGGGATATTGATAAAAGTGAATGAAATAAGGGGAGGGGGAAATTGAAAAATGGAAAAACTGCTGTATTCACTCATTCCATTAATATAACTATGCATCTGGTGTTCTTCAAAATAAATGGTTTATTGCCAAGCCAGGCTTTGTAGTGATACTTTTTCTTTTTTCCCCTGCTAAACCAGCTTAATATCAGCATCAATTTTCTTTTACATGTAAACCTTGCTTTAGGTTCTTTCATAAATTCAAGTTAAATGGCATTAATAATATATATATATATATATATATATATATATATATTTTTTTTTTTTTTTTTTATTAATGTATTTTCGTACCCAATGTATTTACATTGAGCATTGTCAACATGGAAATTTTTTTTATCAGTAGAGAGACAACATGATTTAAGAAATTTTTGCATGTTTAATTTCCACTTCTTATTGTTTGTCATAGGTATCCCTTCAACCTGTTCAGATTCTAAAGCATAATGCGGAGGAGGAGAAAGCAGAGCTTGCTCGTATGTCATCTTTCATTGGCGCCATCGCCATTGGAGACTTGATCAAGAGCACACTAGGTCCCAAAGGAATGGTAAGCCTGCGCGCGACACTGGCACTGGTCCGACGGTCCCAGACCAGTAAAAATTGCTGTCGGGCCAGTAACTTTTCAGAATTACCCAGATTTACTGGTCTGACGTGACCAGTAAAAAATATTTCAAGCTTATACAAATTATATTTTCTCCTCTTGTAAATTATAAAAATGGCTCTCATGAATTGTGCTGTGTGTACTGTTTGTTTGTATTTTTTTTTTGGGGGGGGGGGCAATAAAAGCAATAAATGACAGCAAAATAAACTTATTCTTGTTTATGGTGTTCTTTAGTTTGGGGGACCAGTATATTTAGGTTCGGACCAGTAAAATAAGGAGAAATTGGGTATCTACTGGTCCGACATGAACAGGTTGGACCAGTAGAAAAAAAGGGTTAGTGTGGAGCCCTGGCCGTAAGCTGTTCTGCTTGGAAAAAGGAATTTCTTTCTAAAGATGATCACCTTGTATTCTTAAAATTTAAAATGATCTAACAGATGGATTATTGGGGGGAAAAAATCAGGACAATGATGAAAAACAACTATGCCGATCATGTTTTATCTTTTCGTACATAAATATTCTTCGACTTTTATAGAAGCACAGAACGTTAGATTTGGTCTTCTAAACCTATTGCTTTTTGCTCTCAGGATAGTGAAATAAATGTGGTCTTTTACTCTCTATAACATTTGATTTTGTGAAAGGGATGAACTTTTATTGCATCATTAGTATAGATATTGTCAATGGTTTGCTTCCTCGAGATGCACCAAACTAATTTGACGATTGTACTTTTTATCCCCAGGACAAGATCTTACAGAGTAACAGCCCAACAGCACCACTCACTGTCACGAATGATGGTGCCACCATTCTGAAATCCATCGGAGTGGATAATCCAGCTGCTAAGATCCTTGTTGGTAAGTTGGATTGATGTTATTTGATGTTTATTGTTTTGTTTAGTTTTTCCTTAGGCTGTTACATCAGTGTACTTAGTGTAATTATCATTATTTATTGTATATTTTCAGTGTACATTTCAACTTGGTGGCCCCTTTTTATAAGCTCTGCTTTCTTTGGGGTTACCAAACCATCATTCTATTGTTATATTTAGTATTTGAATAATTATTTATATTGGTATCTATTTATGTAATTGTTTGTACCTGATGATGGTTAAATGAATAAATTTAATTGAATTGAAATTATCAGTATTCCTGTGTATGCATGACCATGTACATTTATTTGTGTTTTCATTGCTTGTAGTATTTTGGTATATCTTGAAAGGAAATGGTTTGACCAGGGAAGGTTAGCCAGGGTTACACCAGAAACAAATTCTCCCGAATCAATGCTGACTGATTCTGCACGAATAGGTCCCGACTCGGAGCAGAATCACTAAGAATTGACTGCCCAGAATACACTGAATGCCTCCCAGAATCCGACCAAATTCCATCCGAATAAATCCCGAATGTGGACCAAATGAAATTTGTTATGGCCACATTTGGGAGTATTTTGAAGGGTATTCGGCTGGTTTTAACATTTCAAAACGAGCCAAATCTCTCCTCGAATGTTCCCAAATCCCTCCTTAATTTTCTCTCATTCAGGGAGAGAGAATAGAGTTCTCCCGAATCCTCCCAATTACGATTGGCAGCTGATTCGGTTCCAGCTTTAAATACCAGCCCGTATGTTGCCCCTGGAATAATTTGATTCTGCTAACATACACGAGTGCCTGAAATCAGAATTGTTCTGATAAAATGATATAATTAAGGTCCAAATACAATAATTTCTTGTCCCAATGCTCTTTGTGGTCAGAATATCTCTTATGAGCAATGTAAAATTAATTTCCTATGTATTTCATGGAGGGGGGGGGGGGTTATTGTCAACCTGCTAATATAAACTATTTCATATGACTTGTATGGAAAAATAAATTCATTGTTTTTTATTATAATCAGATATCAGTAAGGTACAGGATGATGAAGTTGGTGATGGAACTACCTCGGTCACAGTACTTGCCTGTGAACTTCTCAAAGTAAGTCATCTTCCATTTGAAGCCCTTTGTAGTTTCAAAGTCACACTTTTCACACCATTCTTCATTGATATTTGAGTATGTTCATATGGTAATCCCCTCTCATCTTGTCAATCGATGTGACATGTTGTTCTATCTATGCAATATAGTGTTCTTTTAGAAAAGAAAACGCAAAGAGAAACTATGCGCGTTAGCTCAGTCGGTAGAGCGGGGGACTCGTATTCCGGTGACCCGGGTTCGATTCCCACTTGGTGCACTAGTGCCCTTTGGTAAGGCATTAATCCTCAGTACCAGGTCCTTCGGAGAGGACCTTAAGCCATCGGTCCTCTGGTTGCTTGCTTACAAGCATTCATGCTTTCTTAGCAATCAGGTAAAAAATCACCACCAATACCAAAAGGAATTCTTAGGCATTTAGTACACAGTGAAATTGAATCCCATGTGCATAGGGCCATGTAGAGTACATTATGATAGTCTTGATGCATCATACCCTTTCTCAATATTAGCAAGAATATATGATGAATTTTTATTTCAAGAATATGATTCTTATTCCATTTTCATTGAAACCTAAGGAATACTGAGGAGCACACTAAATATTCAATTTCATCGAAAATATTGTGGTTTGACCGTTGCAAAGAATACAAGAAAACTGTTGCATCCTGGGAAAAACAGATAGGAAGCTTTTGAGAAGTTTGGGTCTTGAGCATCGATATATGTGACCAGGCGCCACAAAACCCACAAAAAGTCATCAGGAATGAAATTTTAGTTAAATAGCCCTTCTGAAAGAGGAGATTCTAAGCTTTATAATGATATGTAACTCATTAATAAAGATTGATACTAACACATACAAGTAAGAGGAGAATGTTCACTACCACAGAACACTCCTTTTGAGAAAGGGGGATTAAAATCACTCGTCTATTGAAGAGAACTATTGTGTATTGTAGACAAAAGGAAGATTAAAAATCAATAGATTTTCAAAAGAAGGAATTATCAGATTGCCCCCAAAGTTCACACACTAATTAGGTACATCCTGTCCATTAGTTTGAACAAGTATCAATGTTAGAACTTATCCTGTTTTATATTTATAGTGGTTCAAAGAGAGATGAATATTCAGGTTTTCGTGTGAACAAAACATGATTACAATTAACTCCAAAAGACAAAAATAGGTCTAATAAAAACACTGAAAAACTACTCTTTAGGTTTGATTGGTACATCCAAATTTTTAAAGTAAATGGGGAGAGTATACTCTTTTAGAAAACACCAAAATCTTAAATTTGAATATTCTGACCAAAATACTCTTAATTGGCTCCAATTGACAATCACACAGTGCAACTTTTGGGGTCACATATAAAAAAGAAATATGGATAGAGGTACAGCGCTTTAAAAATAAACCACCAGAGATTCTTAACCCTATCTAGGCCGGGGGGGGGGGGGGCCTCGGAGGCCCCCTCAACGATCCGCGCAATATTTTCGCCGCGCGAAATGTTTTAACCGCGTCGCTCGCTGACTTTTTACTTTCAAGTCTTGCGCAACTTTTGAGACCAATTTTGGGTCACCCGGGTACGTGGTTCCGAAATTACGCAACATTGCGTAAGTGCATGTCAGACCAAAAATTGCTCAAAAACGTGATTTTGTGTACAAAGTCAATGTAAATTGTGTTTTCAACCAAAAATCATAAATGTATGTTTATTTTTAGTTTTGCTGGTCTAAATGTATTTATTTTATGCTTTTTATGATCTCAGAAGAGTCCCCAACTAATTTCATTGAAAAAACAATGAAAAACAAAAGGTAAAAAAAACAAAGAAATACATAAGAAAATGATTTGATATCGCAATTTTGTTCATGTACACTTGCTAAGAACACCACAAAGAGTTTCTATACCAAAAATTAGAACATTTGGAGCTTTATTTAGGGAGTTAGAGAAAAAAGTATGATTTCGCATACTAATTACGCATAAATTAGCATAATCACTTACTAGCAATTCGCATGAAATAAATTACTATACAATTTTGTAGATTATGTCCCAGACAACCCGCGTACCAATTTTCGGCGCGATCGCACGGTCGACGGCCGAGATCTCAAGGGGGGGCCTGGGAGGCCTCCCCCCCGGCCATATGAACTTCGAAAATACCCCGGCCTAGATAGGGTTAAACTCCAATAGGTCAAGCACACACAAAGTTACATACTCTTTTCTCTTGCTTGTGCATGCTGTTTTTTCTTACGTGTTGGTATTCCCCCATGTACTGTTAATTGTGTCATGGAATACTTATAATGTAGCTTCAAGGTCATGTGTGCCGCAGCATACAACAAGCTCTGTCCAGGATCCGCACCCGATTACAACAAGTCTCTTATACACCACTATCAACCTGCACGCACACTGCGATCATCCCAATCTAGTCTCTTGCATATCCCACTATCTAAAAAATCCTGGGGCGATCGAGCCTTTGCTCATGCCGGACCAGCCCTGTGGAATTCACTTCCACAGGAGCTGAAGAACTCAAACTCTGCAACATCCTTTAAGGGCAACCTAAAATTGCATTTGTTCACCAGCAGGTACTAGGTTTGAAGACAGTAATTTTTCCTCATTTTTAATTTACCCTTTCTTGTACTTTTCTTAGTTCTATTTTGCTCTCTTCTAAGCGCCTTGAGCATTTAATCAAAATGGAAAAGACGCTATATAAATCATATGTATTATTATTATTATTATTATTATATCAGTGGTCTCGTGCGGGTGTTGTTCATTGTAGCTGTGATATACTGGCTTTAATATTTAACATTGAAATTTCTTCATAACAGGAAGCAGAGAAGCTTGTTGGCCAGAAGCTCCACCCTCATACGATCATCGCTGGTTGGAGGAAAGCCATCGATGTCGCCGTAGCTGCACTTACACAGGCATCTGAAGATCACAGGTAAAAAACGTCAATCAAGCCCCTCTGATAGGCTGTAAAACCATCCATTTACCATACAGGACATTTGATATTGCAGTAGTTGAACCAATGCACATGATCCAGGGCTGTTTCATGATGCTTTTGATTCTGGGAATTCACTTGCATTGCAAGGATTCAATTTCTCGGTCTCGTATTGTGAACTCTGGGTCTCGTAACACAAATGTTAGCGATTAATCGTATGCTTGATTTTCACAATTAATTTTACATTGTAGTCAATGCAATCAATATTCTACAATAATTGCCAAGCTTTGTGTTATGGTCCCCTGGTAAAACTTGTGTCATGGTTTAACTATGGATAGCCAACCATAACATAAATCACTGAACAGTATAGATTAAATTTACCACCTCATCTCTCGAACAATTCCTAGAATTCAAGTCTGCCATTTTTATGTTACATTCATTCATTGCCTGTTGTACTTTATCTAAAATTGTATTAACTTTTAAATTATAGCCTTTGCATATTACTACACTGTATATTTTTTACTATGTAATTTATTGTGCCAACACCAACTTGTAAACATGAATTTTCTAGCTCCTGCTGTTTTTTCATGTGCGATTGTTATCGACATGTTTGATCATCAATAAAGACCATTTTTAAATTGAATTGAATGATGACTAACATCCTTTTATTCACTCTTATTGCATGGGAAAAGAACACAAGCTAACATATGAAATTCATAGGATGTAAACATGAATTTAACATTGTTTGTTTCCCATAATTTCAGCTCAGAGTTGACCATGGCCTAAGATTCAGATTCAGATATTTTATTGTCCATGATGCAATAGTTCATATGGAAATTCAATTTGTTCACACACAACAATTTGGAATGAAAAATAAATAATAATAATATAGGATTCATATAGCACACGTATCCATCTTGTTTGGTGCTCAAGCTGCTCCTATATTACCGCAGCTAACCTAGTCTACCGATTCCGGTGCTCACAGCTTTTTGATGAATTACTTCCTGCCAGTACCCATTTACCTCACCTGAGTTGAGTGCAGCACAATGTGGGTAATTTTCTTGCTGAAGGAAAACACGCCATGGCTGGGAATCGAACCCACGTCCCTAATATTGAAAGGCAAGAGTTTTTACCACTAGACCATGACGCCCCCACTTATCTCATACACACAAGGAAGATAACATTGTTTCAAAGAATACACACAAACATTCTGCAAATAAATAGTTATACGAGACTTCAGAATACAAGCCAATTATGGTTTCTGTCTTTAGATACAATATCATGTTTTTGATTTGAAAATTGATCTTTAACAGATATTGGGTGATTTCAAGTCCAGTGTTGGTGTTGGAAGCACAATTTGGATTGCATTTTCTAGCTCCAAATCCTATTCTGAGTTTACTCAAATAATACAAATCACGATACAGACAGCTCAACACCTAGAGAGTGACTTTTCAGGACCAACTTCATTTCACGTTTGGTGCTATGCTCATGTAAAAATTGACCTAACACCAACACCAAAAGGTCAACACCAAACTTGAAATCACCCAATGTGTCCAGATATTAATATCTTGTATACTCTTTTATCTTTTTTTTTCCTTGTTACTTTATAGTGATGATCCTGAGAAATTCAAATCTGATCTGATGAAGATTGCATACACTACACTGAGCTCTAAGATAGTCAGTCATGACAGAGATAAGTTCTCTGCCCTCTGTGTTGATGCAGTTCTACGACTGAAGGTAAGTCATTCACATGACATGCCAACTGAGTGGCATGGGGTGGGACCAGGGACAATGTGCCCCGAGCACCAATTTTGTGGTGGGGGGTGGACACAAACTGATTCTCCCCCAGCATATCCTGGTCTGAAATAGTCCAGTTAAATTAGGGTTAAAGTCGAGGAAATCTCCCCCCCCCCCAAAGAAAAAAAAATCTGTCAGTAATCTACAGGGAAAGTAATCCTTTCATTCAAAAATAGGTTACCATAAAAACTTGTATATAAAATGTCTCCTTTCATTTCTAAATATTTTTTAGTGTTGGCAGGTTTGCTCATATTTCACCCCTCCCCCAAAATGTTAAAATTTGACCCTCAATGCTAATTGATCTTGTTTGTGTTTCTACCACAGGGAAAGACTGATCTCCATGCTATTCAAATCATCAAGAAGCTCGGTGGGAACATGAACGAATCCTACCTTGATGAAGGTTTCTTATTGGACAAGAAGGTCGGTGTGAACCAACCCAAGAGGATAGAGAATGCTCGCATCTTGGTGGCTAACACCCCCATGGATACAGATAAGATTAAGGTTAGTCATTGTAATGAAAGAACAAAGTAACTTACATGGTGGGTGTTTCATAAAGTTATTCCTAAAGTTACGCCTGACTTTATGAACGACTTGAACATGTTCTACGGTGCTAAGTCAGCTGTATAGGGATATATCATGTACATGTAGCACGAGAAAGAATAATGATAATAAGAATAACTGGTTTTTATATAGCGCTTAATCAATCTACGACTGCTCAAAGCGCTTCACAATTATTATTACCCAGTCACTGGATTCATAGAATTTCAAGCAGCCTGTTAGGTGCACACATGCTAAACCAACCGCAATGACGGTTGTTTCCTACCGGTTCCCAATTAGCACCTGGGTGAGAGTGGCAAAGTGTGGATTGATGCCTTGCCAAAGGACCCTAGGCCATGGTGGGATTCGAACACACAACCTTCTGATTATTTGTATGAATTGAATAAATAAGAAGTATGTGCCAAATCAATAATTCCATTGGAAAAAAAAACTTGCTCAATAATAGAAATATTAGCTATGCATCTTTTGCAATAAATGGCGTCATGAGTTGCGATAAACTTTTATTTTTGTTCTTTATTTCTTTGCATTTGGATCCGACTGCAAAGCCAAATGTGTTGCTTCATATGAAGTAAGTTATTTTTCTTGTTTTTCAGGTTTTTGGTTCTCGAGTGAGAGTGGATTCGACAGCTAAGATCGCAGAGCTCGAACTGGCTGAGAAAGAGAAGATGAAGGAGAAGGTTGATAAAATTCTTAAACATGACATCAATGTCTTCATCAACAGGTATGCTGTTTATTTCCATTCTGATTAAATAGATACATTTGGCTTAGATCAATTAGAGAGATCCATTTATTTTGCCCATTTATGCTGTAATGTGGAAATGTGCCCTGTCAAAAATGCGAAAGTATTTACTTTGTTATGATTCATGGTTGTAATTCTAGCCCAAGGAACTTTGTTGTAATCATGTCTTCTAGATATGAATTCTAGATATGTACCAGGGGGCCGTTTCATAAAGCTGTCCGTGAGTTAAGAGTGACTTTAAGAACGACTGATGATCCTCATGCAGTGGTAATATTCACCATTAAATGTTCATTGATGATTATTTAGCACGTAAGAAAGGATCACCAGTCGTTCTTAAAGTTGCTCTTAACGGCTTTATGAAACACCCACCTGGGGGGTGTTTCACAAAGATTTAAGTATGACTTAGAGTCGCATTTAAATACCAAGTTGCGTACGGTATGAAAGGCTTGACAGCATTGGTCAGATCGTGTCATGAGGACGCGCACTGCTGCGTAACTATCAATAAGATCGCGCGTTCCATATCATGTACGCGTAGGCATTTAAGTGCGACTTAAGTCATACTTAAATCTTTGTGAAATACCCCCCAGGTCTGTGGTTCTTTTCTGAATGCATGGCAGGGTCCATCACAAACATGCAGTACATTAACATTATTATAATCATAATACACAGATATAACACAATCAAATATAGTGAAAATTGTATTTTTGGAATAAAGTCATGTGCATTTTATTTTATTCCATGCACATTATTGGGCTTAACTTTTCCAAAACTATATGATGACATACATGAATTGTAATCGCACACGGCTGACAGGGAACAATTTTCCTGGTATCGCATCGCAATTTGCTCCACATTTTTGAAAGACTGCTATGCATAGAGTCTTTCGTATAGCATATTTTTACATAGGACTGTACATTGCTTAGTTGAGAGCTTTTCTCTTATGACCAAAAATGCTATTCAAATTTGTAAAGCAAAATTATTCCCTGGGCCGAACATGGTAAATATAGGCAAAATTTGCACCGGTTCGAAACCTTACCTGTGTTTGCCGTTGCTCCCTCTTGTATTCTTCCTAATTCTTTAACATATCTTCCCTTGTCTAGGCAACTGATCTATAACTACCCAGAGCAGCTGTTTGCTGACCAGGGCGTAATGGCCATCGAGCATGCAGACTTTGAGGGTGTAGAGCGTCTGGCCTTGGTGACCGGTGGAGAGATTGTTTCCACCTTTGACCGCCCTGACCTGGTCAAGCTTGGCCGTTGTGACCTCATCGAAGAAGTCATGATTGGTGAGTACTACAAATGGCACGTTGTCATTTGGTCTGCACCTTCTTTGTATACATTTCTTTTGGTCTCATCCGACATAGTTTAATCCTAGTTCATCTACAACCAGGGCTCCGTTACACAAAGGTTTGCGATGAATTGCAAACATGAAAGAACAGCACTGATTGGTTCCCGGTCAGTATTTTAGACAAAGTGCGCCTGCAACGATGATCTTGATTGGTCACTGGTATTTGTGTCACAGAGCCCTGATCTAGTTACTATTTGGTATAATGTCATTTAGCTCCATTTATCATTTTGTTTGATTTCCAGGTAGGCTATAACCAACCATGTTTTCTAATGTCCACTTGGTCTCACATCACTTAGTCTGTATGAGGAGATGAAGTGTTTATGGACCAAAGTTGTCATTTACAAAGTGTATAATTAATTAGTAGACTGTTTATCTCATAAGTGGGTGGAGCGACATTTGCTCCTGCAACGATTGCTCTGGGGTTTATTTCATCTAAGAAGTAGGGTTAGGGTTGCAATAGGGTATTATGTTCGGTTTAAGGTTAGGGTAAGGCATAATGTTAAACCCACGGTTGAAGTTTATCATTTGATTAGTGTGTGGAATTTAGAGCCGAGCAATTGTCGCCAGAGCAAATGTCATGGAACCCAAAAGTACTCGTAAGGTAGGGTTCAGGGATTAAATGTCGGTGTTAATCTCTACACATTTTTTTTTCCTGCAGGCGAGGACAAACTGATCAAGTTCTCTGGTGTAGCTCTTGGCGAGGCTTGTACCGTGGTACTGAGAGGAGCCACCCAACAGATTCTTGACGAGGTCGAGCGTTCGCTTCATGACGCCCTCTGTGTCCTGTCACAGACAGTCAAGACCACTCGGACAGTGCCAGGAGGAGGTAGGGCTTTCAAATATTGTTCTGTGTGTACTGTAGTCATGTTGCTAAGTTTACGCTACTGACTCTAAACTGACTGACAAGTGCTTTTTGACAGGCAACCTTTAAACATATTGATTGAGTTGGAACCTGTTATATTGCTTTCTTTTTTAATGTATCTGATGTGTTTTGATCATCTATGGAAAGTATGCTTTATACAGTACATCATTTTACCTAGGATAACCACTTCAGTTCTAAAAACTGTTCTCCCAGCAAGCCATGCTCGACATGATACTATTACCCCAACTTTAGTTGGGCTGCCTAGGCACCCGAGCATTATTTCGTTCTAATGAGTACACATATACTGCACCTTGGTTGAGAGTGGTATTTGTTGATGAACGCCTTCCCAAGGGCCTTAAGCGCTACATGATTCCTATGTATTTATTATTATTATTTTTATTAGGTGCATCTGAGATGTTGATGGCTAATGCCGTTTGTGAGTTAGCAGCCAGGACACCAGGCAAAGAGGCTGTTGCCATTGAGGCATTCGCCAGGGCCCTGAGACAGGTAAGACAGTAGTTTTCTGGAGATTTAGGAGTATTAGGCCCGTATTCTGAACTCCGGTTTGAATTAAATCCTGGTTTAAAGTTGTAGTTTAACCCTGGAGAGTCAATTGGGGCACAAATCTCTATTAGTGCATGTTTAATTTATTAACTCTTACGACACTCAAATCATTTATAACTGTCTCAGAATGATAACTGAAATATTTATTTTCTTCATTATGAAAACAAAGGGAAACAAAATAGTAAATATAAGAAATATACAATACAAGCAGAATCTTTGAGTTTTTGGCTCCCCATAATTATAGCAGAGTTAGACCATGGTCTAAGTGAAACCTGACTTCAGAATACGGGCCCAAAGGTTGAGGGTCATGTATATTATATTCTTGACCTGGCAGTGATGTAGGCATAGATTTTGAATTTGTGCTGTTGGGAGTCCATCTAGTTCGGTATTCATGTATGTTAATGATTTTTGATGATGTAGTGGCAATTAACTTTGGTTGTAAAGACATTCTCAAGAAATAGCTATTGGCTACAACAACAGGAAATAATTATAAAACGATATAAGATTTGTATAGCACACATATCCACCTTGTTAAGTGCTCAAGGCGCTCCTATATTGCCCCAGCTAAGCTTGTCTACCGATTCCGGTGCGCACAGCTTTTTGAGGAATTACTTCCTGCCGGTACCCATTTACCTCACCTAGGTTGAGTGCAGCACAATGTGGGTAAATTTCTTGCTGAAGGAAAACATGCGGCGCCATGGCTGGGAATTGAACACACTAGACCACAACGCCTCCTCATGGCTTTAGCTGTAATGTTAATTTTGCTACTGCTGCTGCTGATGATGATGGCGGCAATGACAATTTTTTTTCTTTACTCTTAGCTACCAATCATCATTGCTGATAATGCTGGATACGATTCGGCTGAACTCGTCTCTCAGCTCAGAGCGGCACACACAGAAGGAAATTACAAGATGGGTTTGAGTAAGTCTTTTACATCACTTTGCTAGTCCTTCTCTATGAGAAGAAGACAGATTGTATCACTTTCTTTATGAAGATTAAATTATTGTTATAGCTATTTAGAGAGAACCTTCCAAAGCTGCTTATTGTTGGTTTGGGGGTGGCTTGCCGCATATGATGGGGCTTTCTGTGATTATCTTTACTTGATTAATTTTTGGAATCTTATCATGAAATGTCAATATTCACTAATATGTATTATGATTTTGTGTTAATTCCTATGTAAAGCGCATAGAAACACTCGTTAAAAGCGATATTTGAATGCAAAATATTATTATTATCTCATGGAAGCATTCGTAATGTGTTGTATTGTTTTCTTTGTAGATATGAATAATGGTACAATAGGAAACACCATGGAACTTGGGGTACTGGAGTCGTTCCAGGTGAAACGTCAGGTAGTCCTCAGTGCATCAGAAGCCGCAGAGATGATCCTACGAGTTGATAACATCATCAAGGCCGCACCAAGGTGAGCTTCGCATTCACATAAGGAGGGAATGTATGATAACTTATGGCTGAAATGATAGTAGTAGTATTAGTGGGAGAGGTAGTATAGTAGTAGTAGTGGTGGTGGTTGTGGTGATGTTTGGAGAAGTTAAAAAGTCCACATTATCACATAGTCATCATCCTCATCATCGTCAACATGGACACCGTAGTCATGGACACCATAGGCATAATCATCAAAATTGTAACAACCATGATGATCATCATCACCATTATCGTCGTCGTCGTCATCATCATCGTCACCACCACCATCATCATCATCATTATCTCACCACCATAATCATCATCATCATCACCATCATCACCACCACAATCACCATCATCATTTCCTTCATAATCTATATACTATCTTAATTTCATACCAATTTACTCAAGCACCACACCAAGAATAATCTCACATTTTCCTTCTATTTTGAAATTAATGGAAATGAGAGTTGAAGAGGAAGTAGGCCACATTAAAAACTCTCTATCTATTCTACATCCACATGTCATCCCCAACAGTTCCACTGTGGTATTAGCAGCATGTACTCATTTCTTTGATCTTTTAGTTACAATAACACTGCAGGATTCATTATCATAATCTGTCTAGTGTGTCGGAAATTGCTAGCCAAAACCGGCCTTTTTGCTAAGTGATGTAGAATTTGCAAGACTAATGAATAGGAGAAAGAGGTACTCAGAACCTGGAAATGATTTTATTTGTTGGGAGCGTGTTTTCTCATGATCTGTTTTGATGCTATCAACAATCTTCTTGACGATTTTTGCATCTTGTATAGTTACGTGATTGTCTTAAATAAAAATGCCATTGAAATCATGCCTAGGTTTATTAATACTGGCAGGGAGATAATAATTCGTTGTGCCATTATTTTTTTTCAGAATGACGCCTTCATTAATTTGTTGCGCAGTTCCCGTTTTTTATGTCTTACCCCCATTTTTCTCCATTCATATTTTACTTACTAAGCTGTGAAAATAATGATGATTGGAGAGCATAAAACTTATTATAAACTAGAAAAACAGATGACAATTTTTTCAGGAAGGTCCCCATAATCTGGACCAAACTTGAATAATAACAAATTTCCCTATTCACAAACCAGGTTTTAATCATACTTTAAAGTTTAATATAAATACCAGTTGTGGTAACAATATCAAAATGAGTTCCAACAGAATCCAATGAAATTGCCACCAAAGTGTATGCATGTGTAAATGAAATATATGTGCCAAATAGCTCTGGAAGAAATGCGTAATTGCTGAAAAATGAACAAAATTAGCACAAAATTCCATCAAGTGTCGGGTATTTTTCGAAGCAATATTAATACACTGTCCCACATATGCATTTTTGTGTTAGTGATCGTCAACATTAACAAATTTCAGCTAAGATTTCATGATTTTACAAAGACAAGTTTACATTAAATAATGTACCAGATCTAGATGTATGATAATATTTTTGACAATTAACCTTTATTTCAAAATACTTTCTCATGAAATAATTGTTTGCTGCAACTACTGTCTTTTACCTTTCACCTGTCTTTTGCTTTGCTTTGCATCTGTTACAGTTTGGTTCATGTAATGATTTCCCACCTTTTTATCTTTCCAGGCAACGAAATGATCCCGGTCATTGAGAGATGCTGACCGCTGTACATATTCATCGTTGGAGCTTACTTGTGGCTTTTGATGTACGCTGATATCCTGTAGAGTTATAACAGAACACCATTCGATAATCAATTCCCGGGCCTGTTTCTTCAAGAGTTGCAACTATTGTAACTTTGCCATTAATGTAACTACTGTAGAAACCTTGATTGTGATTGGCTGTTGAGCACCGTTACCATGGTAGTTGCTATAATGACAAAGTTACCACAGTTGTAAGTCCTTTGTGAAACCAGCCCGTGGAGGCTGTTTCACAAAGCCGTTTGTAAAGTTATGAATGTCTTCATGGACTACTTGAATGCATTCTTGGATACTTAATACAATGTAGGGTCTAATCCTGTTATTAACCAGAATTTGAATGCAAAGTTTATTATCAAAATTTGATTTATGCTAAAAAAAATCAATCCCACTAGCTAAACAGCAGGGAAATCTTGTTGTTAACCAGAATTGTTTAGAATAACTTTGCAAATAGCTTCATCAAACACCATCCAAGGAGAAGGGGCAGGGGGGGTGTTTCACAGAGATTTTAGCATGACTGATACCCCTTTCATAAACCTATCCTCCAATTAGCCGCCTAAGAGTAATGCGGATAATTCAATAAAAATTGCGTTCACAAACTCCGAAAATTATCCGCACTATTTTTACGAGCGCCCGTCCTGAAAAAGGCGGATAATCATCATGGCAACCGCACACACCCCCTCCGATGCGGTTGTGTTGGAAAAGAGTGACCTTGTGACCGCACCATGGCAATTATCCGCATTACTTTTGAAATGCGTTCATATAGTCAAAATCTGGTCCCGATGCTGCTATTATGCGGATAATTGCAGCATCAAAATAATAAGGATAACTCTGGTCCTCCTCCGATTTTACGACCAAATTATGCTGCTATTAGCCGCATAATTGGGTTTATGAAAGGGGTATTAGATTCGTATTTAAATTCCCATTTGCATTGGAGTATGAAACTCATCATTGCATTGGGCAAACCACGCCAAGGGGGCATGCGCTACTTCATATTTAAGGTCAAGTCCACCCCAGAACATTGTTGATTTGAATGGATAGAGAAAAATCAAACGAACATAATACTGAAAATTTCATCCAAATCGGATGTAAAATAAGAAAGTTATGACATTTTTAAGTTTTTCTTATTTTTCACAAAGCAGTGATATGCACAAATCATTGATATGCAAATGAGAGAGTCGATGATGTCACTCACTCACTATTTCTTTTGTTTTTTCTTGTTTGAATTATACAATATTTCAATTTTTACAGATTTGACAATTGGGACCAACTTGATTCAACCACAAACTGTTAAAATAATGGTAATTGCACATGTTCAGGGAGGAATAAAAGTTTGTTCCACATGACAATGAGAAGAAAATTCGAATTTTTCATATTTCATATAATAAAATACAAAAGAAATAGTGAGTGGGTGACGTCATCTGTCTGCTCATTTGCATACCCACCAGGATGTGCATATAACTGTTTTGTGAAATTAAGCAAAACTTTAAAATGTCATAACTTTCTTATTTTACAACCGATTTTGATGAAATTTTCAGTGTTGTGTTTGTTGGATTTTTCTCCTTTTATTCAAACCAACTTTTTATTGGGGTGGACGTTATATATCATGTGCGCATACGCATTTAAGCTGGACTCTTAGTCACACTTAACTCCTAAAGAAACACTCCCTATTCCACAATGTTCAAATGTCATGGGACGTTTTCGTGAAATGCTTCTCTCAACAATATTATATAACCATTGTCTCTCTCCACATATTTATCTGTCAACATTATGTGGTGCTAATCAAGCAACTATAGGACTTGAACGGATGTTGCACTGAGAAAATAAAACATTCTTTTCATTATCGCACATATGTATCAAAACGTTGATATCCCAGCAAAATGGTAACAATATCTAGAATGATGATTGATATTTGGCTAACAACATCTAGCAGTGTTTATATTACAACTTGGTAATAAGCAGGGTCATTAAATGGGAGCAATGCTTCATTCTCGTGTCGCATCTCACCAAGAAAATGTCAGTCGGGGACCATGAAAACAGATGTTGATTGGTGTTTGGTTCAGTAGTTTTTAGCACTGTTCATATTACCGCTCTCTCACTAGCAGCGCTCTAGTCAGTGTCATATAGTGGGAGCAGTATGTTGTTATCGTGTCACATTTCACCAAGTATATAGCAATCAGGAAGCATGGAAACAAGCGTGAATATGAAACCACAACTGATGGAATACATTAACATAGCATCCTAAATGTAGGCTTATTTATAATCTACAAGATGTAGCCTGGAAAATGGATGGGGGTGAAATGCGTTCACTTTCCCAGGCATGTGTGAGATTTTATCTGATTAATTGGTCTTTATCGTCTTCTACTTGTTTTGATGAACCGAAAAAGGATTGAATAGTGATTTCATGGCGATGAGGTGGATTTATTGAGATCTAACGCATGCCTTGTGCTAAATTGCCATGTGGTTAAAATAAAGTGGCAGATGAACATAGTTTATACCAGAAATTCACTTCTTCCTTATAATTGAAATCTAAGATGAATTTAAAATGAAAATGGAAGCTTTAGATCAATGAAAGATGGAGAAAAAAAATTGAAAAAAAAAGTAAGTTCTATTCAAACTCCAATTATCTAATCTGTGATGTTTTACTTTCACAGCATAGCACCGATAATACACGACTTGTCCTCTCAATTTTCTTTTTCTGCTTGCACTGAAAGCAAAATCAGGCAATCCCCTTCGAGGTTTTGAGCTTCGTATTCTGGTAATTGGATTGCGATCCAAGTCTGACTTTAATTACTTCATATAACCAATTAAAGACTCCAAATCCGTGCAGATTTATTGGGAACATGCTGGCAATCACGTGGGCTTGAAACCACAATTAGAATTTGCAAAAGAACACATGTTCCCCATGTGCTATATGTACTTTACTGGCTGATTATACTATTATCTCATTACTGATGGCAATTTCACTCAAAATGTTACCCTGGAACAGACATATGAGAAGGAAAAACCCCCATTAGAGCATTTCCATGAATGCGCAGGATGCTATTATCTTTAATATTCCTAAAGACAATCGTCTTTCTTTTCACTCCAAAATGTTATTTGGAAAGGACAGATTTTGCAGAAAATACCCTAAAAAAGCATTTCAATATATGCACAAGAAGCTTAATTAAAATGTAGTGGTGTGTAGAGAAGAGTTGAAGGAAATCAAGGAAAAGTAATGTGCTTGATGTATACCTGATTTCATTGTAAATGTAGTGATGCGATTGTTTCTTATTATCCGAGTGAGATGGTGTGATTTTTTGTTGTTTTCTTTTGTACTTTCGAGATAAATTTGAACCAAGGTATGGAAGCATTAAATGTGAATGTAACGATGAAAAAACTTTTGAGTTGTATATTGTAATGATGTACAGTCAAATCTGTGTTAGCAGCCACCTGCCTATAATGATCACTAAAGCCGATTCCAACTCAAGCAGATTGTGTGTATAAGAACCTGTCTATAGCAGCCACCTGCCTTACGAAGGACAGTGTTTCCACTCTTGCCGAAATTCAGGAAATTTTGACTTTTTCCAGGAACCGTTCGGGAAATGAAAAAATTCCAGGAAATTTCGGGAAATCCAAAAATTACAATTAAACGTAGCAAGTTTTAATATTCATGTTATATTTAAAGGAGAATGAAACTCTTGGAGCAAGTTAGCTTTTGTGAAAGCAGAAAAATCAAAGAATAAGATCAACAAAAGTTTGAGTAAAATAGGACTAGCAATAGAAGAGTTATGAGCATTTGAATGTCGAGATCACTAATGCTATGGAGATCCTCCCATTGGCAATGCGACCAGGATCTATGATGTCACAGATGAACAACTCTCCCCTTCAGGACACTGAAAATATACCCCAAAACATCTCTTTTTGCTCATTTCTCATCATATGACAAACGATTCATCAATGATATAATGTTGTGAAACCTCTGTACTTGTCCTCTCATAAAGAGAACACCTCACCTTGAGAAAGACTCTATAAAAGTGAGAATATAAGTGAAATAAGTACTAAAGTAATGAGGGAGTTGTACGTGTGTGACATCACAGATCTTGGTCGCATTGCCAATGGGAGGATCTACATGGCATTAGTGATCTCAATATTCAAATGCTCATAACTTTCTTATTATTCATTCAATCTTCCTCAAACTTTCAACAATATGTTTCTTTGATTTTTCTCTTTGATATGGATTCAGCTGGTTTCAAGGGTTTCATTCTCCTTTAAAGAACTGTTTACATGGTTACTTAGATCAATAGCTGAAAATTTTAGGCTCGCGCTCACATTTTACATTGTTCCTATTTTTAAGGTCGTGAAAAAAAAAAAATTCCTTGATTTTGGTCACTTGGACCAAATTTAGGCACGCTGTATTATTGCCCGATTTTTGTTAAAAATCAAACTTGAAAATTCCAGGAAATGTCTATGAGTTTTGGGATTCAGTTTCGGGAGATTTGTTTTGGATCTGTGGAAACACTGACGAAGGCTATATTTTGTTTTTTCCTTTGGATGGTCACTGTAGGCAGGTTTTTACTGTATTTCAATTCTAAATCAAAGACAATGATGAACAAAACTTTTTTTTTCATATCCTTATGTGCATTGTATTCAATGTCATTCCCTTTGATTAAAAAAAAAACGGAAAGGAAGCAAAATCAAATGTATGTACACACTTTCAAGATATCTGCGACTCAAAAATCATTTGATTTGATGTTTAGTATTGCAACTCGATTTAATTGCAACACAAGCACTAGATCGTGATTTTCAAGGGCCTTTTTCTGGGGGGGGGGGGGCCCTTCAGTTTTACAACATATTACAAAACAGGTGGCGAATGGGAACTTACAGCTCCTATTTGTTAGAGTCAATTCATAGTTAACCAATGTCTGTTAATTTACATTATGAAGAAAATATATATTTTATACTTGCTTTAAGTGACAGGTGAACTTTTTAGCAGTCGGTAAATTTATCCATGTATTATAGATGGAACGGGTATAGCCCTCCCCCCCCAAAAAAAAATGGATTCTAGACCAAATGAGTAGTAGATGAGCAGGTTGTAGATGAAGTAGTTTTGGACGTTATAATGTGATACGTTATACAAGAACTGCGTTATGATTTCCGACTCAAATATGCAAATGTGTCGATACCATCTTCTAGGTCAAATTTTGCCCAAAGTCTAAGAGATCTCTGTTGTCCTCGGATATTTGGCCTACCCAGAGTCACCTGCCAGCCTCTCTCATGCCCAAAACACCAAAAACACTAAAAATGAATTTCACGGAAGCTGATCAAATATTTTACAGAGTGAAGCATATTTATTTGACACAAAAAATTAACATCTAAATTCTGCAACCTTTCTGTGATCACATACATCATTATGTTACCTCCTGCATTCCTGCAAGTAGCTTTTAACCACATGGTCAAGAAAACAAAATAAACATCTAAAAATTCAATATGGTATACATTTTATACAAGATATAAAAACACACACACAGATAAGAACACTTGGGACTTCAGAGTCCACAGGTTCGGCATTTATACACATAAACAGTGGCTCAATTTGGTGAATTAAAATAACTGGTTGTCGTTCATAAAGTATGGTATTAAAAGTCATCCCAACGTTCTGTACCAGCTGCACAGAAATGTTAGTGCTAACAGGGCACTAACAATAGGCCCGGTCACATCTTTTGGATTGCGATGTCAAACACTGATCCAAAATGTAAGTAACGTTTCCAGTTGTAACAGGGCTTCTCTTAGCAATAACTTATTGTTTGTTAAGTGCTAACATTGTTTAACACAGAAGGAGATCAATTTGGATGAACAAAAAAAAATACAAAACATTGTTTCATAATGCATTAAACTAAGAGGAAATCATTAACTTTGGAAATTCTTGGTCAGCTTGAAGAAGAAATGCAAGGACCTGCCTACATGTATCTTACAAGTAAAAATTGAGCAATATACAGATCTACCCTTTTATTTGTGTGTAGACTTGGTAGCAAATTTAGAAAGCAACTATAAGGTGACAAATTTCATTTAAATGTGCACCGAATACCTTTGCTCTTACGTGTACATATTTGGTAATAATGCTAGCTTGCAATTTTCAATTCTTTTGAAATAAAAAAAGTTCACATTGTTAACATGGCAGAATATTTCTGTCATAAGATCTAGCATTTACAAATATTCAACTAATAACCAGAAAGATTTTCTTTAAAAAAGATATATTTATCTATTTAAAAAAAAGCAGAGCATCTACCAAATATTGGCAAATTCATAATAATATCTCTTTATTGACAGTGCTACAGATATACCTTTCAATATAAAATTTGATAGAATTTAAGGGAATTTTGAATAGTTTGCCACAAAACTGGTTGCATTAAAATAATTTCTACTGGGAGAGAGAGTTGAAATGCTGTACACCTCTGTAATTCAAGAATTGCTTATACAATGTAAGTTCAATAATACATTTTCCAACCATTTATAACAGTTTCCCTGACTTATTTAAACTGTGGGATTTATGTTTCTTTATTCATTTTGTGTGAATATTAGCACATCCAGACGTCACAGTATCTGCCTACATTTTATTGGACGCTCAACTCACATGGTTTTAAAAACGATCAGAAGTGAATGAAATATGGATAGATAATAAACGGTGAATTAATGTTTGGAATGGATGTATTTCACTTTCATCATACCCCCCCCCCCAACCTAAACATAGATAAATGCCAGTTGTAACGATTTTAAAATGAGTTTTTACAGAATTCGATCAAATGACACCACAAGTGTCTGTTTGTACGAGTATGAAATATACCAAAGGATTTTGGAAAAAATTGTGAAATTGCTGAGAAAAAAAGCAAGATAAGCATATTTCATCAAAATGTCAGGTATTTTTCCAAGCCAGCTTAGATTTCATGATTTGACAAAGTTCAGTATGTAACTGTACAAGATCTAGGTCTAGGATGATACGGTAACAAACTTTGTTTTACAGACTTCTCATAAAATCGGTGTTTACTGCAACAACTTTCATTTATCTGTAAAGGAAGAAAAAACTACAGTGAAATATCATACCAATATCATAATCACTAATGATTTCTTTTGTAACTCACTTACATGAAGCTATCAAAGATCTTTCTCAACCCAAAACGATTCATTAGACATAGTGTAATGAATGACTTTGAAAGCTGTTGGAAAGGAGGTAGTTTTGCATTGAGATAGTTCAACATTTTTTTGCAGATTTTCTCTGACAAGTCGGGAGACTTGCATTCTTCTGTTTTTCCCTTACTTTGTGCGTAAAATAAAAACGAAATAGAATTTAAAAAATGAAATTAAAGTGTGTTTATATCAGACCTCGCTGAAATTGTAATTCCATACATTTAACCTAATATCTCAGTGGAGAAATATAATCTATTTTCTTCTTGCCTTATTTGAACAAGAAAAAAAAGAAGGAAACATTGTTGCCAATTTTACGAATCAAAGGTGTTATTTCAGACCTTTAAAAAAACCTTAACTTGATACAGATCACCTAATATCGAAGCTGATGTTTAACATTGGAAACCATTTTTTTCAGAAATAGGAAATATTTCCTCATCTACATTATGTTTATTTATATACATTTATAGATATTTTATATTCATTTGTACTCATTTATATTTTTATTCATATTCATCTATTTCTATTCATGTAGTTAAAGAAAATTGTGAAAGTCAGCAGACTGTCACCTCATTGATATTAATGCAATGGGAGTAGAATTCTAGATTTATCTAACCTTTTAGAAACCCAATTATGGCCAGATCACAGTAGTGTAAATTCTCAATTCGCTCTTTCTCTACCCAGCACCATACACATACATGTATAAAAATAGAACAAAGTGTGATCATTTCAATCTCTCTTTTTTTGGTGATGCTGTACATTTAATTACATACATGAGAGGAGATAATTAATTCAATCAATTTCCCAACACACAACTGAAGCATAAAAGTGGTGCACACATTTTTTTTTCAAATTCTATTTGTGATTACACGACACCTTCCAAAGGCTTTTATAATTATACAAGACACGCTCTACAATATTCACCAACATGCGCAATGAAAAGCAATTTATTCACTGTATGATCAAGGTCTACATATTCACAGACACTTTAATTTATCATCATTTAACCGAGATCATGGATAGGCTTAAGCCAGAAAATCTAGTGTGATCATATCTTCCTTGAATCATGCATGAAATATAGTCCAATCTTGCTTATCTAGCCAGCCACTCAGTACCATGCAGCATAAACTATCTGGTAGGATTATAGAGTAATGTTCATGTAATGGGACAAACACTGTTTCTGTAAAAATTTCTACAGAACCAAGTGTCATCATTTTTCATTTTTTTATTTTCTTAGCATTCTTGATGATTATCAAGAATGAGTTTCTGTTTGTGCAAGTTAAAAATTAAAATGAAATGAGATGGGAAATTGAGGTTTTTACACGACTTGGATGAAGAAAGTGGTGGTGTTGTGGCTCCCTGAATAACTTCATGACCCGCAAGGTCCGGGTTCAAATCTCACTGCAGCACTTGCATATTATTGCAAGGCATTTATCTACATTTGCCACTCTCCACCAAGGTGTAGTAAATACATGTAGGTACCCGGTAGGAAGGAATTCCTTGAATGCTCGAGCATTCAATCAGGGTAGCATTGCTAGAGCCGGGTTAACAGTATGCGGTGCTTAGAAAAATTGTATCAAGCACTATTAAATTTTGCATATTATTATCATTTTTATTAACTGAAGATAGAATATAGCTGTGAGATACCACCAGTTTATTAAAGGTACAAGTATGAATGTGGCTGGATATAAAAGCAAGATCGGAAATTGAATACCCGGAATGTCTTACAATTATATCACTAGTTACTACTTACAACATTTGCCTGAACAGAAAAAATATAACCAGAACCTTTCCTGGCCTTTAATACCTAGTAACCTACACATATCCCCTACAATGTAAAACATGTAAAGGCCTGAAAGGGAAGTTTTGGAGGCTAGAAAGCTGGCAAAGGACTGGTGTCTCTGTGCCTAGTATAATCTGATGGTTGTGTTCTTATCTTTATATCAGATCTTATCAGAAAATATTGGGTATTTTTCATGTTCAAACAAGTGAGCATGCTGCCTGAGAGAGAAAAAAAACTTTCAAGCAATGTGCTCAAGGGCTAAAAATAATCTGTTAGTCTGTTTAGAGCCACACTACAGACAGTCTGTGATGTCAACATACATCCCATTGTGTGAGACAATGAACACTTCACATGGAAATTCTATAAACAATAATCACAATAAGACTTTGACATGATCATATAACTCTATGGTTTGCACAATATCAACTGCAGAAATTCTTCAGAAGTGCATTGGTATACATGTTCAAGTGAGCATATCATTTAATTCCATTAGAAACAAGAAAACTGTACATACATTTTCAACTCTGATATTCAGTGTAGTCATCACACCCATATCAGAAAAACAGCACATGATTTAATTCCTGATGAACAACAGATGTACATATTTATAGAAACTATGATAATCAAAGAACGATAGGTAGCTGAAGGAACTGAATAGCTGCTTGTCCTCAATTCTCAAGGAGATGAATGTCATTGATTCGTGAACTGCCAGTGGGACTGCCAATCAGCCCCTTCGAGTTCTTTGAGCAAGCTTCCTGAGGTGCCAGGGACATCTATCGAACTCAAGCCAGTGATCGTGACTGGCATGTGTTGTTGACTCATCTGTTGTTGTTGCTGATGTTGTTGCTGATGTTGCTGCGGATGTTGCTGCGGATGCTGATGATGCTGCTGTATCACCAGAGATGGTTGATAGCTCAAGGTACTAGTACTGCTTCCCGGAAGATGACTCGTAACGTCGGTCACGCTCAACCTACTGACCTCCATGCCCCTGACGTCTGGAACAACCGACACTTCGCTGACACCCGCTCCGACGCCACCACCCCCGATGCCGCTGCCTTCGCCCATGTTGCTTCCGGTGTCTCTGCTGAAAGGCATCTGCATGTGGCCCATTCCCATACCCATGAAGCGCATCTTTCTGGGTCTTGGCATGAGGATGCTGTTGTTTGGAGATTGTGCCACCGGAGCTTCCTGGATCTGTTGCTGATGCTGCTGTTGCTCTGGCATGAGCTTAGAAGACACACTGGGTTTACCCACTTTAGGAGGAGCAGATGCTGCTTTGGAGCTTGGCACTGATCCCAATATTCCTGTTAGAAGTCAAAGGGGAAATAAATGGTGAAGATCATCATCACTCCAAAACAAAAGCCTCAAAGCCTGACATCATGACAGAAAGAATCAGTGCAATATTAGTATGCATGAAAGGGGAAGTTCACCCTGAAGAAAATTTTATTGTAAAGATAGCAGAAAAAGTAATAAAAAATATTGGTGAAGGTTTGAGGATAATCCGTCAAAGATTAAGAAAGTTATTAGAATTCAAAGTTTTGGATTTGTGACGTCATATGCGAGCAGCATTCCTACATAGCGAATGGTAAAGAATCAATGAAATGTCATTTTCTCAGAAAATTGAAAATGGTTTTTACTGTGCCTTTTGTATATCAATAGACAAATCATATCACACCCGATCATAAATAGAAAACAAAATAAAGTCATCAGGAACCATACAAAATTTGAAATTCATTGAGTTTTTACCATTCGCATTGCACCTGAGATGCTATTAGCCACTTGCTGAAGACGGATCTACATGTAAGTGCAATCGTGTCACATAGTATGCGCTCGGCTTTAACCCTTATTAAACTGGGGGGGGGTCAATTTAACCCCCCCTCAACAAATTTTGTCACTATGCCGTCGCACGAATTTTTTTGACTGCGCCGCTCACTGACTTTTTACTTTCAAGTCTTGCGCATCTTTTGAGACCAAATGGTTCCAAAATTACACACGTTTTCTAAGTGCATGTCAGACCAGAAATTGCTAAAAAACGTGATTCCGTGTAAAAAGTCAATGCAAATTGTGTTTTTCGACCAAAAATCATAAATGCATGATTATTTTTAGTTTTGTTGGTTTAAATGGATTTATTTTATGCTATTTATGATCGCAAAAGGGTCGTCGACTAAGTTCATCGAGAAAAACAATAAAAAAACAAAGGTTTGAAAAAACAAAGAAATACATAAGAATTTAAAAAACAATAAAATACATAAGAAATTAATTATATTTTTGCTATTTTTTGTAGATATTTGTTAGAAATGTAATAATTGATACTCCCACCAAAAAATAGCATTCTACTAGCTATATAACTTGAGTTAAAGGCAAATACATACACAAAAACCAAATTTATGGCAATTTGCATAATTAATTAATAAAAACTTTTTTTTTTTAAATTTGGAAAATTTTACTATACACTCTTGTAGTTTAAATCTGGCTCTACGCGCTTGCAAATTTTCGCGGCGATTGTGCAATCAGCGGCCGAGATCTGAGAGGGGGGGGTCAAATTGACCCCCCCCCCAGTATATACTGGTCCGAAATAGTTAAGAAAGGGTTAATATACATGCACATCCTGAGGTATCTATATTTTGATCCATTTTAATAGGTTATGGAACCTTTTCAGTTTTCTACAAGTTGCAACAAGTTAAAAGAATTTTAACTAAGTATACCTGGTCCGCCATGCCGCGACAAATTATTATAGACCTTCCTCATCCTCTCGATGTTCCGATGAGACGCCTCCGCGTGGTCGACAATTGGAAGCGGATAGTCCTTGCCTGTGGGGTTAGAAAATTGCGCGCACAGAAAAAACGTGAAAATATCAATTCTATTCATATCAAAAGCAAAATGCATTCTTTCAAATGAATGCAAAATGGTACCTCAAGGGGACCGGGGTTCGGACGGAGGCAGGGCTGAGAACGGGCCGGGGAAAGGGGGGGGGGGTGTTAAGAACGGAGAAGGAACTCCACTTACATGAAGTTCTCTGGTGTACATCTTTCCCACGCTGAATCAGCAATGACTTATACCATACCTCATTTCGATAATGAAAACAGGCCACAGTCCGTCTCCTGGAATCTTCCATTCACTTGAAATGGGGTGTTCATTTTTTTTAAATAAATTTTTCTAGTTTTGATACAGTGCTCTTGACAAACTCCGGATATAATTTCAAATCAATTCCAGATTCTCTGAAAGACGTAATCTAAAATCAGTCCTCTCACAGACCAACTCATGCTATAAAGGAGTCTCTTATCACCGAATGCAAAATGATATGTTCCATCACCTTTTGCTTCAGTTCCGTACTGACAGAACTTAAATTCAGACTCTACCCCCGAACTCAGAATGGTTTGCTCCAAAATGCAGTCATGTGGCCAACTCCATTATGGCAAATGGGGGATGGCAAATCAACTTGCATAGGAAATATCTACACCAGCCTCTAACTCCCATCTACCTGATGATGTCTGTGCCTTTGGTCAAATCAATGCCATTATAAACCCTTCGAATACTGCAACTGGGTGTTCCCCGTACAAAGCCTGTGTTAATTCTATAAATCAGCCGTGAAAGAGTTAACCTTGGGTTTAATACACAAACATGGCAAACCATGTAGTGTTTAGATGTCTATAAGTGTTTGAAAAAAAATCTTTGAGTTACTTTAATTAGACAGCATTATAAGCTTATTCAATAGAATACAAATTCGTTGGACATTTCATATCCTAATTAGGGGGCCTATGAAATACATGTATGTTTTGGATATAGGAACATAAAGAGCAATTGAAATTTGGCTAAGAAATTGGGTTTGGATTTAAAATGGCAGAATTCTGAAAATGTTTTAATTAAACATGCGAACAAAATAAGAGTCATAGTAATAAAAATCAGAGTAGAGAACAAAATGTTGAAATTTTCCAGATTTTTAACACTTATCGAGTCAAATTTAGTTCTTGTGATAAATTCTGTAACTTTATCAGAATTTGCCAGAAATTTAAATGAAAAAAATTACCGCCAGATTAGCAAAGGAAAGAGGGGTATGCAATTCAGATATTTTCAAAAACACACATTAATATGCAGCTAAACTTGTAACAACATTATACCCGACCTACACAACGAGACTCCACCTATACATGTACATGGATCTAAAAAATATATCCACGTACATGTATCAGGTGATTGATCATGTGATATCTCTACCAGTCAGGTGACAGTAGTAGAGTGAGCCAATGACAGACATCATCACAGTGGGGGTTAGATCATCAATATAAGTCAGTGAAACGCAAATTTTACCAGAATTACAGCGCTCTGTATCGGTTTCCAATACATAGGCAAGGCCAAATTCGGAAACACTGACATGCCAACAAAAAAAAAAATCAATAAAAAAAAATTAATAGAGGTTCGGAATAAGGGAGAAAGGGGACGCTTTTGCGAACTGATTAAAAAAAAGAGCAGAATGCTACGATATACATGTACTGTAGATTATTCCTTTAAAAAAAAATTATAATAAATTACTGAAAGTGTAGAAGTAGAAGCCTTGTGCACATGTTCATGTTGTTTATATACCTTGGAGTTGTGTCTGACAACCCAAAACAAAGTTATTTGTTAAATTAAGTTTTGAGAGTTCATGACAAAGAAACGTCAATATGAACGCCTTCAGAAGGCGTAGAAACAGAACACTCGACCAGAAAGCTACGCATTAACTCTACACAACTATTATATGAACAACATGCACAGTGCTATTGTGAAAGAATATTCACGAAATATCGGACATACATGACAGCTAAAAGAAATATTTATAAAGTAAATAAAAAGCTGACTTTAGATCTTATGTATGGACAATGAAAAGAAATACAAGTACAGATTTGACAGAATAATCACAAGAAAAGACAAAACAAAGTTCTAAAAGAAACAAAGTTCTTAACTTACAGTACACAAAGTCGTATACCTCGCGTCCTTTTTTGGAGCTGGAGGTATACGTTTACATTACCCGAAATTACTACAGACTAATTCTATTCAGGAGGCTTTATCGCAAAACAGCGTGTTAAGAGTGACGGCATATCCGGTTGATCTGTCCCCCGCTTGGTGATGAGTGTCCTACCGTTCACTTTCGCCGAGACTCAAGCGACGAAAGCAACGTATCATGCATAATGCGGGAGATTTTAACGTTATTCCTGTATGAAGAAGTCTTGCACAGGTTTTAGAGCAGTGACGTGTTAGTGGGATATTAGGAGGTTATTCAATAATACACTGTCATCATTGAGTGAGAGCAAGAAGGGCACTCAGTCTTTGAAGGGCTTTCGACTGTTACGCCTTTCTTGGGCTCAACCAACGGTGAACTGTTCAACTTACTAACTCATTTGAAATGTCAAACATACTTTCTGGCAGTGAGACACGCCCGGGAGGACATTAGATTATACACGCAATAGTCATTCACAATACCAGAATAATATACAAGTAGGAATTGGAGTCTTCATGCTCAATAGGGGAAGGGAGTTTGGGGTGGGGTGGCGGATGAGAAAGGGGTAGGGTGAGAGGGTGGGGAATGGACGGGAAGAGGAGGGGGAAAGGATGGGGAGAAGATGGGGATAGATGTTGGAAGGTGAAGTGGGAGGAAGGGGTTGGCACTGGGAGGGTTGGGAATGTGTGGTTGAGGGAGGAGGGGAAATTGAGGAGGGGAGGGGAGGGAGAGGATATTGAAGAGGGGAGGGAGGGGATATTGAAGAGGGGAGGGGAAGGGGGAAGATATGTTAGAATTGGAAGGGTTGGGGGGAAATGGGGAAAGAGGGTTGGGGAGGAGGGTGAGAATATGGGGAGACGGGGAAAAGGAGAGGTCGGTTAGTGAAGGAGATATGGCGCCGGGGGACTCTGGGTGTGGGGAAAAGATAGAGGGAAGAGGAAGATAATGATACGGGGGGGGGGGGGGGAGTTCAGAGGATGTAAGGGTGTATGAAGCCCAATTTACTAGATATTATCGAGTATGCCAGTGACTTGGACAATTCC
This sequence comes from Lytechinus pictus, assembly GCF_037042905.1. Classification (NCBI taxonomy): domain Eukaryota; kingdom Metazoa; phylum Echinodermata; class Echinoidea; order Temnopleuroida; family Toxopneustidae; genus Lytechinus; species Lytechinus pictus. Next base: position 2,337,366 of record NC_087263.1, read on the forward strand.
ATGGATAATACACAAAGCCCAATCAGGCATGAGAAAGCAATGTTGACTTTTCAAAGGATGTTAGATACAGCAATATTGCAAAAATAATCAGAAATCAGATTAATAATACAATAATGATACTGGGTCCCGTCACACAAAGGTCAGCGATCAAACGTATGCTTGATTTTTATTATTAATCGCACATTCAATCAATGTTTAAAAAATGCTCTACGATGATTGTTAAACTTTGTGTTACGGGACCCAGGCTACCCATAAAGATGTATAAACCACAATCAATATTACTGAGCAGCACCAACTTCTAAATCTCCAAAAAACAATTCTGATAAACAAGATGTTTCTCAAAATCAATTATGAGCCTAAAAAGGGCATCATCCTCATCTTTTTCCACTTGTTTTGAATTCCATACCAACAAGAGTGAGGTTTGTGGCTATAGTAAATTATTAACGTTGTCTAATAAAATAGCTCACTCACTCTTCACCAAAACACAGCTGATGAATCTGCGGTGTGATTTTAACCACATTGCGTGTTTCCATCTACCGTTGCCATAGAACCCAGAGCAATCAATATCCATGTCTACCATTATTGATCCCTAAATCAAAGTTGTTTATGAATCTTTCTAGAAACGTTCTACTCACCAATAATACACTTTGCTTTTTCTTGGACCTCCAGGGGCGCTGTCCAGGGCTCGAAGATGTACTTTGATGGGAAGTTCTTGAGAAAAGGGAGATATTTCCTGCAATATCAAGAAAAAAATATGAATAAAAATATATATTGTATTGTATAATTTCTTATAATCATCATCATCATCATAATGATACTGGTAATAATTTCCACTAAGACCATTTACCACTTTGTCTAAATTACCAATTTTATTTTATATTCACTTGATCTAATACCACTTGTATTCTATATGGCATAGTGCTAGAATGTACTGTGCAACGTGGCAGTCCACAATCTTTGACTGTAATAACATTTTAACATTCGACTCTATACACTCGGGACGAGAACAATAGAGTGACCAAGCTAGAACAATGGATTCACAGGACCAATTCATTTGCCCTAGCTCCTAGCGTCGAGTGTAATCTATTGTCAAGGAATGTGCAGTGTGAAAAGCATACAAGTGATGGTTAGACCAAGTAGAAATAAGACCATCTGGCATTAGACTATATGACACTTTAATAGACCAATATGCTTTTCACCTTGCATTATAATAATAGCACCATACTATCCTTAACCCCGAAGTATCTTCAACCCCATACTATCTTTTCTTGGTTTCACACTATAATTTCTTAACCCCATACTATTTGCTTAGCTGGGGTTAACTCCTTATCCATGATGGGGTTAGAATACAAACAAAGGGCCCGTAAATATATTAAACAAATTTTCAATAACGGTTAAAAGCTACTGATATCATTCAATCTGATTGGTTGACAGTAAATTTGTAACAGGAATCGTGCATTTGCATGTCTTTATGAAACAGGTTCCAATTATTCTAATTGGAGGCTTAACGAAACATAATTGAACTATTTTGACACAAAAGAAGTTATTTTTAGCAACTACAGAAGGACTTTGTACAGAGTAATTTGGTTTTCATTTTAAAATTAACTATCTGCGATTCATTATACATAATCAGGATTAAAATTAACCATCTGCGATTCATTCTACATAATCAGGATTTATTTCTGAAAACCAAATTCACTGTTGTATCAAAATTGTGTCAATAAACTTTGATATCTTTCATCTCTAGGTCAATATTATGAGTACATTCAGACTTTGATTTCAAATATATCATTCTGAGTGCATGCCATATTGTCGATTAAAACCAATATTTGAATAGATCGCTTGAGTGTTGATATTCCAAACAAATATGGACTTTGTATTGAAGTTTATAACATAACAGCATGTGACAAATATTGATAACAAACAAAAGAAATGTTCAAAACAAAGTACAGGTGTGCAAGTCATGTGATTAATATTACACTAATTGTAATTCAACGTCCCACGGTAATTTTTCACTCAGTGCTCTTGGCCACGACTGCATGAATTTTGTTCTCTCTTTGTGTTGCCACAGTGGGTTATACCAAGTTCAGTATTGGTGCTGATTTGGTGATACAAGCAAAATTTAAATATAAATATCCTCTTTTATATATACAGGGTGAAATTGCACTTAATTAAGTGCAATTTCACCCTGTATCTATAAAAGAGGATTATTATTATATTACTTTCCCCAGTGTATTCCTCAAGGTACCTACCTGACATAGTCACCGTTTGGGTCTGTCCGCCTACCAAACTTGACAGGGCAGTAGCAATGGAAGAACTGTTGATAAAATGAGCTGCAGGATAACCAGATCCAGTTCCCAGCGTTGACGCTCCAATCAGCATCCAATAGAAACTCATCAAAGACCTAAACACATGGACAGGAGACACAAATCATAATAATAAATGATAATTATCATTGTTTATATACATGTAACACACTTGCTTTATCAGAAGTCACTATAAAAGTGATTTATTGTTCTGGGGCATATTCGACCTGGCTTTATTAAGGCCCGGTCCCACTGGCATCCAGTAGAAACTCATCAAAGACCTAATATACATGTAAATATTTCACTTTTTTTCATTTCCACTTCAAGATAAAATCATTTCATACACACATACAGTATAATTTACAAATGTACGAGGTAATATATTGGAGGCTACATTTACATGAATGTGTATGGCTTCATAATTTGTGCTCTGAATTGTTGGTTTAATATATTTGTACACACACGCACTATGCTCCAAGGCATAAAGCTTGTTGTGCTGGAATACGGAATTATTTTCACTGGCTCAGGGCAATTGTTCATTCTTTTGGCAAGCTGCCATACAGGATACACCAGAATGGGAAGATAAGAAAATGGGTCGAGAGGACAAGATACTGGATCATGTAAAGTCTCACTGAAATATGACTGAAAGACAAACAAATACCAAAAAAAATTCCAGGATCTTGTTTTCTTGACCCCATCAAATTCCCTTAACAAGGTCTAATAATTTGGTTTGTTTGCATTTTCACTCAGAATGTCTTCTCATCCAGGGGACTGTTGCATAAAAGTTACAATAAACTCTGCCATCCAATGGTAGCTTCCATGAAATTCTGGATTCAAATTCAAATTGTTTTATTCTCTCAGGATTATAGATACGAGTGGTCAAGATTGACCGATACTGACCTTCATACCCTCTTCCCAGCTGATCCAGAGGTCACCTCTGGTCAAGAAGCAGGCCACAGCGTGTCGGGCCAGCGGATGAATCCAACCTTCAAGACGCAACTGGGTCATGATTGCATCAATCCAGGGATAGCCGGTCTCACCCTGGAACAAGTTGGAAAGAAAAAAAAGAGAGTAATGATTTGCATCACTAGCTATATTGAAAAGGTAGCGATAAAAGATCTGTGTAAAATAAAGGACAACACTAAGTAAGAGAGCCAAGGTCTTGCCCGTTTTACTGACTCGAGCAGGGCAGGACAACCCAACACCTAAAAACAAACTCATTCTCATACCTGTATCAAAGCCTACATACTCAAATACATTATACACAATGCCTTGTCGTCTCACGCCGAGTCAAGGTTCCCTGTCTAAAATCTCATGCATCGCTGTTTGGTGTTTTATACAGCTGATCATACGTTACGAGCGACTTTACGAAGGACTGATGATCCTTTCGTGTGGAAAATGATACACATCAGATTTTTAATTGGTGTTGATATAGTTCCTCAGATAGGGTCATCAGTCATTTGTAAAGTAGCTCGTAACTTAATTACGAACAGCTTTATGGAACACCCACTTGGTGGGTGTTTCATAAAAGCTGTTCGTATGTTAAGAGCGACTTTAAGAAGGACTGGTGATCCTTTTTTGGGTATCCACAAAAATATTCACTGGCGATGGTTCAGCGCGTAAGAAAGGTTCACCAGTCATTCTTAAAGTCACTTGTAACTTACGAACAGCTTTATGAAATACCCACCGGTCTTTGAACTTGGCATCTCCGAGAAACAGAAAAACAGAGAGAGCAGAGAGGGTGAAAATGGGAGTTAAGGGAAGAGGGAAGTTGAAACAGGAGGGGGAGAAGAGTGTGAGAGAGAGAGAGAGGAGAAAGCTGAAAGAAGAAAACGAGAGAGATCTGTAGATACAAAGCAGGGCAGTTACCATGGTAACAATTTATGACACATTAAAAAATGTTTTCAGATTGGGAAAACTCAAAATCATCAACTTACGTTTGCCCATTTGTTGAGCATAGCCGTGTTCTTATCCCACGGAATCTGTATGCAGATGGGGTTGTCCACCATGCGGTCAAACATGTTGTTATTACAGGCCACTGTGAAGAAAAACTCACGCCACAGGAGTTGACCGTGGAGGGATAGCGGAGTGTGTGTCGTCTTGCGAACCTGAAAGAAAAATAATTAACAATGACAACATGAAACATTTATAGTAAGCCTGCATGCTATCACCACGATTTTAGCACAGCTACCCTGATCGGGTGCTCAAGCATATACAAAATTACCAAGTACTCATTTACTACACCTGGGAGAGTGGCAAATGTAGATGAATGCCTTAGCAAAGGATGAGAGTGCTGTCATGGGATTTGAACCCTGGCCCTTGTGGTTCAAATATTATTATTATCATTTGCTTGACATCTTTGCCTGGGAGGTAAAAGGCGATCTGAATCAATGACCCTTGCATCTCTCCTGCTGTAATCGATCGGGAAGTGCAGGTGCACCATGACATCAGGCCCCCCCCCCCCCATACACGAATAGTGCAGTTGGTTCTTGCTTGTTAATGTGGAGAGGTGGTGACTCTCCACTACACGGGACCTTCATTTGACACCCTATCCAAGAGACGGAATTAATTCCGACATGTGCAGGTCTGTCAAAATTCTAACCCCAAACTCTGCAGGGAATGCTTCCCATAGGTGTATGATGTATTAAAAATAAGGAAGAAAAAAAAAAATAATAATAAAGGAAAACTCCTTACAGTCTCAATATGAGTAGCAGTAATTAAATTCTTATTACATCTGTCAGCTAGTTTATAGTTAGGCCTCAATTTTTCTTTATATACACCATTGAATACATGTAGCTCTACGACAAAACATCCCTCAGACACCATCCAATATGGCTATATAATTTAACTTTTCACATTATAATTTTGTGTTCTTGACATGATGAAACTGAAAAATCTTCCTTTAAAAAATGTGCCAGGAGTGAGCAACGCCCCCTTTATTTGAAAAAAAAAAAATAACAAAATGTTTCTGAATACAAGTACAAAGTATTTGCTTGCTAGAAAGAGCTCATTGTGTATGTGCATTTTGGTTCTGTAACAAAAAATAATTAATTTTCATTTTCCTGAAAACATAGCTCATAATGCTGGCTGGGTTACCAGTTTTCAGGATGCGATATTAATGCATTTTGTTTTTATCTCATAAAGAGATCTTAATCACTGCTGGTATATGATAACAATTTTGAAAACAATTGGTATTATAAATTATAAAACAGTATTAAGTGATTCTGATGTCACTCAAATACAATTGAAATTTTATCAACTTCTCACACCCACCTATTAATGGTCATGATAAGGACTCCAACTTTTTTCTGATTTCAGGTTGTTCTGGTTCCAAAATTAGGACCAGATACCAGGTACAGTGTATAAATTATTCACAAGCAAGATAAGAATCATCAGACCGAAAATCAGTGAGAGCAAAATTTTCTAGCACACAACAAATCACTGTCATTTGCATGATAATGGGTCGATAACGTTTTCAAACCTCCAAAAATAGACCGACAGATGGAGGTGATAATGCTCACTCACGCAGGCATAATGTACATGTATAGAACGATTAATGGCACCGATAAGAACGGAGGAGGAAAGTTAAACCAACAATTCATTAATTTGAACTTTAGGAGATACATGTAGCAGTTAATTACATGCTTTGTTTCAGGCAATCAGAGCTTTGCGAATCTTCAATAGATGTACCATGTACAGGATTCCCATCGTGAACGGAAAAGTACATTTGGGAACTTAGGGCGATTTATCCCCCAAAATGTTCAAAGGAGCCCTGGATATTGGAAGAAGAGCCCCGTAAAACCCCAAGGCCCAATGAATGCTGCTTTCACATTTCGCAGCTGCACGGCGAGTCAAAAACAGCCATTTTATTCATTTTTAATCAAACCACTATGCAAATTTTCAGTATGAAAATTATGACAATGATTAATTTCCATATAGTTCATGTTGATCGCATCAATCGCAACTCTTTGTAAGACAGGGCGAAAGGCCGGATACAAGGATTGTCAAAACAAAGGTGTGGTATCGCCTTAAAAGCGGAAGCTGTATTGCGTCAGTGGACTAAAAATTGGATGACATAAAACCGATGACGTACATGAACCTATCGACAAATACAACAAACAATCAAAATGCGTTCCAGTAACCCCCCCCCCCCAGAGAAAAAGGCTTGAAAAGTGTTGATGTAATAAACAGATTTTTATCAGTTGCAACACCCACCATTATCTACAAATGTAACAACATTTGCTTTACTGATTTGCCTTTTAAATTAAGACTGAAAATTCAAATTAGTGACCTGAATACATACATGTATGTTCACGCAGTGGGGTGTGAAGTTAGAATTTGTTTACTTCATTAATAAGAGCCACCATTCTTCTTTGCTATTTTGTTCCGGCAATGAACAATGCTATCAAAAATCAAGGAGGTAAGTTGCCAATTTGTCTACTGCCAACACGTCTACTCACCACATGGTCTACTTTCATTCCCAGTATTTTAGTGTTTTTAACATTCTTTATTACGTTACGTACAAACAAGCCCAAAAATATATTATTTCAATACACGTTTCTTTGGTTGCGCCTGGTATCCATTTGTCAATGGAAGTGGCCCCCTCGATAGTAACGATTAACTTCAATCCTGTATACACTACACCCTACCCTAAACCTAATTGCAGTTCTCTAACCCTACATCTTAGACAACATGAAGGCTGGAGCAATTGCCTATAAATATCACCACATACCTTTTGGTAGAGCTCGGTTAATTTCCAGTAGAAAGTTCTCGGAGAGAGACAACCGAAACGGAGGTAGGGGCTCAGGCCGGCGGGGCTCGCCATCAGAGAGGCGGGGGACATCCGGGGCCTTTCAAAATTGGCGACCCATGCCTAAATTGAGAACAAAATAGAAACAAAATTTAGTTCACAAAATGGTGTCCTCTTATTTTTTCAATTTGTATCCAATAAACTACACTTGATTGCATGTTGCATGTACAACAAGAAAAAAGCAATTCAGGTCCAAATTGATTTTTATTGCACAATCTCCTATGCTGTATTACATGTACATGTACAAGTGCCCTATTCATAAAGATTTACATGTCCAATCACGGTAACTTTGCTATAAATTTGATAACTACTGTTACCAAGGAAACCTTGATTGTGATTGGCTCCTGAGCCTTGTTTCCATGGTGATTCCATGTATAATGGCAATATTACCATCTGTAACTGTAATTTGCACTATATAAAAAACAAAATTATTATTATCATTATTATTATTTACATGTAGGCCTATATTCTTTAAGAAATTGGCCCATGGGCCCCATTGCATAAAACTTACTATTACTTCCCCATCCAATGCTAACTATGGTAACAATGCTCATCAGCCAATCAAAATCAAGGATTACATGCAAGTTACCAATTGGATGGCAAAGTTACCACAATAGCAACTTTTAAGCAACAGGGCCTGGATCTTCACCAAGGCATAGAAAGAAAGAGAAAGATTTAAGCGAAAAAGACAGACTGGGAGCCGTAACACAAAGCTTAGCAATGATCATAGATCATTTTTCTATGATTGATTGCATTGACTGAAATGTACAATCAATCGTGAAAATCAGGTTAACAATCGATCGTGGACCTTTGTGATACGGGACCTGGTGGGTCTTTCATAAAGCTGTTCGTAAGATACGAATGACTTCACGCACGACTGGTGATCCTTTCTTTATGTGATATCTTTCTGTAATTAAAGTTATGACCTAAGAACATGTTCCAGTCGTGCGTACAGCTTTATGAAACACCCACCAGGGACAGATTAAGCAAGATGCAAGATAATTAGAAAGACAGAAGGAGAGAAAAGTAAGAGGGAGAGGAAAGAGTGAGCTGAGATAGAGACAGCGTTGAATACCGTAAATACAGAAAGGAAGGCCGAGAGTGAGACAAATAGATCTGGATGAAACTGAGATTAATGTAGAAAGAGAAAGGAAAGGCAATATTAAGGCTAATTAAAGCAAAAATAGAAACTGAGAGAGACAGAGAGGGAGAAATAAAGAGCGAGGTTGGTAATGATTCACACAGGAATTAAGGTATATAAAATACATTTATTTCTTGCATATTTCCATCTAGTTGAAGTTGTACGGGGCTTAAGTTCTTATACGAGTGGGCAACAGGACTTTCACATTCCTACGAAAGCAAAGGCTTTGGATAATTTTCTTGCCTCAAGACTAAAAGCTGTAATTTGATTTCACCAAGGTGATTGATGCTTTCGCACTGCAAATACCTACAGGCCTTGGAGAAAAGTATATTAACAGAAGTACCCACTAATTTGCAGATATTTTCTTCAACTTGTTTGTTGATTGAAAGGGCTTCCTCGCTTCACACGATACATGTATCTTGATTGCCAATCAGAAAATAACAAGTACCGTATTTCTCCTGATCATACAGGTGTCAGGAGGACAAAGACAAAGATCATCAGAGAGTTACATTTTGTTTAAATTGTACAACTGTCATTGTTTTTTACTCTATTGCATTAATAACTCACTAATTGTACCCTGTTTTTATGAGATGTGAAATAAATAAATTTGAATTTGAGATAGAGAGAGAATCAAGAACAGAGCCAGAGAAAGAAGAGGGAAAGATAAAGAAAGAGAGAGAGAGAAAAAAAGAGAGAGAAGGAAAAAGAGAGAGGAGAAGAGGAAGGAAAAAAAGAGAGATAAGAAAGAACACAAAAGGAGAAAGAAAAAGAAAGAACGAACGAAAGAAAGAAAGAAAGAAAGAAAGAGAGAGAGAGAGAATGAACCAACGAACGAACGCACGAATGAACGAAAGAAATAAATAAATAAAGAAAGAAAGAAAAAAAACAAGGGGGAAAAGAAAAAATGACAATTTAAAATAGAAAGAGAGATGGGAGAGAGACAAAGAAAGATAAAGAGAAAGAAAGATAAAACAAGACAGTGAGAAATAGAGATAAAAGTAAAGAGAGAGAGAGAGATCTGAATACATTTCACAGAAAATATCTTAAACTAGAAAATCCCTTCAAATCCAAAGTCATCAGTGTTTCATGAATAAAATACATCAGAGCCTCTAGACACTAAAATCAGGAACTATTTTAGGTTCGTTATCGAGGGCCAATCTGAAATCTAATCAAAATTCTCCGCCTCTGATAGTGTTTGTGAAAAAACAGAGAGCTCTTGCAGTACCGGTATATATCCTTCCACAGTATTAAGCGACATCTAATTGGAATGCATAACAAGCCACCGAACAGAAATTATCTAATAAAAAAAATCTTTTAGGTCAGGTTCGATCCAGGGAAGAGCCGTGTATACGTCAAGAAACGACGCCCACAGATGCATAATTTGAGAAACTGATAAACAATTTCATCATACTTAAAAGGATGTTTCAAACAGGATAATTCATGAGCAATAAATGCTATTAGAGTCGTATAGTTGTACACGTAGGTAGATGTGATTTTCAAGGGAAATTAATACATTCGATCCCTCCTCCGATCACTTTGCTCAGTGAATTTTACTCTGTTTATTTAGATATATTTATTTTCAGCCCGGAGTACCCCTTAAATGTTGAGGCAGTCAACATCCCCTCCTCCACCATAGTACCTTACCTTTCTTTCAAGATGACGATCAAGTCTCTGTTTGGCTTCAGTCTCACCACCTATCCACATAGGAGGAGGCACATCTTCCTGATCAAACCCTACAATCAAAAATAAAACAAATAATGTCACATACATTATGAAGTTGAACAATGAAAGGCGAAGTTCACCCTGAAGAAAAGTTTGTTGCAGAAATAGTAATTTGTAAGACGGGTCCCTGACATCTTTCCTTGATATTGATTGACTGAGAGACACTGTTTCTATGGTAACTTTCCTATAAAACATCCGACAAGTCCTTTCATGAAACGCTCCCCTGAATTCATAAATGATGCAACTCGAGATGCACATATTATACTCCCTGCTATTCACGCTATTATGTTGTTTCAACAAGTCATTCACCTTTTTAGCTATAACCCCCCCCACGTTTTCATACTTTCCATGCTGCGATGAAGATGAAGGAATATGAGTCATAAACAAATCAATGAAAATGAATGTTAACAAAGCAAAATGGAAGGTGAATGACCAAGAATTTAGCTATGGGTCTGAATTCACAAAAGGCTGTGAAACCTTCATTTCATACTACTGATATCAAGCATGGGGCGGCGGTTGTTACCAGTGACAAACAAGATTTTTTTTTCAAAGACTGGCAGACCAAAAAATTGAGAAAAAAAATACGCTTCCAAGCATCCTGCTCAATTTGCCTCTGCAATAAATACTGTTTATGTACAGTAGAGGAGACTCATGGCTTAAAACTGTTTTATGGGAAAGGAAAGATTCAATTTTGAAATTAATTAATGAAATAAAAATTACATACAATGTACATGTATTATGTTTTAGTAAAATGAAAACGTTAAATTGAAATGCCTTTCATATTTTCATGGGTGACCAGGGCTCTCACTTAACTTTTTTTGTCTGCAAATGGAGCACCATCCCCATGCCAATTTCATGCATGAACAAAATATACAGTCAAAACAGGTGTGTCAAGTTGATTTCGCATCCATGGTTGCTCTCCCCTCCAAAAAATTGTCACTGAACCCAATTGAACAAAAGGGAATCGGAGAGAGTTCTTTGCGACCAATCAGATTTGAGGAAATGATCAAAATTCTCCTCTATTATAGCACCAATGTGAACATGGAGCCACAATTCATCAAAAATCTATTACAAAAATTATCGATAACAATTGGTCAAAAATTTCATCAGTAGCAATTCATCCTTAAAAATTCCTGATTTTTTAAAAATAATTACTTACCCAATTCTTCTAGGGTAGGAATGCCGTATTTATCTTCGTGGTTGGGGTCGATAAAAGTTTCGAGTCCCTCGACATCTTCGGCCTCGAGCGCATCGACCGGGTAAACGGGTATACCCATCATTGAGATGATGTCTTGGAAACGTTTGTACGTTAGCGGAGGCTCATTATCGTTCAGTGCAAGGATTCTACACAGAAAAGAAAAGATGGTAATGATTAATGAAAACAAAGGGGGAAAAAGACACCTTTCTCACTACCTTACTAAAACTACCGGTAGTTTAATGGAAACCAGTTTAAGGTGTAATGAGAAAGGTCGAAGCGATCTTGGAATTAAGCGATCTTCCAAACCGGTTCATAAAACCACCTCAGGATGTAGTTTTCAAGATCGCTTTGCCTCATTAAAACTGGTTTAGCGTAAGGACACAACTGTTCTTCGGGAAGCGATCTTCGCACATTTTGAGCGCTCTACTCCAGACAGTGTGTAGAATGCCTACGCTGCGGTTTCGAATTTCGTGCGAAATGTGTCACCCCACTGAGTGTTCCCATAGCAACGAGATCACTTTACGTGAAGTGATTTTGAAAACCTTCTTCGGGTGATCAAATGGGAGCACTAGCAAAGCGATCTTCCAAACTGGTTTCCTGAACCGGTTTCCAGTAAACTAGTTTTAGAAAGTGTAATGAGAACGGGGTCAAAGAGCACTAAGCAATAAAGCATCATAGTTCATTATACGTACACAGACAAGTGTGAGAGCAAGGGTCTGGGAGAGTTAGCGAGAGCTCTAGGTAGAGAGATGCAAAGGAAGGAGATCGAGAAAGAGAGAGAGAGAAGCAAAAAGACAGATCAAGAAATTATGAAACCTCTATCTACCTGTGACACGACAAGGATTTTTTCCCTTAAGTCGTTCACATGATTTATAACTCGTTCCGCCGATTTATAACTCGTCCCTCGACCTCTGACATGTTCCTTCAAAACTCTTTCCCTTTCCCTTGATTAGATTATAGTGGGAATGAATTATTCTCATGACTGATAACTCATTCCCTCGACTTATAGTTATAATTTTTGGGAACGAGTGAGGAAAATAAACATCCTAGCTGTCAGATTTACAGGGCTCCAGAAAAACAGAGAAAGAGAAAATAAAGGGAGAAAAAAAGGTGAAATATACAGAGAAGTAAAAAAAAGGTCAACATCTTTCAGCAAACCCTATAGAAAAAAAATTAAATTGACCAAGAAAAGAGAAAAAAGTAATCCCTTCTTTTTTCTTTAGAGAGAAAAACATATATCAGAACAGAAATTTGAGTGTAAATATGATGGTATTCTATGGGGCTACACACGTATGTACCAAGTATTAAACTTGGCAAGAATCCACAATTTGGAACTTTAACCCCCCCCCCCCCCCCCCCGCGCGCCCCTGACTGGGTCGTAGCAAGAACACGTATCACAAGTTATATAAATGGATCTCCCACCTCAGGGCCACCACATGGCTTTTCTCATTTTAATCTACATTGTATAGGCCTACATTTGCCCTTTACATGTTCACAATGTGTTTCATTACCATGAACATAATCACCATCCTCTCTTAATACTCATGAATAAGTAGAGTGTACTTAATTCCTACACAATCAACTAATGAAAATTTGAATTTATTAAATGGCGGCCAACTTCCAAGACAGAAAGCGACCAAAGGAAAAAATCAAGACTTGTTTTTTTGCAAAATGGATTACCTCCATAAATTCTCATGAATAATCGATTGCATATTACCTCTGGTTTGCAAAATACATCTAGCCATAAATGCTGATGACATTTCTGTGTATTAATAACGTGAGGCAGATTTAATACAATCTTCCAAAAGAGAGATAGAGAGAGAGGGGTGTGGGAACTGAGAAGAAAGAGAGATAGAGACTGTCCATAGGGACTGCCTCGACAGAACATTTGCTTTGTTCTTTTGCAGCTTCCCATTTTATGTTCATTTTTTATGCATGTACTGTAATTATCTTTATACAATCTTTGCCTTTTTTAATCTTACTTGCATCTTACTATGTATCTTCGTTTCTTTGTTTCTTTATGTATTTTTGATATTTTTTATATGCTCAATGTATTTTAATGGACTTGAATAAATAAATGAATGAATGAATGAGACGACTCAGACGAGTTCACCCTTTTCATTCTTCCCCTTTGAAATAATAAGGTGATGTAACTGATTGAAAGATACGCAATATGAAAGTAATGAAATTAAATGAATTATTTCACATTTCACATATTTTCCCTTCCTTTTCTCCTTTTGTTTTTTCTTGGTCACAAAACTTTTTTTTTGGGGGGGGGCACCCCCCCCCCCCTCTGTATGCCAGTGTGTACTGTAGCAATCAATTTTACGCAATCCCTCTCTCTTTTAAATATTAAAAAGGTTTGAATTTTAATAGGACAATAATAATCAGGGTTGTTAGACTTTCAATGATTGCAAATCATCGTATTAGAAAAGAAGAGGGGCTATAAAAATTTAATTCATCCAGTATTAATCTAATAAGATCACACCTGGTTTTAGCTTTATAGATTGAATGAATATTGAGGAATTAAATGATACCACAGATGCCAACCAGATCAAGAACATTTCAGTATTTTAAAGGATGAAAATCAGTATTTTCACCGAAATACCATAGGACAACACATACATGTAAACTGAAACTTTAATAGAGATCAGTATTTTCCATGAAACCACCAGTATTCTTTCTCATTTTTCAGTATTAAGTAATTACTGAAAAGCAGTACTACAATGTACATGTACTTGGCAGTTATGATACATATAAAGCAGACTGCAATGCAATAAAAGCTCTTTCCCTTCAATTTCTTTATTTAAGACAGCTCGATGACAAAAGAAAAAAGATACAAGCAACAGCTCATCAAGACAATGTAATCAATCCCATTTACTAAACAAGAGAACAGAAATTTCAACAAAGAAGCAATATTAAAAAAATTGAAAATTGCCAAATTGAAATGTCACAATGCCCTAAAGATAAAAAAAATGCAATGCCTGGATTTTACGACGTAGCTTCCTAATCAAATTTTATTTTTTATTGGGAGAGCGGAGCTCTTTAGCGTTTTGTAAGCATGGTATTACATGTGCTTGGCTGGTAAACAAAGTCCACAGGGAGAAGCAGAATAAATTTCTGGAAATTCACAAGTCACGTGCCTTCGCATGACTTTTCTCAAAGGCCTGTTTACATACAGTACACATTTGCTTCTCTTTTTAGAAGTATTTACCTGTACTTGTCTATTAAGTTTGGCACCCCCCCCCCATGAAATAAATGTTGATTTTTAGCGTCTTTAATATGAAAGTAACTGTAAAGTCAAACATGTTTGAAAGGATGCATGCAGGGGCACGCAGCATCAAAGTACATGTATTTCTATAGGAGGGGGGGGGGGGGGCAAGATTACCAAAAGATGCCATCACTTTTTGTTATCGGTTGAATTGCAGGGGTATACTTAATACTCGGACCTCTCATTTTGAAACTCTTCTTTCTTCCTGTCTTGTTTTCTTTTTGTGAAAAAAAAAAGGTTTTCCTCACTAATTGACATATCATAGGCGACTGTTAACACATGCGATCTGAAAGATATTTACTTTTACCACCGGGAATGGAGGACATTGAACACACCATTTGTTTGTCATAATTAGGTTTTTTTAGTCATAATATCCAAATTACATGAATTTACGTTTTCAATCATGATTCATGTACTGTCTAAATTTGAAAATCGACAGGAATTGTGAAAAGCATTATACCTTGCGAGTCAAAAAAACTTGACACCTCATAAAATCCCAATTTTAAGGAAAAAAAATGATGAGTACATAAATAATCCTTATATCTGGCCAGAAAGAGTATCTTCTCCCAAATAGTTTGATATCATATTTATGTGGTATGTCTTCATGCTTGGATAAGTATTCTTTGTAGTGATGTAAGTTTCGACTTGCACTTAAGTATATATGTACAGTAATTACACCACTTAATGAATCCAGATGTATGATGTCATAATCCTATTCATGTTATATTTTTTCCTTAAATTGGAGCTTTGTGAGGTGTAATTATTTTTTTTTAAATCAAATGGTAGATCCCTGTGTAATGCTACTCTTGTACATGCATATCAGTTTTTTATATCCAAAAGTTTGAGGGATTCTGCCCCCTCAACCCCCATCAGAGTGCCGCTTTCTGCTCTCTTCGCTCCCTGCGCGAGGGTGTAGACATTGGACAACCAAGAAAAACAACTCAATACTCACTCTTTGGGGTCGTAGAGAGTATGCGATACCTGGGAGATAACTTTGACTCCAGCTTCTTGGGCGAGGGTGCTGATTGCCTTGTCTCGAGTTCTTCCAAACGGCTCGCTGTCCTCCTCGAACGACAGCTGCGTCACCTTCCATTCCTAAACAAAGGATAAGAATAAATGGAACAATATGATCAGAAACCTGACATTTTTGTACTTCTGTGACATTGGCCCGTATTGTGAACCCAGGTTTGATTTAAACTCTGGTATATAAAAGTTTGTGGTTTAATGTATATAGATGGTCAAGAAAATTGTTGACAAGATCGATCATTAGACCAAATGGCAAGGAACCACTTTAGATTTAGACATACATGTATTGGCCCGGATTCTGAACTCAGGTTCAACTTAGACCATGGTCTATAACTCTGTGCTAAAATTATGGGAAGCGAAAAGTGTCCAAATTTTATTAAGTATATATATATATATGTTTCTTATGTTTACTGTGCTCTTTCCTGATTCATCGATGGTGAAGACAATCATCTATGTATACTTCCTAGACAATTATGAATGATTTGAGAGCCAAATGAGCTGAAATATGATATCTCTACTGTTATGTAACAATTGGCTATCCATACTTAAACCACAACTTTAAACCTGAGTTTAAGTTAAACCCGACTTCAGAATACGGGCCATTGGGATTAGCCCAAAAGCCAATTAATTCATTATAAGGTCAAATGAGTGAATTTTTTAGAAAACAATGAAGACAAGATGGGATAATTAGACCAAATGGAGAAGACCATATGGGATTCAAGCAAAGCACTCGAGATGTATAGAACAAATAGAAATTCCTTGTTTACATTCAAAAGTCTTGGGAGGGAAATGAGTGAACGGGTTCGGACAGATTTGTAGATAGAGCAAAGGGGAGAAGACCATATGGGATTCAAGCAAAGCACTCTAGAGTTTAGAACAAATAGAAGTTCCTTGTTTACCTTCAAAAGTCAGTCTTGGGAGGGAAATGAGTGAACAGGTTCGGACAAATTTGTAGATATGATAGAGCAAAATTGAGAAGACCATGGGATTCAAGCAAAGCACTCAGGATTTATAGAACAAATAGAAATTCCTTGTTTACCTTCATAAGTCTTGGGAGGAAAATAAATGAATTTGTACAAATTTGTAGATGATAGATGTAGATCAAAATGGGAGGAGAGTAGACCACATGGGATTTTGAGATTAGACAAAATGGCATTTTATTATTTACCTTGAAAAGTCTCGGGGAGGAAAATGACTGAATTTGGACAAATTTGTTGATGATGATCTATAGACCAAATGGGATTTAGCCATTGTGGTATTATACCATTGTGGTATTATACCAAATAGCAATTCATTTTATACTGTACTACATCAAGTCTAATGTTTGAAGATTGTAATCATTAGCATATAGGCATTAAGCATAGCTCGGAGACACCGAGACCACATGAGGGCGATGAGGTTTTAGACATAGTGGGGCTCAATCATTAGACCAAGTGGCAATTGATTATTTACCTTGAAAAGTCTTGGGAGGACATCTGCTGGTTGACCTCGGATGAGGAATAGTCTGGAGTTGAGCCTCCTCAGACTGGAGTCAAGATCCTCTAAACATTCCAACAGAAACCTAGAGAGCATAAAAAGAAAGAGGAATGTATAAAAAGATGAATTTGTAATTTACCGGTGTGTTGGCTCAGCTAGAGCGTTCGTCTCACAACCGGAAGCTTAGGTTGGGAGTTCAAACCCCGGCCGCGTCAGACCAAAAGATGTTAAAAGATGGGAGTTGCTGCTACTGTTGCTGTTAAAGGGATACGGTAGAGCCTCGTCGATCTGGCGCTGCACAGCGGCTGCTGGGCCCATGATCAATTGGGCAAAACAAATTTTTGGAGTATTCCATTTCTAATGTCTATTACGAACAATAAAACATGGATTTTCATTTTTTTTTCATTTTAAAACAAATAAAGGATGAACAAAAAGCATGTTATACTCCCCTTACATACATCAGTACAAGACCCCGAAAATGTGTAAAAAGGGTACTTTTTGCTGATTACAAGTACAGCGTGTCATGCACCTGATTTTTCAAGTCGAAATGGCGGAAAATGTGATAAGTTTTAATTGCGCAAGATTGATGACAAGCATTCAATCCCATGCAACTTAATAGCTATAATAAACTAGGGCCTTACAGACACTAAGGTGAAATGAAAAGGGGTCAATCCTCTAGCTCTGAGCAGGCACGTCTCTACACTCTCCATGCCAGCAAATATTGCTACTTTTGTAAACAATTGGCTGGCATTCACTACTGTATAGTCTTCAGGCACTTGACTGAACTTTAATCAACAAACAGACAAATTGACATGTAATTGAAAGTGTACTGTCTTTCCAGGACACAATTACATGTATCTTCTTGCTGCTTCACATACTCCGCTTGCCAATTACACGTACATGTATGTCTAGTATCTTTTGGGATCAACTTATTTATGCTCAATTTCATGTAGTTTTCTAGCTATTTAGGACTGTTTATATCTCATTCAAATGTGGTTTAATAGAAATTGCTATGCCTATTTATGTAGTCATGACATGAATGTGATTTTCTTGATATATTTATAGGGCATTATTCTATTTTAAGAATTTAAAAGACTTTCTCATGAAATAATTGTTTGCTGCAACTACTTTCTACCTTTTGAATATTTGAGTCGTTTTCTTTTTTTCTTTTTTGTATTAAGAGTTAACATGTACAGTACATCAATTTTTGTAAGAACAACAAAGTACAGGGGCCATTTGGGGGGGGGGGGTCACACTTAAAATTAATAAACCGTTTTGCAGGCATACATACAAATTTCATCTTCCATAGTTATCACTTCACATTCATGTACACAACATAATATATTTCTAATTTCCATATTTTCTGCAATCTGATAATTGATGTTCTCTGTTGTAGACCTTGTACAGTGTGTGTCTAGCATTCAATATTTAATAGATAGTACAAATATTCTTTAACTGGGGAAGTTCACCCTGAGGAAAAATTTGTTGTAAAAATAGCAGGAAAAAATATTGGTAAAAATTTGAGGAATATCAATTGAACATTTAAGTTAAAAGTTTTTGATTTGTGACGTCACAAACGAGCAGCTGCCCCATATTTTATGATATAAAATGCATAAATTAGGCCTACAATTTTCAATGGTTAATGATGACTAATAATTTTTTTCTTTCAGGTTTGAAATAATTTGTGTTGATATAGGCCTACATACATGTACATTGTATATACTGTCTGAAGGTACATAAAAAAAAAACATTTTCAATTTCTTACGAAAATAACATTTTATTGACATAAGTTTCAATAATTTGTCTGTTGATATCTATAGGCCTATATATATATACTGAAGGTACAACGCGAAAAAACATTTTGAATTTCTTGGGAAAATGGCATTTTATTGACATAATTTTCAATAATTTGTCTGTTGATATAGGCCTACATATATATTATACTGAAGGTACAAAAAAACATTTTCAATTTCTTGGGAAAATGGCATATTATTGACATAATTTTCAATTCACAATACACGGGAAGCTGCTCTCATATGACGTCACAAATCCAAAAATTAAAATTCTAATGACTTAAAATCTTTGATGGATTTTCCTAAAACTTTCATTGATATCTTGATTATTTTCTATTATTCTTTCTGCCATTTTTACAATAACTTTTTGTCAGGGTGAACTTAGTATGGTATCTATTTTTGAGTGAGTCAAAGCAATTTCCACATTGAGATAAAATTTTCAAATAAAAAGGCCACTTCATGGAAAAAATTGGCAATTTGAAATTATACCACTTTCAATGTGACATCACAAAATCAAAGCTAGCAAACAAGGTTATGATATATATACCTTGCTCTCTGTTACTATTCCCTGTGTGGTGAAATGATGTTGGCAATGTTTGGCTTATTTCCTCTTGTTCTACTTCTCGGGACAAATGCTTGATTTTTTTTACACTGTCAGTTTCCATTATGTGTGTCAAGTTGGCTCTTAAGTAGATTGAATTCTTTGAATTATTTTTTCTAAATTAAAAATAGAGATTGAAAACTGAAAACTTTCTTGCAATTTTACTGTCCACCAATAAAGGGCGTACACAAAAATTTGCCCAAAATTTAAGTTTTTGAACGCTCTGGTCAGGGCCCTAGGAATGATTTTTTAACTGGGGTTGCTTAGATAACTTTGATGAGCAAAAAAAAAGTACAGAAATGAAGGTTATTTTTGTTTTTCAGTCCCAGAGAAATTTGACAAGCAAAAAAAACAAGTTTTTTTTTGGCTTACATTTCTCCATTCTTTAACACCTACCAGAATTCATGGGGGTGCTGCCTATGGAAAATAACTTTCTTCAGTGAATGAGTGGTCTAACTCAAACTTTCAACTTCTCTTTCAGGTCATATCATTTCCATTGTTTTATTTAGTTTTGATCATTATCAGATCACAACGTTCTACTATAGTATAATGGTGAATTTCCCTTCCAGTTTGCCAATAAATACTTAATGCCTACTCACTTTAAGTACCCATCTGTGTGCTTGTAAAAGGCTTGCCGGGCCCAAGCCGAGATCATAGTTGACATTATACATTTGTAGTACTTGGATGATGATGATGTCATGATGATAAAAATGATGATGATGGTGGTGGTGGTGGTGATGATGATGATGATTAAGATGATGATGGGGATGATGATGATGAATGATGTCGATGGTGATGATGATTGATGAAGATGATGATCGATGATGGTGATGAATGATGATGATAATGATGTTGACGATGATGGTGATGATGATAAATTTTAATAAAACCAATAATATAAGATTTGTAGGATTTCAGGGAAATCTGCTGTGTGGATTATCAGGCTACATGTAGATGTCCCTTTTTGTTTTTGAAAGACCAATGAATACTTTACCTCCATCTGTTGACCCCTTTGCTACAGGACCCAGCAAACCAAGGATCAAGAATATAAATACATCTGAATCCACTCGCTGCTTTTAGCCCCTCTTTCAGGGACGGGTTATCATGAAGACGGAGTCCTTTGCGAAACCAGTGAACAAGACATCCCGGCTTCTCTGAATGGCGACTGGATCGATGCTTCCTCTTTGGCATGTTTTCAGGTAGCAAACAAAATTTCTCTTTCACAAAATGCGTCAGTCCAATTCTGAACAGACAGATTGCCTTAAGTTTCGGGAGATGGATACAAGTCGTCTTAATCTAATTTCAAAATGTTAAACTTCTCTAGTCTACCTTCCGTGGTGTCAGCTTCTCCTTCCGAAATCCTGGGTGTTCCCGAATTAAAATTTATAGTTGTCCAGACCTTTTGAGGTCTAAAGAGTTTTAAGTGGGATCCTATCCCCAAAAGATGCTTTGTTTTGGAAGACTGCGTAACATGGAAGCTCAGCCGGCTCGAATCTTGTCAAAATGATCAAACAATACCACACTTGCTGTCATAATGACAATGTAAGTTAGATTGCGAAAAGAAAACGACTTTGAAGTTCTGAAAAGCTGGTGTTTTTAGTTAATCGAGATGAGGTATATCGGCATCAATGTGAACCATATTCTGCCTTGTCAATGTCCAGAAGAGATAACTTATATCTCAATTCCAGGACTGGGAACGTTAATCTGCTCTCTCTCGATCTCGAAAGACTGGTGACAGACACTTGAGTGTGAGTGTCGAATTAAGCCAAGGAATCACAAAGACAATGACAGTGTTTGTCAGATGAAAACGAGATGCGATCCAAATTTCTAATTTTTGTTAGGAGGATAAGAATATGCGGTCGGAGCCTAACTTATTTAGGCCCTAAAAAGTAAGGTCTGTTCTATATTAAAGCAGTTTGGAGTCTGTGAAAACGACAGGCCAAAATACTGAAGACAAAGTAGGCGGTGCAATCAGATATCATCAGTTAATAAAATCAGCAAAATTCTGCTTGAATATTTCGACAAATTGTTGATGTGATTCGGTGATTATCGGACAGAGAAATCTCATCAAGAAGACTCAGCGATACTTGCGCTTGACGACTTCGCTTCAATTCGCAGCTTCACAATCCACTTGGCTCCAAAAACTGCACATTATATCGAACTGCATACAGGCATAACCTAATTACAATGACAGTTCACTGTAAGAAAAGCATGTACACCAACGAGGGCCGTTTCCTTTTCAAGAATTCTATCAACAACAATGGCGTCTCGATCGTACGCCACAGTTTCCGATGTTGTGTAACAAACATGTTTTGAAGGCTTCGTATAGTCTATTTCCAGAAGTAGCCATATCATATTTTTCTTTCTGCCACAAGATTTAGGCAAATATTTTGCTTATTTCAGAACAAATTACACTAAAATGAAAGTTTATCATAAGTTTTTATATATTATGATAACAATATTACTATTTCATTTAGTTTAGGCTTTATTTGGGTGAAATAAAATGATAATAATTACATTTATTTGAAGAAAGGCTATCAGAAACATCGCATCGACAGAAACGTGACCCAAAAAAGACAGTCGGGTGAAACGCTCTGATTGGCTATTTCGCTAGGGGAGTGTCTGCATACTAATGAAGTCACGTTGCAGCTGACATGTTACGGTATCTTAGAGTGTGCTGAATATGGGACAAAAAATAGCGGAGGCCATAAAGCATGAGATGTACGTGAGCCTTGCCTTCTATCAGCGGCGGATCCGATGGGGGGGGGGGGGGGTGCTCATCTGCAGACGAAAATGTTGATGAAACGCTCTCTTTTGTCGAAACTGACTTCCTCGAAATAAATGGTCCCAAATTTCTCTCGCTCTCTCTCTCTCACCCCCCCCCCCTTCACTCTCTTCTTCTCTTCCATCTTCTTCTTCTCCTCCTCCTCCTCTTCCTTCTTCTTCTTCTTCTTCTTCTTATTATTATTTATTATTATTATTATTATTGTTTTATTATTGTTGTTGCTGTTGTTGTTTGATTTTGTTTAAAATCTGAATTGTAAATGACTCCGTATGAATAAAAAACGGAATTCAATGAATATTCCTGGATATTTTTTTCTCTTCAACTGTATGTGCATATCGAGGGGACGCACATGCCTGTTTTATCATTATATAGTATTGTGACTTTGTTGACACTATGTAGAGTTTGTATTGACTCAGTATTTTTTATTATTTGACGGACTAAAGTGCACAAATGCTAGCTTCTAGCTTCCAATGCAAATATTATGACAATTTCGGATAACTTTTAAATGATAATCCCTTGTAAGACCCGTCACGCCAAACCCAAAATTAAAACATCCAATTTCCTCAGTCGTTCTTTCATTTTTTTTTGGGAACCATGAAATAAAAAGTTCTATCACGTTTTGTTCAAGTGTATCTATTTCACAAAGAATACAATGTTCATTGTAATAATAATGATCAATAATAATTAATTATAATAATAATGGTCAATAATGATCTCACCCACTCCACCAACCCGCCCCCCCCCCCCTACCCCGCGCCTCCAACTCACTCTGCCGCCCCCTACGCAAGAAACGAGTGGTGCGGTATATAGATGTGTCTCACTGTGGCTTGGTGAGATTAATGGAATGGTTAAAAGAGCAGGGCTCTCCCATATCCTTTAAAAATCCCAATAGTAGCCAATTGTCACATTCAGTGTCACATACATTGAAACCTGTGGGATCACTCATTGTGCCAGATAGACACGTGGAAGCGAGCTTGGTTTTACCGGAGTTTTTAAAAACACCTCGAAAAACTTCCCTCGTTTGTCAAATTTACACTGTTACACATCAATTTACGAGGTTCTTCCCGCTTTCTTCAGAATATAAAGGTCGCCAAAAACTAATGTACCGGCAAGGGCGGATCAGGGATTTTCCAAGGGGGGGGGGGCACATTATTTTGTGTTATAACGGCACATTTAGGGGGGCCTACATTACAAATTTTAATTGTGCCTCTCAAGGGGGGGGGGGGCACGGGCCGACTCTGCCCCCCCCCCCACCCCCGGATCCGCCAGTATGTACAGGAATGTGACATTCGATTATTTAAGCCGATAGAAAAAAGAAATCATAATAAAAATAACGTTTTATTTTTCCCCAGGTTATAGCCACTTTACTTAGGAAACTGCTCTACCAGCGGACCCTGCAATATGTTATTATTACCCGGGGGAGTCAAATGCATTGCTGTTCACATGCGTGACCAAATTATTTTCAAACACCCCCTAAACGAGTTTTTCTCTGTGTGCATGCAAAATAACCCCCTAAACAAGTTTTTTATTTCGCGGGCTTCATTTACACATTTTGGCCCCTAAACAAGTTGTCGCTAGAATATGAAAGACAAGTTTTGTCTACTTGCTACAATAAGCTTATATAGACAAAACTATATTCATTGGTATTGCATGCCCCCCCCCCCGTGCAGTTAGAGGTAAAATACCACAATCGGAAAGAACCCTTTTCAGAAACGAGAAGGAAAAATCCCCGGGGTGAAAGCTTGGATCAAAAAACATATACCTATAAACACGTTTGGCTAGTCTTAAAAGAAAAAAAACTTTGGAAAAAATACCCTAGATACCTTTGACCCCGCGATTGACCATTGACCAGTCTTTCAAAACCACCCTTTTTAATGAAAATAGGTGTTTTTTTAGTGCACGCGCGACCCGCGTCCAAAACTGAAAAAAAAACACCCCTTTAAACGCGTTTTTTTGTCACGCATGTGTAACGCAATATATTTGTCTGCCCCCTGCGTTATTACCCTTCTCCAATCTAAATGCTGAGCGCCTAGCAAGAAGGCAGAAGATTCCATTTTTATACTGAGTCTTTGGTATGACTCGGCCGTAATTACAATGACATTGGCAAAAGAAGTAGCCAGACCATATTTTTCTTTCTGTTACAAGATTTTGGCAATTATTTTGCTTATTTGAGAATAAATTACACTAAAATGAAAGTTTATCATAAATTTTATATATTTATGATAACAATATTACTATTTCATATAGTTTAGGCTTCATTCGGGTGAAATAAAATGATAATAATTACATTTTTGAAGAAAGGCTATCAGAAGGAGGAGCCGTGGAGGAGTCGTGGTGTAGTGGTTCTGACTCTCGCCTTGTAAACAGAGGGTCGTGTGTTCGAATCCCACCGCGGTCTGGCGTCCTTTGGCAAGGCGTTAATCCACACTTTGCCACTCTCGACCCAGGTGCTAAATGGGTACCCGGTAGGATGTGAAAGTCATTGTATAGCTTGTCCAGTACTGTGTGCGCCTCACAGGCGACTGACTGGAATACTCCCCAGGGAGTGGAGGATGTGCACACATTGTGTGTGGGAATGACGGATTAAATCCGATGACCGGGGTAATAATATATCTGTAAAGCGCTTAGACACGTCGTTCCGATGTATTAAGCGCTATATAAAAAAAGCGGATTATTATTATTATAAACATCGCGTCGAGAGAAACGTGACCCAAAAAAGACAGTCGGGTGAAACGCTCTGATTGGCTATTTCGCTAGGAAAGTGTCTGCATACTAATGAAGTCACGTTGCAGCTGACATGTTACGGTATCTTAGAGTGTGCTGAATATGGGACAAAAAATAGCGGAGGCCATAAAGCATGAGATGTACGTGAGCCTTGCCTTCTATCAGCGGCGGATCCGGTGGGGGGGGGGTTGCTCATCTGCAGACGAAAATGTCTCTTTTGTCGAAACTGACTTCCTCGAAAAAATGGTCCCAAATTTCTCTCGCTCTCTCTTATCACCCCCCTTCACTCTCTTCTTCTTCTTCTCCTTCATCTTCTTCTCCTCCTCCTCCTCCTCCTTCTCAATTCTTATTATTATCATCATTTATTATTATTATTATTATTGTTTTATTGTTGTTGTTGCTGCTGTTGTAGTTTGATTTTGTTTCATCTGAATTGTAAATGACTCCGTATAAAAAAAAAAAAAAACGGAATTCAATGAATATTCCTGGATATTTTTTCTCTTCAACTGTATATTTTACGGTTCCTAAAATTGATAATTTAAAAGAGAAACTTGAAACTTCAAATTGGTCAGAGGTGTTGGATAATAATGATATTAACGGCTCCTATAATAATTTTAATAACATTCTCAAAGACGCCCTTGATGAATGTATTCCATTGGAGAAGTGTAAGTTTTCAAATTACAAACACGAACCTCGTAACCCATGGGTTTCCAAGTCTATATTGAGATCCATTAACAGAAAAAACAATATGTATTACAAACTTAGAGCAAATCCTACTCCAAAACGTCATGAGAAATATATTAGATATAAAAATACATTAACAAGAATTTTACGGATCGAGAAGAGGAAATATTATTGTAATCAGTTTGAAAAAAAAAGGTCCAACATAAAAGAAACATGGGGTATAATAAATAATGCTTTGAATAGGAGGAGTCTTATTAAAGATATAACCCAAATTCGTGAGGGAAATAAAGTTTTAGATGAGAATGAATCAATATCCAATCACTTTAATGAATACTTTGCAAACATCGGACCAAATTTGGCTAAGAAAATTCCTAACATTGAAAAAAGTTTTCATAATTTTTTGAAGAACAAAAATCAGAATTCAATATTTTTTAACCCAACCAATTCATCAGAAATTTTACGAATTGTAAAAAATATGAAAGATAAGCGAAGTATGGGACATGATCAAGTTAGTAATTTCTTGCTGAAACATATCATAAATGAAATTACTGAACCTCTAGAGCACATTTTTAATTTATCTATAAGTCAAGGTGTTGTACCGGATACAATGAAAATCGCTAAAGTTATTCCGATATTGAAAAAAGGTGATCCTTTAGACTCCAATAATTATAGGCCAATATCACTGCTATCGTCAATTTCCAAAGTGTTAGAAAAACATATTTTTGATCGTACTATGTCGTTCCTTGTAAGTAATAATGTTTTCGCAGATTCGCAATTTGGTTTCAGACAAAAACATTCCACGATACATGCAATTTTACAATTCATTAATCATGTTGCTTCCGCTAACGATGATCATTGTCATACACTTGGAATATTTTTGGACCTCTCCAAGGCCTTCGATACCATTGACCATCAAATATTACTGCATAAACTCTTTCACTATGGTATTCGTGGAAAGGCCTTGGAGTGGTTTAGAAGCTATCTCATAGGAAGGTCTCAGTTCGTTTCTATTAAGGGTGTTAATTCGTCTTTTAAACAGCTACTTTGTGGTGTCCCTCAGGGATCTATCCTTGGACCTTTACTTTTTATTTTGTATATGAATGACTTTCAAAACTCTTCTCGAGTCTTGTCATTTACTTTATTCGCTGATGATTCTTCCGTTTTCTTTTCCCATAAAAATCCCAATATCCTATTAGAAACAGTTAATATTGAACTTAGACTTGTTGCAGAATGGATATGCGCAAATAAACTTTCCCTTAACATAAATAAAACTCAATGTATGTTTTTCAGTAATTCTATCTCACAGTTACCCGGTAATGTTTACATTAATAATACTGTTATAAATATAGTTGATTCGTTAAAATTTCTTGGTCTTATCATTGACAATAAACTTTCTTGGAAAGAGCATAATTTGAATTTAAGTAAAACGCTTGCGAGGAATGTTGGGGTAATCAATAAACTAAAATCGTCATTTCCTGTTCATATTTTAAAAGGTTTGTACTCAACACTTATCCTACCTTACCTGAACTACGGTATACTTGCATGGGGTAATTCGTTTAATTACCAACTGGATAAATTGTTAATTCTTCAAAAACGGGTATTGCGAATAATTTGCCATTCTGACAGGTTAAGTCACACAAACATTTTATTTTTCAACAATAAAGTATTAAAGGTGCATGATTTATATAATTTCTTTTTAGGGTGTTTCATGTTTCAATTGAACTCAAATGCTCTTCCTCATGCTTTTACATCACTATTCCAAAAGAATCAACATTTGCATACTTACCCTACCCGACAGTCGTCATTCTTTCACTTGCATAGGTTGAGAACAGTACTTAGGAAAAGAACGATAGTATATACTGGTCCAGTTTATTGGAATTCCTTGGATATGACACTTAAGCAACTACAAAATTATAATATTTTCAAACATCACTTGAAAGCAAAGCTTCTTCTTCGATATAATGAAACAAACTGAAATTGCTATTTATTGGCATGCTCTATTGCATTTTTGTCCACAGAGCTTATTATCCAGAAGTTTCTTAAATTCTGTTGGATGGCAGCTGCTTACTTTATTTCTTTTGTTTTTTTATTTCTTCGTTTCTTTCTTTCTTTGTTTTTTGTCACGTTTCTGTGTTGTGTTGTTTTTGTGGGTGTAATTTAATTGATAAAATGTTGTCACGTGTATTATTACTAAGTAGTAATGTCAAATGTAATGTATAAAAAAGGGAACCTTATCTACAAGCATTCTGCTTCTAAGGTTTCCTCCACTTTTCCGTTTTTTATGTACTTAAACATGTATTAATATGTTGTGATTAAGAATGCTTGCTATCTATACTTATATAGTCTACGTGTGTAATGGTTGCTCAGCTTAGTTATGTCAGTTAAGTTTTGTAACATAACGGATTTGTGGAAATAAAACCTAAATGAAAAAATAAAAATAAAATGTGCATATCGAGGGGACGCACATGCCTGTTTTATCATTATATAGTATTGTGACTTTGTTGACACTATGTAGAGTTTGTATTGACTCAGTATTTTTTATTATTTGACGGACTAATGTGCACAAATGCTAGCTTGTAGCTTCCAATGCAAATATTATGACAATTTCGGATAACTTTTTAATGATGATCCCTTATAAGACCCGTCACGCCAAACCCAAAATTAAAACATTCAATTTCCTCAGTCTTTCTTTCATTTTTTTTATTGAAGCATGAAATGAAATGAAGTATTAAAAAATGCTCATTCCACATGTTCAGGGAGGAATTAATTGCTGTTCATTTGACAATGAGGAGAAAAATAGAATATTCCCTATTTCATGTAATAAAATACAGAAGAAATAGTGAGTGGATGACGTCATCGGTCTCCTCATTTGCATACCCACCAAGATGTGCATATAACTGTTTTGTGAAATTAAGCAAAACTTAAAAATGTCATAACTTTCTTATTTTACATCCGATTTTGATGAAATTTTCAGTGTTAAGTTTATTGGATTTTTCTCTTTTTATTCAAATCAACTTTTTGTTGGGGTGGACTTGTCCTTTAATGAAAATAGGTGTCTTTTTTAGTGCACGTGCGACCCGCGTCCAAAACTGAAAAAAAACACCCCTTTAAACGCGTTTATTTTTGTCACGCATGTGAACCGCAATATATTTGTCTGCCCCCCCCCCCCTCGGGTTATTACCCTTCTCCAATCGAAATGCTGAGCGCCTAGCAAGAAGGCAGAAGATATCATTTTTATACTGAGTCTTTAGTATGACACGGCCGTAATTACAATGACATTGGCAAAAGAAGCAGCCATACCATATTTTTCTTTCTGCTACAAGATTTCGGCAAATATTTTGCTTATTTGAGAATAAATTACACTAAAATGATACTTTATCATAAATTTTATATATTTATGATAACAATATTACTATTTCATATAGTTTAGGCTTTATTTGGGTGAAATAAAATGATAAAAAATTACATTTATTTGAAGAAAGGCTTTCAGAAACATCGCGTCGACAGAAACGTGACCCAAAAAAGACAGTCGGGTGAAACGCTCTGATTGGCTATTTCACTATAGAGATGTCTGCATACTAATGAAGTCACGTTGCAGCTGACATGTTACGGTATCTTAGAGTGTACTGAATATGGGACAAAAATAGCGGAGGCCATAAAGCGTGAGATGTACGTGAGCCTTGCCTTCTATCAGCGGCGGATCTGGTGGGGGGGGGGGGGGTGCTCATCTGCAGACGAAAATGTTCATGAAACGCCCTCTTTTGTCGAAACTGACTTCCTCGAAATAAATGGTCCCAAATTTCTCTCGCTCTCTCTAGTCACCCCCCCCCTCCACTCTCTTCTTCTTCTTCTCCTCCTCCTCCTCCTTCTTCTTCTTCTTCTTCTTCTTCTTCTTCTTATTATTATTATTATTGTTTTATTGTTGTTGTTGCTGCTGTTGTAGTTTTATTTTGTTTCATCTGAATTAGAAATGACTCCGTATAAATTTAAAAAACGGAATTCAATGAATATTCCTGGATATTTTTTCTCTTCAACTGTATGTGCATATCGAGGGGACGCACATGCCTGTTTTATCATTATGTAGTATTGTGACTTTGTTGACACAATGTAGAGTTTTTATTGACTCAGTATTTTTTATCATTTGACGGACTAAAGTGCACAAATGCTAGCTTCTAGCTTCCAATGCAAATATTATGACAATTTCGGATAACTTTTGAATGATAATCCCTTTTGAGACCCGTCACGCCAAACCCAAAATTAAAACATTCAATTTCTTCAGTCGTTCTTTCATTTTTTTTAATTGAACCATGAAATGAAAAGTTCTATCACGTTTTGTTCAATTATATCTATTTCACAAAGAATACAATGTTCATTGTAATAATGAACCACCACCCCCCCCCCCCCCTATACCCCGCGCCTACCACTTACTCTGCCGCCCCCTACGCCAGAAACGAGTGGTGCGGTAGATGTGTCTCACTGTGGCTTGGTGAGATTAATGGAATAGTGACAAAGAGCAGGGCTCTCCCATACAGGGGCGTCGATCCATTTTTCAGATTGGGGGGGGCAAAATCATAAACGTTCCAAAGGCGCTCGATCGTACAAAACACCCACCCACACACACACACACACACACACACACATATATATATATATATATATATATATATATATATATATATATATATATATATATATATATATATATATATATATATGTATGACTCATGAGACACAGACACGCATCTCACTACACAGATAGTACGAGTGCCGAGAGTGAGCTCAAATTTCTTTATATTCTGAGCTGAAAACTTGATATTCTAAGCATTTTTGGTACCAATGATTAAGATTTGTATCTAAAAGAAGAATAGATGCGAGCGCGAAGCGCGAGCTGAAAATTTTGACATTTCGATCTGAAAAATGACAATTTACTGGACGTTTTTGATAAAGAACAAGCTATATATCCAAGAAAAGATGATTGCAAATTGAAGCAGTTCTTTTGAGGCTTAGAACTGAAAACGGGACATTTACATTCATTCATGAAAAGTATGGGTTTTTGCTACAGAAATGATGCGAGCACGAAGCGCGAGCTGAAAATTTTTATATTCCAATCTGAAAAGTGGACATTTTGAGCACGATTTTAAATAAAGAACGAGTTGTGTATCTCAATCTCGCTTGCTGAACATTACAATCTTGTTTTTTTTAATGCATATCCGGAATTATTGGGGGGGCAAAATGATATGTTTGCCCCCCCCCCAATATTTTCATTGGTGGGGCGATCGCCCCCCCCCCCTGCCCCCCCCCCCCCAGGATCGACGCCTCTGCTCCCATATCCTTTTAAAAATCCTAATAACCCATTGTCACATTCAGTGTCACATACATTGAAACCCGTGGGATCACTCATTGTGCCAGATAGACACGCAGAAGCGAGCATGGTTTTTACCGGAGTTTTTAAAAACACCTCGAAAAACTCGTTTGTCAAATTTACACCGTTACACATCAATTTACGAGGTTCTTCCCGCTTTCTTCAGAATATAAACATGATAAAGGTCGCCAAAAACTAATGTACCGGCAGGAGCGGATCCAGGATTTTCCAAAGGGGAGGGCACATTTGTGTTATAACGCCACATTTAGGGGGGCCTACAATACAAATTTTAATTGTGCCTCTCAAGGGGGAGGGCAAGGGCCGACTGTGCCCCCCCCCCCGGATCCACCAGAGTGTACAGGAATGTGACATTCGATTATTTAAGCCGATAGAAAAAATTCATCATAATAAAATGAACGTTTTATTTTTCCCCAGGTTATAGCCACTTTACTTAGGAAACTGCTCTACCAGCGGACCCTGCAATATGTTATTATTACCCGGGGGGGGGGGGTCAAATGCATTGCTGTACACATGCGTGAACAAATTTTTTTCAAACACCCCTTAAACGAGTTTTTCTCTGTGTGCAAAATAACCCCCTAAACAAGTTTTTTTTATTTCGCGGGCTTCATTTACACATTTTGGCCCCTAAACAAGTTGTCGCTAGAATATGACAGACAAGTTTTGTCTACTTGCTACAATAAGCTTATATAGACAAAACTATATTCATTGGTATTGCATGCCCCCCCCCCCCCCCCCGTGCAGTTAGAGGTAAAATACCACAATCGGAAAGAACCCTTTTCAGAAACGAGAAGGAAAAATCCCCGGGGTGAAAGCTTGGATTTAAATAAATATACCTATAAACACGTTTGGCTATAGTCTTAAAAGAAGAAAAAACTTTGGAAAAAAAATACCCTAAATACGTTTGACCCCGCGATTGACCATTGACCAGTCTTTCAAAACCACCCTTTTTAAGGTTAAGTCCACCCCCATAAAAATGTTGATTTGAATAAAATAGAGAAAAATCAATCTAGCAAAACGCTGAAAATTTCATCAAAATCGGATGTAAAATAAGAAAATTATGACACTTTAAAGTTTTGCTTATTTTCCACAAAACAGTGATATGAACAACTCAAATGAGAAAGTTGATGATGTCCCTCACTCACTATTTATTTTGTTTTTTATTGTTTGAATTATACAATATTTCATGTTTTATAGATTTGACAATGAGGACAAACTTGACTGAATCATAAAGTATTAAAAAATGCTCATTCCACATGTTCAGGGAGGAATTAATTGCTGTTCATTTGACAATGAGGAGAAAAATAGAATATTCCCTATTTCATGTAATAAAATACAGAAGAAATAGTGAGTGGATGACGTCATCGGTTTCCTCATTTGCATACCCACCAAGATGTGCATATAACTGTTTTGTGAAATTAAGCAAAACTTAAAAATGTCATAGCTTTCTTATTTTACATCCGATTTTGATGAAATTTTCAGTGTTAAGTTTATTGGATTTTCTCTTTTTATTCAAATCAACTTTTTGTTGGGGTGGACTTGTCCTTTAAAGTAGAACTATATTGAAAATCGTAAAAATGGAGAATCATATATCAAATTAAAGGAGAACATAAGGAGAACACGATGGTGTAAATCATTTATCATGGAGACCGATGGAACTCAGTTAATTGATAGTTTAAAGTTCTCTCTCTGAATGCTTCAAACACGCAGAATTACGTCCGCGAAATTGGGGATTTCTTATGACGTCACTTTCTGTACGAGAGGCGTGATTGGCTCTCCAACGTGAAGCTCCACTTGCATGCAAAACCTGTTGCGAGGGTACGTTTTCTCCACATTGTCACTGAATACTTCGATCCCGAAATGAAAGAAAACCCAGAATTTTATCTAGATTTGGATTTTCAAATTGATGATTATGAAGATGAAGAGAATGATGATGAAGTTTCTAGCTCTAGAAAAACAAAGTGACGTGGATAGAGGTATACATTAGGGGAATTACGCCGGTGATTATGAGTCGGACAATTCAACTTGCATGCCGATTCGCTACCAACACATGCAGCTGATAGCTGCTCCGCGGGTCAAATCCATGAAAATGAATTCCATCACGACCACATCCAGACAGAGTCTCTTTCTTCTATCAACAACATAATGAGAATGAAAATAATGATATAACTGTACTTACAAACAAGTGAATATATCCGAACCTAGGCTGAAGGTAAATCAACTCAAAGAATAACAGCAGACGATATGCACCGACGATGAATTTCACGTGGCTGGGAGATTGTCACTCGTTCTGTTAGATAAAATTTCTATCTCATTATTTTGACTAAATTACGAAACTCGGAGAATTAGTATTCTACATAAAAATTAAGTAACACCTGGTTCTATTTTTTGAATTACGATAAAACCTTTTTGAAGCAAAGAAAATGAGGTAAATTAAAATTAGATATAAAAGATCATCCGCCTAGCTCGCATTCGATTGTAAACAATCAGCAAGGCGAGCACATAGAGTTGGATAAAGCTACGCTCCAACTCTGTATGTGCTTTTGATTGTTTGTTTACAATCGCATGCTGCTAAGTGGATGATCATTTATATCTTATTTTGATTTACCTCAATTTCTTTGCTTCAAAAATATTTTATCGTAATTCAAAAAATAGTACCAGGTGTTACTTAATTTTTATGTAGAATACTAATTCTCCGAGTTTCGTAATTTAGTCAAAATAATGAGATAGAAATTTTATCTAACAGAACGAGTGACAATCTATTCCAGCCACGTGAAATTCATCGTCGGTGCATATCGTCTGCTGCTATATTCCTTGAGTTGATTTACCTTCAGCCTAAAATATAGGTTCGGATATATTCACTTATTTGTAAGTACAGTTATTTTATTATTTTCCTTCTCATTATGTTGTTGATAGAGGAAAGAGACTCTGTCTGGATGTGGTCATGCTGCATGGAATTCATTTTCATGGATTTGACCCGCGGTGCAGCTAGCATGCAGCTGCATGCGTTGGTAGCGAATCGGCTTGCAAGTTGAATTGTCTTACTCATCATCACCGGCGTAATTCCCTTAATTTACCACCATCCACGTCACTTTGTTTTTCTAAAGTTAGAAACTTTATCATCATTCTCTTCATCTTCATAATCATCAATTTGAAAATCCAAATCTAGATAAATTTCTGGGTTTTCTTTCATTTCATGATCGAAGTATTCAGTGTCAGTGTGGAGAAAACGTACCCTCGCAACAGGTTTTGCATGCAAGTGGAGCTTGACGTGATGGGAGAGCCAATCACGCCTCTCGTACAGACGGTGACGTCATCAAATTCGAGTCAATTCAGAGACCGATGCGAGGCATATTTCGGAGAGGCATTTTAGCGCTTTTTAATCGGCGATTTCCACCTTATGTATTATTTTCGTTATTTTTGAATGACCTAATGGTAATCCTCACATCATTACCTTTCCACTGATATATAATAAGGCCATATTCATAATCAATATATTTCTCCTTTAATGAAAATATGTGTCTTTTTTAGTGCACGCGCGACCCGCGTCCAAAACTGAAAAAACACCCCTTTAAACGCGTTTTTTTTTGTCACGCATGTGAACCGCAATATATTTGTC
This sequence comes from Lytechinus pictus, assembly GCF_037042905.1. Taxonomy (NCBI): domain Eukaryota; kingdom Metazoa; phylum Echinodermata; class Echinoidea; order Temnopleuroida; family Toxopneustidae; genus Lytechinus; species Lytechinus pictus. Next base: position 2,371,902 of record NC_087263.1, read on the forward strand.
TGCCCCCCCCCCCTCGGGTTATTACCCTTCTCCAATCGAAATGCTGAGCGCCTAGCAAGAAGGCAGAAGATATCATTTTTATACTGAGTCTTTAGTATGGCACGGCCGTAATTACAATGACATTGGCAAAAGAAGCAGCCATACCATATTTTTCTTTCTGCTACAAGATTTCGGCAAATATTTTGCTTATTTGAGAATAAATTACACTAAAATGATACTTTATCATAAATTTTATATATTTATGATAACAATATTACTATTTCATATAGTTTAGGCTTTATTTGGGTGAAATAAAATGATAAAAATTACATTTATTTGAAGAAAGGCTTTCAGAAACATCGCGTCGACAGAAACGTGACCCAAAAAAAACAGTCGGGTGAAACGCTCTGATTGGCTATTTCACTATAGAGATGTCTGCATACTAATGAAGTCACGTTGCAGCTGACATGTTACGGTATCTTAGAGTGTACTGAATATGGGACAAAAATAGCGGAGGCCATAAAGCGTGAGATGTACGTGAGCCTTGCCTTCTATCAGCGGCGGATCTGGTGGGGGGGGGGGGGGTGCTCATCTGCAGACGAAAATGTTGATGAAACGCTCTCTTTTGTCGAAACTGACTTCCTCGAAATAAATGGTCCCAAATTTCTCTCGCTCTCTCTAGTCACCCCCCTCCACTCTCTTCTTCTTCTTATCCTCCTTCTTCTTCTTCTTCTTCTTCTTCTTCTTATTATTATTATTATTATTGTTTTATTGTTGTTGTTGCTGCTGTTGTAGTTTTATTTTGTTTCATCTGAATTAGAAATGACTCCGTATAAATTAAAAAAACGGAATTCAATGAATATTCCTGGATATTTTTTCTCTTCAACTGTATGTGCATATCGAGGGGACGCACATGCCTGTTTTATCATTATATAGTATTGTGACTCTGTTGACACTATGTAGAGTTTTTATTGACTCAGTATTTTTTATCATTTGACGGACTAAAGTGCACAAATGCTAGCTTCTAGCTTCCAATGCAAATATTATGACAATTTCGGATAACTTTTGAATGATAATCCCTTTTGAGACCCGTCACGCAAAACCCAAAATCAAAACATTCAATTTCCTCAGTCGTTCTTTCATTTTTTTTAATTGAACCATGAAATGAAAAGTTCTATCACGTTTTGTTCAATTATATCTATTTCACAAAGAATACAATGTTCATTGTAATAATGAACCACCACCCCCCCCCCCCCTTATACCCCGCGCCTACCACTTACTCTGCCGCCCCCTACGCCAGAAACGAGTGGTGCGGTAGATGTGTCTCACTGTGGCTTGGTGAGATTAATGGAATAGTGACAAGAGCAGGGCTCTCCCATATCCTTTTAAAAATCCTAATAACCCATTGTCACATTCAGTGTCACATACATTGAAACCCGTGGGATCACTCATTGTGCCAGATAGACACGCAGAAGCGAGCATGGTTTTTACCGGAGTTTTTAAAAACACCTCGAAAAACTCGTTTGTCAAATTTACACTGTTACACATCAATTTACGAGGTTCTTCCCGCTTTCTTCAGAATATAAACATGATAAAGGTCGCCAAAAACTAATGTACCGGCAGGAGCGGATCCAAGATTTTCCAAGGGGGAGGGCACATTTGTGTTATAACGCCACATTTAGGGGGGCCTACAATACAAATTTTAATTGTGCCTCTCAAGGGGGAGGGCAAGGGCCGACTGTGCCCCCCCCCCACCCCGGATCCGCCAGTGTGTACAGGAATGTGACATTCGATTATTTAAGCCGATAGAAAAAATTCATCATAATAAAATGAACGTTTTATTTTTTCCCAGGTTATAGCCACTTTACTTAGGAAACTGCTCTACCAGCGGACCCTGCAATATGTTATTATTACCCGGGGGGGGGGGGGGGTCAAATGCATTGCTGTACACATGCGTGAACAAATTTTTTTCAAACACCCCTTAAACGAGTTTTTCTCTGTGTGCAAAATAACCCCCTAAACAAGTTTTTTTTATTTCGCGGGCTTCATTTACACATTTTGGCCCCTAAACAAGTTGTCGCTAGAATATGACAGACAAGTTTTGTCTACTTGCTACAATAAGCTTATATAGACAAAACTATATTCATTGGTATTGCATGCCCCCCCCCCCCCGTGCAGTTAGAGGTAAAATACCACAATCGGAAAGAACCCTTTTCAGAAACGAGAAGGAAAAATCCCCGGGGTGAAAGCTTGGATTTTAAAAAATATACCTAAAACACGTTTGGCTATAGTCTTAAAAGAAGAAAAAACTTTGGAAAAAAAAACCATAAATACGTTTGACCCCGCGATTGACCATTGACCAGTCTTTCAAAACCACCCTTTTTAAAGGTCAAGTCCACCCCCATAAAAATGTTGATTTGAATAAAATAGAGAAAAATCAAACTAGCAAAACGCTGAAAATTTCATCAAAATCGGATGTAAAATAAGAAAATTATGACACTTTAAAGTTTTGCTTATTTTCCACAAAACAGTGATATGAACAACTCAAATGAGAAAGTTGATGATGTCCCTCACTCACTATTTATTTTGTTTTTTATTGTTTGAATTATACAATATTTCATGTTTTATAGATTTGACAATGAGGACAAACTTGACTGAATCATAAAGTATTAAAAAATGCTCATTCCACATGTTCAGGGAGGAATTAATTGCTGTTCATTTGACAATGAGGAGAAAAATAGAATATTCCCTATTTCATGTAATAAAATACAGAAGAAATAGTGAGTGGATGACGTCATCGGTTTCCTCATTTGCATACCCACCAAGATGTGCATATAACTGTTTTGTGAAATTAAGCAAAACTTAAAAATGTCATAGCTTTCTTATTTTACATCCGATTTTGATGAAATTTTCAGTCTTACGTTTATTGGATTTTTCTCTTTTTATTCAAGTCAACTTTTTGTTGGGGTGGACTTGTCCTTTAATGAAAATAGGTGTCTTTTCTAGTGCACGCACGACCCGCGTCCAAAACTGAAAAAACACCCCTTTAAACGCGTTTTTTTTGTCACGCATGTGAACCGCAATATATTTGTCTGCCCCCCCCCCTCCTCGGGTTATTACCCTTCTCCAATCGAAATGCTGAGCGCCTAGCAAGAAGGCAGAAGATATCATTTTTATACTGAGTCTTTAGTATGACACGGCCGTAATTACAATGACATTGGCAAAAGAAGCAGCCATACCATATTTTTCTTTCTGCTACAACTTAAAGATTTCGGCAAATATTTTGCTTATTTGATAATAAATTACACTAAAATGATACTTTATCATAAATTTTATATATTTATGATAACAATATTACTATTTCATATAGTTTAGGCTTTATTTGGGTGAAATAAAATGATAATAATTACATTTATTTGAAGAAAGGCTTTCAGAAACATCGCGTCGACAGAAACGTGACCCAAAAAAGACAGTCAGGTGAAACGCTCTGATTGGCTATTTCACTATAGAGATGTCTGCATACTAATGAAGTCACGTTGCAGCTGACATGTTACGGTATCTTAGAGTGTGCTGAATATGGGACAAAAAATAGCGGAGGCCATAAAGCATGAGATGTACGTGAGCCTTGCCTTCTATCAGCGGCGGATCCGATGGGGGGGGGGGGTGCTCATCTGCAGACGAAAATGTTGATGAAACGCTCTCTTTTGTCGAAACTGACTTCCTCGAAATAAATGGTCCCAAATTTCTCTCGCTCTCTCTAGTCACCCCCCTCCACTCTCTTCTTCTTCTTCTCCTCCTCCTCCTCCTTCTTCTTCTTCTTCTTAATATTATTATTATTGTTTTATTGTTGTTGTTGCTGCTGTTGTAGTTTTATTTTGTTTCATCTGAATTGTAAATGACTCCGTATAAATTTAAAAAACGGAATTCAATGAATATTCCTGGATATTTTTTCTCTTCAACTGTATGTGCATATCGAGGGGACGCACATGCCTGTTTTATCATTATATAGTATTGTGACTTTGTTGACACTATGTAGAGTTTTTATTGACTCAGTATTTTTTATCATTTGAAAGTGCACAAATGCTAGCTTCTAGCTTCCAATGCAAATATTATGACAATTTCGGATAACTTTTGAATGATAATCCCTTTTGAGACCCGTCACGCAAAACCCAAAATTAAAACATTCAATTTCCTCAGTCGTTCTTTCATTTTTTTTAATTGAACCATGAAATGAAAAGTTCTATCACGTTTTGTTCAATTATATCTATTTCACAAAGAATACAATGTTCATTGTAATAATGAACCACCACCCCCCCCCCCCTATACCCCGCGCCTACCACTTACTCTGCCGCCCCCTACGCCAGAAACAGTGGTGCGGTAGATGTGTCTCACTGTGGCTTGGTGAGATTAATGGAATAGTGTACAAGAGCAGGGCTCTCCCATATCCTTTTAAAAATCCTAATAGCCCATTGTCACATTCAGTGTCACATACATTGAAACCCGTGGGATCACTCATTGTGCCAGATAGACACGCAGAAGCGAGCATGGTTTTTACCGGAGTTTTTAAAAACACCTCGAAAAACTCGTTTGTCAAATTTACACCGTTACACATCAATTTACGAGGTTCTTCCCGCTTTCTTCAGAATATAAACATGATAAAGGTCGCCAAAAACTAATGTACCGGCAGGAGCGGATCCAGGATTTTCCAAGGGGGAGGGCACATTTGTGTTATAACGCCACATTTAGGGGGGCCTACAATACAAATTTTAATTGTGCCTCTCAAGGGGGGGGGGGGCAAGGGCCGACTGTGCCCCCCCCCCCACCCCGGATCCGCCAGTGTGTACAGGAATGTGACATTCGATTATTTAAGCCGATAGAAAAATTAATCATAATAAAATTAACGTTTTATTTTTCCCCAGGTTATAGCCACTTTACTTAGGAAACTGCTCTACCAGCGGACCCTGCAATATGTTATTATTACCCGGGGGGGGGGGGTCAAATGCATTGCTGTACACATGCGTGAACAAATAATTTCTAAACACCCCATAAACCAGTTTTTCTCTGTGTGCAAAATAACCCCCTAAACAAGTTTTTTTTCATTTCGCGGGCTTCATTTACACATTTTGGCCCCTAAACAAGTTGTCGCTAGAATATGACAGACAAGTTTTGTCTACTTACTACAATAAGCTTATATAGACAAAACTATATTCATTGGTATTGCATGCCCCCCCCCCCCCCCGTGCAGTTAGAGGTAAAATACCACAATCGGAAAGAACCCTTTTCAGAAACGAGAAGGAAAAATCCCCGGGGTGAAAGCTTGGATAAAAAAAAATACCTATAAACACGTTTGGCTATAGTCTTAAAAGAAAAAAAAAACTTTGGAAAAAAAATACCCTAAATACGTTTGACCCCGCGATTGACCATTGACCAGTCTTTCAAAACCACCCTTTTTAAAGGTCAAGTCCACCCCCATAAAAATGTTGATTTGAATAAAATAGAGAAAAATCAAACTAGCAAAACGCTGAAAATTTCATCAAAATCGGATGTAAAATAAGAAAATTATGACACTTTAAAGTTTTGCTTATTTTCCACAAAACAGTGATATGAACAACTCAAATGAGAAAGTTGATGATGTCCCTCACTCACTATTTATTTTGTTTTTTATTGTTTGAATTATACAATATTTCATGTTTTATAGATTTGACAATGAGGACAAACTTGACTGAATCATAAAGTATTAAAAAATGCTCATTCCACATGTTCAGGGAGGAATTAATTGCTGTTCATTTGACAATGAGGAGAAAAATAGAATATTCCCTATTTCATGTAATAAAATACAGAAGAAATAATGAGTGGATGACGTCATCGGTTTCCTCATTTGCATACCCACCAAGATGTGCATATAACTGTTTTGTGAAATTAAGCAAAACTTAAAAATGTCATAGCTTTCTTATTTTACATCCGATTTTGATGAAATTTTCAGTGTTAAGTTTATTGGATTTTCTCTTTTTATTCAAATCTACTTTTTGTTGGGGTGGACTTGTCCTTTAATGAAAATAGGTGTCTTTTTTAGTGCACGCGCGACCCGCGTCCAAAACTGAAAAAACACCCCTTATTTTTAAACGCGTTTTTTTTGTCACGCATGTGAACCGCAATATATTTGTCTGCCCCCCCCCCTCGGGTTATTACCCTTCTCCAATCGAAATGCTGAGCGCCTAGCAAGAAGGCAGAAGATATCATTTTTATACTGAGTCTTTAGTATGACACGGCCGTAATTACAATGACATTGGCAAAAGAAGCAGCCATACCATATTTTTCTTTCTGCTCCAAGATTTCGGCAAATATTTTGCTTATTTGAGAATAAATTACACTAAAATGATACTTTATCATAAATTTTATATATTTATGATAACAATATTACTATTTCATATAGTTTAGGCTTTATTTGGGTGAAATAAAATGATAAAAATTACATTTATTTGAAGAAAGGCTTTCAGAAACATCGCGTCGACAGAAACGTGACCCAAAAAAGACAGTCGGGTGAAACGCTCTGATTGGCTATTTCACTATAGAGATGTCTGCATACTAATGAAGTCACGTTGCAGCTGACATGTTACGGTATCTTAGAGTGTACTGAATATGGGACAAAAATAGCGGAGGCCATAAAGCGTGAGATGTACGTGAGCCTTGCCTTCTATCAGCGGCGGATCTGGTGGGGGGGGGGGGGTGCTCATCTGCAGACGAAAATGTTCATGAAACGCCCTCTTTTGTCGAAACTGACTTCCTCGAAATAAATGGTCCCAAATTTCTCTCGCTCTCTCTAGTCACCCCCCCCTCCACTCTCTTCTTCTTCTTATCCTCCTCCTCCTTCTTCTTCTTCTTCTTCTTCTTCTTCTTATTATTATTATTATTGTTTTATTGTTGTTGTTGCTGCTGTTGTAGTTTTATTTTGTTTCATCTGAATTAGAAATGACTCCGTATAAATTTAAAAAACGGAATTCAATGAATATTCCTGGATATTTTTTCTCTTCAACTGTATGTGCATATCGAGGGGACGCACATGCCTGTTTTATCATTATATAGTATTGTGACTTTGTTGACACAATGTAGAGTTTTTATTGACTCAGTATTTTTTATCATTTGACGGACTAAAGTGCACAAATGCTAGCTTCTAGCTTCCAATGCAAATATTATGACAATTTCGGATAACTTTTGAATGATAATCCCTTTTGAGACCCGTCACGCAAAACCCAAAATTAAAACATTCAACTCCTCAGTCGTTCTTTCATTTTTTTTAATTGAACCATGAAATGAAAAGTTCTATCACGTTTTGTTCAATTATATCTATTTCACAAAGAATACAATGTTCATTGTAATAATGAACCACCACCCCCCCCCCCCTTATACCCCGCGCCTACCACTTACTCTGCCGCCCCCTACGCCAGAAACGAGTGGTGCGGTAGATGTGTCTCATCATGGCTTGGTGAGATTAATGGAATAGTGACAAGAGCAGGGCTCTCCCATATCCTTTTAAAAATCCTAATATAACCCATTGTCACATTCAGTGTCACATACATTGAAACCCGTGGGATCACTCATTGTGCCAGATAGACACGCAGAAGCGAGCATGGTTTTTACCGGAGTTTTTAAAAACACCTCGAAAAACTCGTTTGTCAAATTTACACCGTTACACATCAATTTACGAGGTTCTTCCCGCTTTCTTCAGAATATAAACATGATAAAGGTCGCCAAAAACTAATGTACCGGCAGGAGCGGATCCAGGATTTTCCAAGGGGGAGGGCACATTTGTGTTATAACGCCACATTTAGGGGGGCCTACAATACAAATTTTAATTGTGCCTCTCAAGGGGGAGGGCAAGGGCCGACTGTGCCCCCCCCCCACCCCGGATCCGCCAGTGTGTACAGGAATGTGACATTCGATTATTTAAGCCGATAGAAAAAAATCATCATAATAAAATGAACGTTTTATTTTTCCCCAGGTTATAGCCACTTTACTTAGGAAACTGCTCTACCAGCGGACCCTGCAATATGTTATTATTACCCGGGGGGGGGGGGGGGTCAAATGCATTGCTGTACACATGCGTGAACAAATTTTTTTCAAACACCCCTTAAACGAGTTTTTCTCTGTGTGCAAAATAACCCCCTAAACAAGTTTTTTTCATTTCGCGGGCTTCATTTACACATTTTGGCCCCTAAACAAGTTGTCGCTAGAATATGACAGACAAGTTTTGTCTACTTGCTACAATAAGCTTATATAGACAAAACTATATTCATTGGTATTGCATGCCCCCCCCCCCCCGTGCAGTTAGAGGTAAAATACCACAATCGGAAAGAACCCTTTTCAGAAACGAGAAGGAAAAATCCCCGGGGTGAAAGCTTGGATTTTAAAAAATATACCTAAAACACGTTTGGCTATAGTCTTAAAAGAAGAAAAAACTTTGGAAAAAAAACCCTAAATACGTTTGACCCCGCGATTGACCATTGACCAGTCTTTCAAAACCACCCTTTTTAAAGGTCAAGTCCACCCCCATAAAAATGTTGATTTGAATAAAATAGAGAAAAATCAAACTAGCAAAACGCTGAAAATTTCATCAAAATCGGATGTAAAATAAGAAAATTATGACACTTTAAAGTTTTGCTTATTTTCCACAAAACAGTGATATGAACAACTCAAATGAGAAAGTTGATGATGTCCCTCACTCACTATTTATTTTGTTTTTTATTGTTTGAATTATACAATATTTCATGTTTTATAGATTTGACAATGAGGACAAACTTGACTGAATCATAAAGTATTAAAAAATGCTCATTCCACATGTTCAGGGAGGAATTAATTGCTGTTCATTTGACAATGAGGAGAAAAATAGAATATTCCCTATTTCATGTAATAAAATACAGAAGAAATAGTGAGTGGATGACGTCATCGGTCTCCTCATTTGCATACCCACCAAGATGTGCATATAACTGTTTTGTGAAATTAAGCAAAACTTAAAAATGTCATAGCTTTCTTATTTTACATCCGATTTTGATGAAATTTTCAGTCTTACGTTTATTGGATTTTTCTCTTTTTATTCAAGTCAACTTTTTGTTGGGGTGGACTTGTCCTTTAATGAAAATAGGTGTCTTTTTTAGTGCACGCACGACCCGCGTCCAAAACTGAAAAAACACCCCTTTAAACGCGTTTTTTTTGTCACGCATGTGAACCGCAATACATTTGTCTGCCCCCCCCCCTCCTCGGGTTATTACCCTTCTCCAATCGAAATGCTGAGCGCCTAGCAAGAAGGCAGAAGATATCATTTTTATACTGAGTCTTTAGTATGACACGGCCGTAATTACAATGACATTGGCAAAAGAAGCAGCCATACCATATTTTTCTTTCTGCTACAACTTAAAGATTTCGGCAAATATTTTGCTTATTTAAGAATAAATTACACTAAAATGATACTTCATCATAAATTTTATATATTTATGATAACAATATTACTATTTCATATAGTTTAGGCTTTATTTGGGTGAAATAAAATGATAATAATTACATTTATTTGAAGAAAGGCTTTCAGAAACATCGCGTCGACAGAAACGTGACCCAAAAAAGACAGTCAGGTGAAACGCTCTGATTGGCTATTTCACTATAGAGATGTCTGCATACTAATGAAGTCACGTTGCAGCTGACATGTTACGGTATCTTAGAGTGTGCTGAATATGGGACAAAAAATAGCGGAGGCCATAAAGCATGAGATGTACGTGAGCCTTGCCTTCTATCAGCGGCGGATCCGATGGGGGGGGGGGGGGGGGTGCTCATCTGCAGACGAAAATGTTGATGAAACGCTCTCTTTTGTCGAAACTGACTTCCTCGAAATAAATGGTCCCAAATTTCTCTCGCTCTCTCTAGTCACCCCCCTCCACTCTCTTCTTCTTCTTCTTCTCCTCCTCCTCCTCCTTCTTCTTCTTCTGCTTAATATTATTATTATTGTTTTATTGTTGTTGTTGCTGCTGTTGTAGTTTTATTTTGTTTCATCTGAATTGTAAATGACTCCGTATAAATTTAAAAAACGGAATTCAATGAATATTCCTGGATATTTTTTCTCTTCAACTGTATGTGCATATCGAGGGGACGCACATGCCTGTTTTATCATTATATAGTATTGTGACTTTGTTGACACTATGTAGAGTTTTTATTGACTCAGTATTTTTTATCATTTGAAAGTGCACAAATGCTAGCTTCTAGCTTCCAATGCAAATATTATGACAATTTCGGATAACTTTTGAATGATAATCCCTTTTGAGACCCGTCACGCAAAACCCAAAATTAAAACATTCAATTTCCTCAGTCGTTCTTTCATTTTTTTTAATTGAACCATGAAATGAAAAGTTCTATCACGTTTTGTTCAATTATATCTATTTCACAAAGAATACAATGTTCATTGTAATAATGAACCACCACCCCCCCCCCCCCTATACCCCGCGCCTACCACTTACTCTGCCGCCCCCTACGCCAGAAACAGTGGTGCGGTAGATGTGTCTCACTGTGGCTTGGTGAGATTAATGGAATAGTGTACAAGAGCAGGGCTCTCCCATATCCTTTTAAAAATCCTAATAGCCCATTGTCACATTCAGTGTCACATACATTGAAACCCGTGGGATCACTCATTGTGCCAGATAGACACGCAGAAGCGAGCATGGTTTTTACCGGAGTTTTTAAAAACACCTCGAAAAACTCGTTTGTCAAATTTACACCGTTACACATCAATTTACGAGGTTCTTCCCGCTTTCTTCAGAATATAAACATGATAAAGGTCGCCTAAAACTAATGTACCGGCAGGGGCGGATCCAGGATTTTCCAAGGGGTAGGGCACATTTGTGTTATAACGCCACATTTAGGGGGGCCTACAATACAAATTTTAATTGTGCCTCTCAAGGGGGGGGGGGGCAAGGGCCGACTGTGCCCCCCCCCCCCCCCACCCCGGATCCGCCAGTGTGTACAGGAATTTGACATTCGATTATTTAAGCCGATAGAAAAATTAATCATAATAAAATTAACGTTTTATTTTTCCCCAGGTTATAGCCACTTTACTTAGGAAACTGCTTTACCAGCGGACCCTGCAATATGTTATTATTACCCGGGGGGGGGGGGGGGGGGTCAAATGCATTGCTGTACACATGCGTGAACAAATAATTTCTAAACACCCCATAAACCAGTTTTTCTCTGTGTTCAAAATAACCCCCTAAACAACCTTTTTTTATTTCGCGGGCTTCATTTACACATTTTGGCCCCTAAACAAGTTGTCGCTAGAATATGACAGACAAGTTTTGTCTACTTGCTACAATAAGCTTATATAGACAAAACTATATTCATTGGTATTGCATGCCCCCCCCCCCCCCCGTGCAGTTAGAGGTAAAATACCACAATCGGAAAGAACCCTTTTCAGAAACGAGAAGGAAAAATCCCCGGGGTGAAAGCTTTGATAAAAAAAAATACCTATAAACACGTTTGGCTATAGTCTTAAAAGAAAAAAAAAACTTTGGAAAAAAAATACCCTAAATACGTTTGACCCCGCGATTGACCATTGACCAGTCTTTCAAAACCACCCTTTTTAAAGGTCAAGTCCACCCCCATAAAAATGTTGATTTGAATAAAATAGAGAAAAATCAAACTAGCAAAACGCTGAAAATTTCATCAAAATCGGATGTAAAATAAGAAAATTATGACACTTTAAAGTTTTGCTTATTTTCCACAAAACAGTGATATGAACAACTCAAATGAGAAAGTTGATGATGTCCCTCACTCACTATTTATTTTGTTTTTTATTGTTTGAATTATACAATATTTCATGTTTTATAGATTTGACAATGAGGACAAACTTGACTGAATCATAAAGTATTAAAAAATGCTCATTCCACATGTTCAGGGAGGAATTAATTGCTGTTCATTTGACAATGAGGAGAAAAATAGAATATTCCCTATTTCATGTAATAAAATACAGAAGAAATAATGAGTGGATGACGTCATCGGTTTCCTCATTTGCATACCCACCAAGATGTGCATATAACTGTTTTGTGAAATTAAGCAAAACTTAAAAATGTCATAGCTTTCTTATTTTACATCCGATTTTGATGAAATTTTCAGTGTTAAGTTTGTTGGATTTTTCTCTTTTTATTCAAATCAACTTTTTGTTGGGATAGGCTTGTCCTTTAATGAAAATAGGTGTCTTTTTTAGTGCACGCACGACCCGCGTCCAAAACTGAAAAAACACCCCTTTAAACGCTTTTTTTTTGTCACGCATGTGTACCGCAATATATTTGTCTGCCCCCCCCCCCCCCCCTCGGGTTATTACCCTTCTCCAATCGAAATGCTGAGCGCCTAGCAAGAAGGCAGAAGATATCACTTTTATACTGAGTCTTTAGTATGACTCGGCCGTAATTACAATGACATTGGCAAAAGAAGCAGCCATACCATATTTTTCTTTCTGCTACAAGATTTCGGCAAATATTTTGCTTATTTGAGAATAAATTACACTAAAATGAAAGTTTATCATAAATCTTATATATTTATGATAACAATATTACTATTTCATATAGTTTAGGCTTTATTTGGGTGAAATAAAATGATAAAAATTACATTTATTTGAAGAAAGGCTTTCAGAAACATCGCGTCGACAGAAACGTGACCCAAAAAAGACAGTCGGGTGAAACGCTCTGATTGGCTATTTCACTATAGAGATGTCTGCATACTAATGAAGTCACGTTGCAGCTGACATGTTACGGTATCTTAGAGTGTGCTGAATATGGGACAAAAAATAGCGGAGGCCATAAAGCATGAGATGTACGTGAGCCTTGCCTTCTATCAGCCGCGGATCCGGTGGGGGTGCTCATCTGCAGACGAAAATGTTGATGAAACGCTCTCTTTTGTAGAAACTGACTTCCTCGAAATAAATGGTCCCAAATTTCTCTCACTCTCTCTAGTCACCCGCTCCCCCTTCACTATCTTCTTCTTCTTCTCCTTCTTCTTCTTCTTCTTCTTCTTCTTATTATTATTATCATTATTATTATTATTATTATTATTATTATTTATTATTATTATTATTGTTATTATTATTGTTGTTGTTGTTGTTGCTGCTGTTGTTGTTTGATTTTGTTTCAAATCTGAATTGTAAATGACTCCGTATAAATAAAAAAAACGGAATTCAATGAATATTCCTGGATATTTTTTCTCTTCAAATGTATGTGCATATCGAGGGGACGCACATGCCTGTTTTATCATTATATAGTATTGTGACTTTGTTGACACTATGTAGAGTTTTTATTGACTCAGTTTTTTTTATTATTTGACGGACTAAAGTGCACAAATGCTAGCTTCTAGCTTCCAGTGCAAATATTATGACAATTTCGGATAACTTTTAAATGATAATCCCTTGTAAGACCCGTCCGCCAAACCCAATATTAAAACATTCAATTTCCTCAGTCTTTCTTTCATTTTTTTTTATTGAACCATGAAATGGAAAGTTCTATCACGTTTTGTTCAAGTGTATATCTATTTCAAAAAGAATACAATGTTCATTGTAATAATGATCTCACCCACTCCACCAACCCCCCCCCCCCCCTACCCCGCGCTTCCCACTCACTCTGCCGCCCCCTACGCCAGAAACGAGTGGTGCGGTAGATGTGTCTCACTGTGGCTTGGTGAGATTAATGGAATGGTTACAAGAGCAGGGCTCTCCCATATCATTTTAAAAATCCTAATAGCCCATTGTCACATTCAGTGTCACATACATCAAAACCTGTGGTATCACTCATTGTGCCAGATAGACACGCAGAAGCGAGCTTGGTTTTTACCGGAGTTTTTAAAAACACCTCGAAAAACTTCCCTCGTTTGTCAAATTTACACCGTTACACATCAATTTACGAGGTTCTTCCCGCTTTCTTCAGAATATAAACATGATAAAGGTCGCCAAAAACTAATGTACCGGCAGGGGCGGATCCAGGATTTTCCAAGGGGGAGGGCACATTTGTGTTATAACGCCACATTTAGGGGGGCCTACAATACAAATTTTAATTGTACCTCTCAAGGGGGAGGGCAAGGGCCGACAGTGCCCCCCCCCCCACCCCCGGATCCGCCAGTGTGTACAGGAATGTGACATTCGATTATTTAAGCCGATAGAAAAAATTAATCATAATAAAATTAACGTTTTATTTTTCCCCAGGTTATAGCCACTTTACTTAGGAAACTGCTCTACCAGCGGACCCTGCAATATGTTATTATTACCCGGGGGGGGGGGGGTCAAATGCATTGCTGTACACATGCGTGACCAAATTATTTTCAAACACCCCATAAACGAGTTTTTCTCTGTGTGCAAAATAACCCCCTAAACAAGTTTTTATTTCGCAGGCTTCATTTACACATTTTGGCCCCTAAACAATTAAGTTGTCGCTAGAATATGACAGACAAGTTTTGTCTACTTGCTACAATAAGCTTATATAGACAAAACTATATTCATTGGTATTGCATCCCCCCCCCCCCCCCCCGTGCAGTTAGAGGTAAAATACCACAATCGGAAAGAACCCTTTTCAGAAACGAGAAGGAAAAATCCCCGGGGTGAAAGCTTGGATAAGAAAACATATACCTATAAACACGTTTGGCTATAGTCTTAAAAGAAAAAAAAAAATTGGAAAAAAATACCCTTAATACGTTTGACCCCGCGATTGACCATTGACCAGTCTTTCAAAACCACCCTTTTAAATGAAAATATGTGTCTTTTTTAGTACACGCGCGACCCGCGTCCAAAACTGAAAAAACACCTCTTTAAACGCGTTTTTTGTTACGCATGTTTACCGCAATATATTTGTCTGCCCCCCCCCCCCCCCTCGGGTTATTACCCTTCTCCAATCGAAATGCTGAGCGCCTAGCAAGAAGGCAGAAGATATCATTTTTATACTGAGTCTTTAGTATGACTCGGCCGTAATTACAATGACATTGGCAAAAGAAGCAGCCATACCATTTTCTTTCTGCTACAAGATTTCGGCAAATATTTTGCTTATTTGAGAATAAATTACACTAAAATGAAAGTTTATCATAAATTCTATATATTTATAACAATAATGCTATTTCATATAGTTTAGGCTTTATTTGGGTGAAATAAAATGATAATAATTACATTTATTTGAAGAAAGGCTTTCAGAAACATCGCGTCGACAGAAACGTGACCCAAAAAAGACAGTCGGGTGAAACGCTCTGATTGGCTATTTCACAATAGAGATGTCTGCATACTAATGAAGTCACGTTGCAGCTGACATGTTACGGTATCTTAGAGTGTACTGAATATGGAACAAAAAATAGCGGAGGCCATAAAGCATGAGATGTACGTGAGCCTTGCCTTCTATCAGCGGCGGATCCGATGGGGGGGGGGGGGTGCTCATCTGCAGACGAAAATGTTGATGAAACGCTCTCTTTTGTCGAAACTGACTTCCTCATAATAAATGGTCCCAAATTTCTCTCGCTCTCTCTCTCATACCCCCCCCCCCTTCATTCTCTTCTTCTCCTCCTCCTCCTCCTCCTTCTTCTTCTTCTTCTTTTTAATTTTTTATTATTATTACTATTATTATTTATTATTATTGTTTTATTGTTTTTGTTGTTGTTGCTGCTGCTGTTGTTGTTTGATTTTGTTTAAAATCTGAATTGTAAATGACTCCGTATAAAAAAAAGGAATTCAATGAGTTTTCCTGGATATTTTTTCTCTTCAACTGTATGTGCATATCGAGGGGACGCACATGCCTGTTTTATCATTATATAGTATTGTGACTTTGTTGACACTATGTAGAGTTTTTATTGACTCAGTATTTTTTATTATTTGACGGACTAAAGTGCACAAATGCTAGCTTCTAGCTTCCAATGCAAATATTATGACAATTTCGGATAACTTTTAAATGATAATCCCTTTTAAGACCCGTCACGCCAAACCCAAAATTAAAACATTTAATTTCCTCAGTCGTTCTTTAATTTTTTCTTATTGAACCATGAAATGGAAAGTTCTATCACGTTTTGTTCAAGTGTATCTATTTCACAAAGAATACAATGTTCATTATAATAATGATCTCACCCACTCCACCAACCCCCCCCCCTCCCAATCCAAGGCCCTATAGGGCCTTGTCCCAATCACTCTGCCGCCCCCTACGCAAGAAACGAGTGGTGCGGTAGATGTGTCTCACTGTGGCTTGGTGAGATTAATGGAATGGTGACAAGAGCAGGGCTCTCCCATATCCTTTAAAAATCCCAATAGTAGCCAATTGTCACATTCAGTGTCACATACATTGAAACCTGTTGGATCACTCATTGTGCCAGATAGACACGTGGAAGCGACCTTGGCTTTTACCGGAGTTTTTAAAAACACCTCGAAAAACTTCCCTCGTTTGTCAAATTTACACCGTTACATATCAATTTACGAGGTTCTTCCCGCTTTCTTCAGAATATAAAGGTCGCCAAAAACTAATGTACCGACAGGGGCGGATCAGGGATTTTCCAAGGAGGGGCACATATTTTGTGTTATAACGGCACATTCAGGGGGGCCTACATTACAAATTGTAATTGTGCCTCTCAAGGGGGAGGGCAAGGGCCGACTGTGTTTAACGTTTTATTTTTCCCGAGGTTATAGCCACTTTACTTAGGAAACTGCTCTACCAGCGGACCCTGCAATATGTTATTATTACCCGGGGGGAGTCAAATGCATTGCTGTAAACATGCGTGACCAAATTATTTTCAAACACCCCCTAAACGAGTTTTTCTCTGTGTGCAAAATAACCCCCTAAACAAGTTTTTTATTTCGCGGGCTTCATTTACACATTTTGGCCCCTAAACAAGTTGTCGCTAGAATAGTCTTAAAAGAAAAAAAAGGTTTGGAAAAAATACCCTTAATACGTTTGACCCCGCGATTGACCATTGACCAGTCTTTCAAAACCTCACTTTTTAATGAAAATCGGTGTTTTTGATACCCTTAACGAGTGCACGCGCGGCCCGCGTCCAAAACTGAAAACACCCCTTTAAACGCGTTTTTTGTCACGCATGTGTACCGCAATATATTTGTCTGCCCCCTCCCCCCCCCCCCGGGTTATTACCCTTCTTCAATCTAAAATGCTGAGCGCCTAGCAAGGAGGCAGAAGATATCATTTTTATACTGAGTCTTTGGTATGACTCGGCCGAGGATCGAACCCACGGCCTCCCGTTCATGAGGCGGATGCTCTACCACTGAGCCACCACTGATCGAGCCACCATGCCCTGGTGAAGGGGAGGGGGTGGATTCAGACTGTCTTGGGTGGATTGATATAAAAAACGAGTCCTGGAAGGCACTACTTTGTGGCGTATCTGATTGAATTTTTGGGTTAGTAGTAGTAGTAGTAGTAGTAATAGTTGTAGTTCCAACAACTAGAAATGGCAATCGTGTTGCCATAGTTTTATATTCAATAATTATTTGAAAACAAAAAACCACATCATGATAATGAACAAGAACGGAAAATTAAATTGCCTTTTTTCATTCAAAACAAGATCGTAAAAGCTCTCCGAGAGCTGCTAAGTCAACATAAAATGCGTAATGAGAATAAAGGCGTTTTCCCACTTTCAGATGTCAGCACTTGATTTATTACTGCGAAATTCTCTGCAAAGCTTTTTCTTTTGGGAGGGAGGGGGCGGTTCATAAAAAGCCGAGATCATTAATGTTATCGTCCATCTTAAAGGTCAAGTCCACCAAAAAAAAACAAAAATATATAATAGGAGAAACCATGCAAACATTAGATTGATGATTCTCCAGTCGCAGATAGCAAATAAAATCAAATTCAAAATCATCTTTGTACTCAATACAAAATTAGAGACAGGAATTATTTTTTATTATCATTTTTGTTTGGTCTTTTTAACAATAAATTTGAAATACACATTGCAAATGAAAATGATATATAGATCTCTGTAAAAATAAGGGAACTCACTTAAATACACAGCTTTTATAATAATGACGCCCCAAATAATTACAATAACAAATATGATGATAATAATCATCATAACAAGGGTGATGATAACAAATAAATTGTGAATAAAATGGGATGAAAACAAAGAGATAAAAAACTTTGCTATTTGCCCACTTTATTTATAGGTATAGGAAAACAAAGAAAAACAAATAACAACCAATGGTAAATTTATTTTACATTCCATTTTGATATATAAAGTTGAACTTACTGGAACCAAATATCCTTGAAATAGAAAAGGCCTGGTATGAATGGGTAGGCACTTATGATCCAAGTTTGAAAGGAGACTCGTAAAATGACGTCAGTCTCGCCGATGAATATTCATTAGATCGTGGTCGTGCGTGTTCAATACACACTGCGTGCAGGCATGCAGATAGTTATATGCGAGGAACTTTGGCTCCAGAGACAAGTTGTCAAATAACGTGTGTGTGTGTGCGTGTGTGTACCATCGGCTGGTAGTATGCCATGCTGTCTAAGACTTCAAACGCGTCGGAGAGAGTGCATGGCAATTCGGTAAAACGAAGTTTCCGATATAAAGAGATAATAAAATAACACTATGTACAGTACGCCCGGGGGGGCCACTTACATTGACGAGTGGACACCATGCGCGACCAAAAAAACACGTAAAAAGGATGTCTTTTTCAAGAGAGGGCACGTTACGTACGTAACGTGATAAGGGTGTCAAAAACACAAAAATATTGAAAAAAGGGTATCTATTTCCAGTACGTTGAGAGGCAAATGTCAGATCAGGGGAGGCAGGAGTACAATCAGGTTTTTTTTAAGGGAAGAATAGTGTAGAATAAAAGGTATTATATATAGCCAAATGATCTAGGTGAGGGAAGTGAACAATGATGTTTTTAAAAAAAAGAATGAATATACCTTACCTGAATATTATGGTGAAGCCAATTTAAAAGGAGGTGAGACAAGTTTCAATGGAGGTTTTAAAATAGAATAAACTGTATTATGGTGAAGCCAATTTAAAAGGAGGTGAGGCAAGTTTTAATGGAGGTTTTTAAAAAGAATAAACTGTATTATGGTGAAGCCAATTTAAAAGGAGGTGAGGCAAGTTTCAATGGAGGTTTTTAAAAAGAATAAACTGTACTACAAATTATGGTGAAGCCAATTTAAAAGGAGGTGAGGCAAGTTTCAATGGAGGTTTAAAAAAAAATAAACTGTACTACAAATTTAAAAGGAGGTGAGGCAAGTTTCAATGGAGGTTTTTAAAAAGAATAAACTGTATTACAAGTTATGGTGAAGCCAATTTAAAAGGAGGTGAGGCAAGCCTCAATGGAGGTTTTTGAAAAGAATAAACTGTATTATGGTGAAGCCAATTTAAAAGGAGGTGAGACAAGTTTCAATGGAGGTTTTAAAAAAGAATAAACTGTATTATGGTGAAGCCAATTTAAAAGGAGGTGAGGCAAGTTTTAATGGAGGTTTTTAAAAAGAATAAACTGTATTATGGTGAAGCCAATTTAAAAGGAGGTGAGGCAAGTTTCAATGGAGGTTTTTAAAAAGAATAAACTGTACTACAAATTATGGTGAAGCCAATTTAAAAGGAGGTGAGGCAAGTTTCAATTGAGGTTTTTAAAAAGAATAAACTGTACTACAAATTTAAAAGGAGGCGAGGCAAGTTTCAATGGAGGTTTTTAAAAAAGAATGAACTGTACTACAAATTATGGTGAAGCCAATTCAAAAGGAGGTGAGGCAAGCCTCAATGGAGGTTTTTGAAAAGAATAAACTGTATTATGGTGAAGCCAATTTAAAAGGAGGTGAGACAAGTTTCAATGGAGGTTTTAAAAAAGAATAAACTGTATTATGGTGAAGCCAATTTAAAAGGAGGTGAGGCAAGTTTTAATGGAGGTTTTTAAAAAGAATAAACTGTATTATGGTGAAGCCAATTTAAAAGGAGGTGAGGCAAGTTTCAATTGAGGTTTTTAAAAAGAATAAACTGTACTACAAATTATGGTGAAGCCAATTTAAAAGGAGGTGAGGCAAGTTTCAATTGAGGTTTTTAAAAAGAATAAACTGTACTACAAATTTAAAAGGAGGCGAGGCAAGTTTCAATGGAGGTTTTTAAAAAAGAATAAACTGTACTATACAAATTATGGTGAAGCCAATTCAAAAGGAGGTGAGGCAAGTTTCAATGGAGGTTTTAAAAAAAGAATAAACTGTACTACAAATTATGGTGAAGCCAATTTAAAAGGAGGTGAGGCAAGTTTCAATGGAGGTTTTTAAAAAAGAATAATCTGTACTACAAATTATGGTGAAGCCAAATAAAAGGAGGTGAGGCAAGTTTCAATGGAGGTTTTAAAAAAAGAATAAACTGTACTACAAATTATGGTGAAGCCAATTTAAAAGGAGGTGAGGCAAGTTTCAATGGAGGTTTTTAAAAAAGAATAAACTGTACTACAAATTATGGTGAAGCCAATTCAAAAGGAGGTGAGGCAAGTTTCAATGGAGGTTTAAAAAATAAACTGTATTATGGTGAAGCCAATTTAAAAGGAGGTGAGGCAAGTTTCAATTGAGGTTTTTTAAAAGAATAAACTGTACTACAAATTATGGTGAAGCCAATTTAAAAGGAGGTGAGGCAAGTTTCAATGGAGGTTTTTAAAAAGAATAAACTGTATTACAAGTTATGGTGAAGGCAATTTAAAAGGAGGCGAGGCAAGTCCGTTTTTAAAAAGAATAAACTACTACAAATTATGGTGAAGCCAATTTAAAAGGAGGTGAGGCAAGTTTTAATGGAGATTTTTAAAAAGAATAAACTGTACTACAAATTTGAAAGGAGGTGAGGCAAGTTTCAATTGAGGTTTTTAAAAAGAATAAACTGTACTACAAATTTGAAAGGAGGTGAGGCAAGTTTCAATGGAGGTTTTTAAAAAGAATAAACTGTACTACAAATTATGGTGAAGCCAATTTAAAAGGAGGTGAGGCAAGCCTCAATGGAGGTATTTAAAAAGAATAAACTGTACTACAATTTATGGTGAAGCCAATTTAAAAGGAGGTGAGGCAAGTTTCAATGGAGGTTTTAAAAAAAGAATTAACTGTACTACAAATTATGGTGAAGCCAATTTAAAAGGAGGTGAGGCATACATATGTAATGTCTTTCAAGCTGTATGACAAAAATATTCTTTTCCATCCAACATCAGCTTCTACTATTTTTTAAGGTTAGTTTTTATTGTCATGTTGGCAAATTGTGAAATAGTTCATGTTGAAATATGTTGTATTACCTGTCATGCATTTGTAATGTTATTTTTTTAGAATATATTCTGTCATCATTTTCAGTACATAAAAGTTTATTCAATGTATGCCTTTACCAAAGTTGGCCATAAGCACAGTGGGTACCAACTATCACTGAAGACAACACAACAATTACTCAAAATATATGCATAGCCTTATGAATGTACAAGTCATAAAATCTACTATGACTACATAGCTTTTTTTTGTGCAACACAGTCATATTTCATTTGGATCAATTCAAAATTGAGTGGTGTTTTGGGGGTAATGCTATGGTAACTGCAGTTCTGTTGTCCTCTGACAGTTGGTGTTGTAAGGATGTGATTGGCAGTGTGTGGACGTCATGTTATAAGAGAAAAAAGTTAAAGTGAGAGTGTTGGCTTTGAAATGGACTCAACCTATGAAAGTTAAAGTTTGTGCTGCAGAAACTGGTGTGGTAGTGGGATGATAATGATGATGAGGAACAGGGCCGGTATTCAATGCTACTCTTAAAGCCACAATTTCAAGTATATTTTACTCAGTATTTTGCAAAAGTAAAATACTTATCCATCTTTGGTATTCAATTGCATTTTTTTTGGCTAAATATTTTGCTTAAATGTAAGTCAGCCATCTACTAGACTTAAGTCTACATATACAAAAATGATACGCACAGAAATACATTCACACATTTGGCACTATTTGGCTCAAAATTTATAACATCACAATGGGTATTAGTATTTAGTTCAATTTGGATAAGGTAAATTCTGAGATCTGATCTGCATACAAGTTTAAGCATTTTGATAAGCCAGCCAAATTGCTAAGTAAAATACTTACAAAATAAAAACTTAGAATTTAATAGGCGGCCGAGGTATTATTTTCTTCCAGAGGACATGTACAGATTTCTTGTTGACAAAGGATGACATGATGATTATTTTGCAAATATGGCTTATTAAAAAATATATTATGTATATTCCATTTCAGTGACAATTGCATTTTTGGGGAGGGGATATTACGTATTTGGGAATGGAAAAGTTCAAAATTAATGCAAACTTAACCTATTTACGCAGGGGGGGGGGGGGGGGCTCTGAGCTCTGCGATTTAAAAAAAAAGTCTTTTGCATGTTTTGAGACCAGTTTTGCGAAGCCCGGGTATTGGGTTCTGAAAATTACCAAACAATTTGTAAGTGCATATCAGACAAAAATGGCTCAAAATTGTGATATTTGTGTACCACGTCAATGGAATATGCGTTTTCAACCAAAATTCATGAATGCCTAATTGTTTTTAGTTTTGTTGAACTAAACTGATTTATTTTATGCTGTTACGAGAGTCCGAGCATCGTTGAAAAAAAACAATGCAATACAAAGGTAAAAACACAAGAAATACATTATCGAAGAACACCACAAAGAGTTTCTAAACCAAAAATTAGAACATTTGGAGCTTTATTTAGGGAGTTAGAGGAATAGGTATAGTATACTAATTATGCACAAATGAGCATAATCAATTAATAGCAATTTGCATGAAATAAATAACTACACAATTTTGTGGATTATTAAAAGCAATTGCGATCTTTCTCTTCACTATTCATTGTTTTTAGAAACCTCATTGAAGACTTGCCTCATGCACCTCTCAAGATGGCTTCATCATTTGAATTATATTCTACACTTATCATTCTTTAAAAAAAATCATTGTAGACATGCCTCACCTCCTCTCAAATTGCCTTCACCATAACTTGTAATACAGTTTATTTTTTTTAAAAACCTCCATTAACTAATTACCTCACCTCCTTTTAAATTGGCTTCACCATAATTTGTAGTACAGTTTATTCTTTTTAAAAACCTCTATTGATCGAAACTTGCGTCGCCTCCTTTTAAATTTGTAGTACAGTTTATTCTTTTTAAAGACCTCCATTGAAACTTGCCTCACCTCCTTTTAAACTGGCTTCACCATAATACAGTTTATTCTTTTTAAAAACCTCCATTGAAACTGCCATGCCTCACCTCCTTTTAAATTGGCTTCACCATATACAGTTTATTCTTTTTAAAAACCTCCATTGAAACTTGCCTCACCTCCTTTTAAATTGGCTTCACCATAAATTGTAGTACAGTTTATTCTTTTTAAAAACCTCTATTGAAACTTGCGTCGCCTCCTTTTAAATTCCCAGGACCAAAATCCAGTTGAAACCAATTAGAGCAAAACCAATTGAAACCAGTTGGCCAACTGGTTTCAATAGGGAAATTGGAACAACTGGAACCAATTGAAACCAGTTGCCAACTGGTTCCAGTTAAAACCAATTGGGCAACTGGAACAAGTTGGCAATTGGTTTCAATTGGTTCCAGTTGAAACCAATTTAAGCAACGTACCAGTTGGCAACTGGTTTCAATTGGTTCCAGTTGTTCCAATTTCCCTATTAAAACCAGTTGAATCCAATTGGAGGCAACTGGTTTCAATTGGTTCCAGTTGAAACCAATTGGAGGCAACTGGTTTCAACTGGATCCAGTTGAAACTAATTGGTTTCCAACTGGATCCAATTGGAAATTCCAGTTGGAATGACTTAATTAATGACAAATTAATTAAAATTTGCACTAACTATTGCTCATGCCAACAAAGAAGCAGTGCTATATGTTTATTAATACCAATGTAAAGGGCATTGATAAAATAGACTTTCTTCATGTATATATATTTATATGAAAGATCTTCAAATATATGTATTTGTATTTGATGTAATTTAGTAACAGTTAGTGGTGTACTAATTATCTTATAATATGTTTTAATTATAATCTATAACATTTATGAACATGGTTTTCACTGCTAAGCATTCTAAACACTTATCTGAAACAAGTATGGTACTTGAATTAGAAAAGAATTAAATAGATACATTTTAAATGATGATGAATCACATAAAACATTAATCTGTGCACACTGGCAGATAATATGCAAATTAACTGGTTTCAATTGGAACCAGTTGGGTAACTGGAAAATTTCCAATTGGAAACCAATTGGAAGTCATTTCCAGTTACCCAACTGGATCCAGATAGGATTTCCAGTTGCCCAACAGGTTCCAATTAGAATTAATTTCCAGTTAATCACCTTTCCAGTTAGAAGTCATCTTCAGTTACCCTATTGGTTCCAGTTAGGATTTCCAGTTACCCAACTGGTTCCAATTAGAAATCATTTCCAGTTGGAAGTCATTTCCAGTTACCCAATTGGTTCCAGTTAGGATTTCCAGTTACCCAACTGGTTCCAGTTAGAAATCATTTCCAGTTAGAAGTAATTTCCAGTTACCCAACTGGTTCCAGTTAGGATTTCCAGTTACCCAACTGGTTCCAGTTAGAAATCCTGTCCAGTTGGAAGTCATTTCCAGTTACCCAATTGGTTCCAGTTAGGATTTCCAGTTACCCAACTGGTTCCAGTTAGAAATCATTTCCAGTTAGAAGTAATTTCCAGTTACCCAACTGGTTCCAGTTAGGATTTCCAGTTACCCAACTGGTTCCAGTTAGAAATCCTGTCCAGTTGGAAGTCATTTCCAGTTACCCAACTGGTTCCAGTTAGGATTTCCAGTTACCCAACTGGTTCCAGTTAGAAATCATTTCCAGTTGGAAGTCATTTCCAGTTACCCAACTGGTTCCAGTTAGGATTTCCAGTTACCCAACTGGTTCCAGTTAGAAATCATTTCCAGTTAGAAGTCATTTCCAGTTACCCAACTGGTTCCAGTTAGGATTTCCAGTTACCCAACTGGTTCCAGTTAGAAATCCTTTCCAGTTGGAAGTCATTTCCAGTGACCCAACTGGTTCCAGTTAGGATTTCCAGTTACCCAACTGGTTCCAGTTAGAAGTCATTTCCAGTTACCCGGCCAACTGGTTCCAGTTAGGATTTCCAGTTACCCAACTGGTTCCAGTTAGAAATCCTTTCCAGTAGGAAGCCATTTCCAGTTACCCAACTGGTTCCAGTTAGGATTTTCAGTTACCCAACTGGTTCCAGTTAGAAATCATTTCCAGTTAGAAGTCATTTCCAGTTACCCAACTGGTTCCAATTAGGATTTCCAGTTACCCAACTGGTTCCAGTTAGGATTTCCAGTTACCCAACTGGTTCCAGTTAGAAATCATTTCCATTTGGAAGCCATTTCCAGTTACCCAACTGGTTCCAGTTAGGATTTTCAGTTACCCAACTGGTTCCAGTTAGAAATCATTTCCAGTTAGAAGTCATTTCCAGTTACCCAACTGGTTCCAATTAGGATTTCCAGTTACCCAACTGGTTCCAGTTAGGATTTCCAGTTACCCAACTGGTTCCAGTTAGAAATCATTTCCATTTGGAAGTCATTTCCAGTTACCCAACTGGTTCCAGTTAGGATTTCCAGTTACCCAACTGGTTCCAGTTAGAAATCCTTTCCAGTAGGAAGCCATTTCCAGTTACCCAACTGGTTCCAGTTAGGATTTTCAGTTACCCAACTGGTTCCAGTTAGAAATCATTTCCAGTTAGAAGTCATTTCCAGTTACCCAACTGGTTCCAATTAGGATTTCCAGTTACCCAACTGGTTCCAGTTAGGATTTCCAGTTACCCAACTGGTTCCAGTTAGAAATCATTTCCAGTTGGAAGTCATTTCCAGCTACCCAACTGGTTCCAGTTAGGATTTCCAGTTACCCAATTGGTTCCAGTTAGAAATCATTTCCATTTGGAAGTCATTTCCAGTTACCCAACTGGTTCCAGTTAGGATTTCCAGTTGCCCAACTGGTTTCAATTGGTTTCAACTGGAAATTGTTATATTCCAGTTAAAACCAATTGAAACCAGTTGAAACCAATTGAAACCAATTGGAAATCCAACTGGTTTCAATTGGATTTTGGTCCTGGGTTTGTAGTACAGTTTATTCTTTTTTAAAAACCTCCATTGAAACTTGCCTCACCTCCTTTTAAATTGGCTTCACCATAATTTGTAGTACAGTTTATTCTTTTTAAAAACCTCTATTGAAACTTGCGTCGCCTCCTTTTAAATTTGTAGTACAGTTTATTCTTTTTTAAAAACCTCCATTGAAACTTGCCTCACCTCCTTTTAAATTGGCTTCACCATAATACAGTTTATTCTTTTTAAAAACCTCCATTAAAACTTGCATCACCTCCTTTTAAATTGGCTTCACCATAATACAGTTTATTCTTTTTAAAAACCTCCATTGAAACTTGCCTCACCTCCTTTTAAACTGGCTTCACCATAATACGTACAGTTTATTCTTTTTAAAAACCTCCATTGAAACTTGCCTCACCTCCTTTTAAATTGGCTTCACCATATACAGTTTATTCTTTTTAAAATCCTCCATTGAAACTTGCCTCACATCCTTTTAAATTGGCTTCACCATAATTTGTAGTACAGTTTATTCTTTTTAAAAACCTCCATTAAAACTTGCCTCACCTCCTTTTAAATTGGCTTCACCATAATATTCAGGTAAGGTATATTCATTCTTAAAAAAAAAAAACATATTGTTCACTTCCCTCACCTAGATCATTTGGCTATATATAATACCTTTTATTCTACACTATTCTTCCCTTTAAAAAAACCTGATTGTACTCCTGCCTCCCCTGATCTGACATTTGCCTCTCAACGTACTGGAAATAGATACCCTTTTTTCAATATTTTTGTGTTTTTGACACCCTTATCACGTTACGTACGTAACCTGCCCTCTCTTGAAAAAGACATCCCTTTTACGTGTTTTTTTGGTCGCGCATATGGTATCCACTCGTCAATGTAAGTGGCCCCCCGGGCGTACTGTACATAGTGTTATTTTATTATCTCTTTATATCGGAAACTTCGTTTTACCGAATTGCCATGCACTCTCTCCGACGCGTTTGAAGTCTTAGACAGCATGGCATACTACCAGCCGATGGTACACACACGCACACACACACACGTTATTTGACAACTTGTCCCTGGAGCCAAAGTTCCTCGCATATAACTATCTGCATGCCTGCACGCAGTGTGTATTGAACACGCACGACCACGATCTAATGAATATTCATCGGCGAGACTGACGTAATTTTACGAGTCTCCTTTCAAACTTGGATCATAAGTGCCTACCGTATGAATGTCAATCCCAAGGAACAAAGCGAGTATATTAAAGGTCAAGTCGAACCCCAGAAAAATGTTGCATTGAATAAATAGAGAAAAATCAAATTAGCATTACGCTGAAAATTTCATCCAAATCTGATGTAAAATAAAAAAAAAGTTATGACACTTAAACGTTTCGCTTACTTTCACAAAACAGTGATAAGCACAGTGACACGCATATAAGACAATCGATGATGTCCTTCACTCACTATTTCTTCATTTTTTTTATTATACGATATTTCATTTTTACAGATATGACGATAAGGAACAACTTGACTGAATCATGTAGTATTAAACAATGCTAATTCCACATGTTCAGGGAGGAATTATTCGTTTTTTCACTTGAAAATGATGAGAAAATTGCAATATTTCATGAAGCACAAAAGAAATAGTGAGTGGATGACGTCATCAGTCCCCTCATTTGCAAACCGATTAGGATGTACATATAACTGTTGTGTGAAATTAAGCGAGACTTAAAAATATCATAACTTTATTATTGTACGTCGGATTTTGATAAAGTTTTCACTGTTTTACTTGTTGGATTTTTCTCTTTCTATTCAAATAAACTTTTTGTTGGGATGGACTTGTCCTTTAACGAATGCTATTAGTCATGTTAGTAATGAAGAATCGCTGACGTTGGAGTGAAAATATACAAGTTTAAAATTGTTCAGTTCAGTTCATTTATTCATTAATGAGTACAGAATTATATAAACATAAAAGATACACTTCAAATATATACATCAATAATTTGAAATGTAAACATGCAAAAAAAAAACAAATTAAAATAAATACAATAATATTATTAGGCCTGTGTGCAGTAATGAAAAGGGTGATTAAATAAAGCCAATATATATAGTGGCCTTGTGCATGAGGTAAAGTCTCCTAAAATAATAAATGATAATATGGAGGCTACTCAGTATCAACATGATCAAAGTAAATATGAGAACTTCGGTTACAAAGGTAAATGGATTAAAGGGATGGTCCAGGCTGAAAATATTTATATCTCAATAAATAGAGGAAAATTCACAAAGCAAAATGCTGAAAATTTCATTTAATTTCGTTTCATTTCGTTCAATTTGATCAAGATCGGATAACAAATAACAAAGTTATTGAATTTTAAAGATTGCATTATTCCAGTGAAACAGTTCTAGGCATGTCTTTATAAATATTTTATTAGGTGGGCTGATGATGTCATATCCCCACTTGTTCTTTTGTATCTTATTATATGAAATTATGTTTATTCAAAATTTTTCTACCAAGAACTAAAACAATTGGATTGACAACTGATTAAGTGCATTAATTATTTATTGCCGCAACTTATTTCATCATAATGGAGACACATCATTTACACAATGTATGAAAAAATGAAAAATTTATGATTTCATATAATAACATAAGAAAAAGGAAAGTGAGGATGTGACTTCATCAGCCCACCT
Organism: Lytechinus pictus; assembly: GCF_037042905.1. NCBI lineage: Eukaryota > Metazoa > Echinodermata > Echinoidea > Temnopleuroida > Toxopneustidae > Lytechinus > Lytechinus pictus. Next base: position 2,400,647 of record NC_087263.1, read on the forward strand.
AATGAATATTCATGATGATGTGCATATAACTATTTTCACAAAATATTGACAAATTTTAACATTCAATAACTTTGTTATTTGTTATCCGATTTTGATGAAATTTTCAGCATTTTGCTCTGTGAATTTCACTCTATTTTTTTAGATATAAAAATTTTCAGCCCGGATCATCCCTTTAAGAAAACGGACGTACAGGATAAGCACAAATGTTTTACAAATCGTGTATAGAATTGTAACATAGCTGCAAAATTAGGAATATTTTGAATAAAAGTATTGTTTCAATTTTCATTTAAAGAGGGAAAGAGACTTGCCTGTGCCCTGTGGGAACAAATTTCGGTATAGAAATTCCAGATTATTGGGGAGTTAAAGCATAAACCTTTTTGTACATAGGACATGTAGGACTTTCCTACTTTCCAAAAATAAAACAAATTACGTATAATTACATATAATTCTGTGTCAATGTACAGCATTATTGATACAAAATTTTTTACTAATCTTATTTGTCAGTATTTTTTAAAGTAGAAAACCCTAATATTGCAACTTGATATTGATAAAGATGGACAATATTCAAAGTATTAAGTTTACGAAATAAATGAGATGAAGCTGAAAGATAATGTCTGTTGGTGCATATATAAATTGTTTTTTTTTGTAATTTAAAAAGTTTATCTAATTTGGATTTACTGCAATTACCCCAGACATCAATACAGTAAAGAATGTGTGATAATGTTAACGAATTATTGTAAATAGAGAGTACCAGATTTAGGAAGGCAACTTCTTAACTTATACATAATTCCAATACATTTCAATTTTGGTGAACTTTGTGAGAATTTACAGTATAAATGTAATTTTTTTAAATTTTTTTCAACTTTCTTATTATTTCATATAACAACATATTTGCAATTGTTCATCCGGTCCGAATCTTAACCCAGAAAGGCCCGGGGGCGGATTCCGCCGCCCCATCATTTTTCACGATAAATCCGCCGAGCTCGCTGACTCTTTACTTTCAAATCTCGCACAACTTTTGAGACCAAATTTGCGATGCCCAGGTACGCGGTTACGAAATACTACGCAACATTATGTAAGTGCATGTCAGACCCAAAACTGCTCAAAAACGTGAATTCATGTACAAATCCAATGCAAATTGTGTATTTAGCCAAAATTCATAAATGTATCATCATTTCTACTCTTACTGATTAAACTTAATTAATTTTGTCTTGTTTATGATCAGAATTATGTCTGCATCAATTTCCATCGGAAAAAACAATAAAAAAAATAGAATACATTAGAAAAAAATGCGATACCATTTTTTTTTAAATACATTTTATTTTGATCGGGAACCTACAAAGAGTCTGTGAATAAAAAAAATCGGAGTTTTGAGGCCGTATGATAGTCGATTAGAGCAAATGATTTATTTCATGCAAAAATTAATTCAATAAATGAAATATATTATTATTTGAAAAAAAATCATACAGCCTTGTAGATCTTATCGCACACTACCACTGTTTAAACTTAATTAATTTTGTCTTGTTAATGATCAGAATTAAGTCTGCATCAATTTCCCTAGAAAAAACATCGAAAAACAAGGAAATACATAAGAAATTAAAAAAATAAAATACATGAGAAAAAATTGGGATACCATTTTTTTTAAACTGATTAAACTTAATGAATTTTGTCTTGTTTATGATTAGAATTAAGTCTGCATCAATTTCCATCGAAAAAAACAAGGAAATACATAAGGAAAAAAAATACATAAGAAAAGAAATGCGGTACCATTTTTTTAAAGTACATAATTTTGATTGGGATCCTACAAAGAGTCTGTGAATAAAACTATGAACGCACTGTATTAGCAGTTTTGGCGCCGTACATAGTTGATTAGAGCAAATCGTTTGTTTCATGCATAAAATAGCATAATTAATTCAATCTGTGTTAAATAGCTGCAGGATTCAATAAATGGAAAATATTATTATTTCAAAAAATTAACCATACAGCCTGTAGATCTTATCGCACAGTACTACTGTGCACCCCCTCCCCCCGGCTGTGAGATGGGTCCAAATAACCCGGCTCTTTTAGGTTTAAGACGATGCTCTTAACTTTAGAAAGTCTACGAAGTGGATGCTATACTGGGCGTTGTGGCGTGCGCCTGTAATCCAAGCTGTGGGGAAGTTACAAATTGATGCAGAGGTTCGAGCCCTGGTCACGTCTTTCGGATGGTGACGTTAAAGGTCGGTCCCAGACGTAAATAATCATATCTGATTGATACACGTCTGACAAAACTCAAATACACACACACACACACTATATTCCTGTTGATACGAACAAAACAAGGATTAGATAACATGGGATCAATTCCCTCAATTCAACCATGGACCCCCATGGACCTACTTTGCTTGTAGGTCCATGATTCAACCCTCAGAAAAAAAAACAATTTGCTCGCTCGCGCTCGGCAAGTATTGCAGCCCTCTCGCGTCCACTTCTCGCCAACTAGCTGTAATAATAAACCGGAAAGTGAAAAACTAAGGCTGAGTAAAAAATAGACTTTCTATCAATACTCGCCATTAATGGTTAACAAATAATCTATTTTCGAACCAGGATGGACGCTGACGGATTACCCCTTGTAGGACCAGGAGTAGATTTGACGAAGGTAAGAGGATTTTATTGTGAAAACGATTTTTATCAGCAGAAAGTTAGGGGCGTCACTAATTAATTTTCTTCGGTCCCACATGCCTATTAACATGTGTGCATGTCAGTGTCATTTTGTACAATCGTCGCGTCGCTAGCTAGCTAGTCACCCAGTGCAGTTTGTTTTGGCGCTTTGTTACAAATAGCTAGTCTTGAATGTACCTTTTTTTTTGCATCGATTAACCTTTTGGATAAGAGAGCAAATAATGAGCAAAGTGTGTGTGAGACAATTTTCAACATGTTCAAATGAACTGCTAGTCAGCTGATGAAAAAGTCTGACTAGTCTCTGTCTGTCTGACTGTGTTTTGTTTTGTTGCAATGATGTAAGTGAAAGAAGAGTGTAGGCCTACATGCTGCAGCTGTGCTTGCCATACATTGCCATTGGTTCTCAGGCTTTAGTTTCTTTGACTTTGGGATGTAATTCCATTCTGTTCATGACATGTCACTTAGTGCTTTAGTGACTTAGTCTTAGACAGCTGGCAGCCGTCTGTTTCGAGGAGTTTTTCAACATCTTTTTATTTTTTAAACTTCTCCTCGTACACAGACGGCTCGCTATCGTGCAGCCACCATTAGGGGGTGAACAATGCAAAATCCCCCCGACGGGGCACATCGATTTTTGTCTTTATTTCATAAAAGGGTCATTCTTCAATAAGTGTATATTTTCGACCATTGTGGGATGATGAAATTCAAAACTATTTCTAAACTTTCTTTTTGTCTGTTTAATATATTTGTACATCTGTAGATTATGGAAATACTGTTTGGCGCGATCTTTATGGGGACTAAGTTATAATTTTGGGGTCTTTTTAAACATGTACACTGTTAATGCGTCATCTCCGTCACAATAGACATCACCAGCACTTACACAGATATGGGTATGTGGGACAAGGTAAAGTTAATGATATCTGTAGTACTGTACGGTGTACCAATTTAGATCTGAAGTCCTCCAGACCAAGGCCAAGGGTCACTTTTCATGTTGTAAATATAGCCGTAAGTTTATCATGAGCCCATGCAATGTGTCAATTAACTAAGTTCATAATTCAAATCAAACTCATCATCTCCGTCACGAAAGAGCCGTGACGGAGATGATGCGTGACGGAGATGACTATCAGACACATATGCACCGATAATCAATGTCTGCAATACCAACTAACGCGAGTGCGGCATTGGCTGTTCTGTGGGCACGTTAATCTTTCATAGAAACGATTAGAAAATAAATGTAACACCTTTATCTAGCTAATACCAAGCGTTCGGAGATGACGCTGAATAAAGGTACGCACCTGGTTTTTGACGAAGATGCCGCCCGAACAATGTCAAAACCCCGGAGATCAGGGAAAAAACGTGTCGATTCTTTCTCCGTACTATCCACCGGCCATTTTGCAACCACAATCTTGAAAACCGTGCACTTTGTTGTACTGTAGATGGCGCACTGAAAATGCGTGACGGAGATGACGCAAAATCGTGTGACACAAAATAATAGGCCTTAAAAACAAAAAAATCTTAAAATCGTTGCTTGCGCGTGTATATTTGAGTGGTATTCGTTGTCAACTCATAAAAATTAATTTATCAAGGCATATTATTACAAAAAGATGCATAATTTTAAAAATGCAACACATGTTTATGTTTACATTATGTTATTGTGACATGCAATTTTGAGGGGGGTGGCCATAAAAAAAATTAAAAATAAATTATATATGATATTTCTTTTTGACCTGTTTTAATTTTTCATTATTTTTTACATACGTGTTAGTCAACACAAAGCGGTAAAAAATAAGAAAACTTTTTTATATTTTTTCATGGGACTCCAAAGCCATGTGACACAAAAATATACACTTATTGAAGAATGACCCAAAAATATTGAAAAAGAATTGAACCAAAATAGAGATTATTATTCCGTTTTGGCCTGAAATGCACCAAAACGGGGAAAAATAAACTTAAAAGGGGAAAAACAGTGACTTACTTCAGCTGTCGCGCAACTTCACTTCCCCGTTTTATCCGAGCTTAAGTACATAAACATATGGCCATTGAGTCCCCTACTCCCCTGTACAGATCGCTCTAGAACTTCGGTCTCTGTATTTGGTGAGTGGAGCCAACGTAGTTCAGCGGAACAACCAACATAATTAACATAGACTGAAGCTTTTGGTCTATTAGTGACTTAGTCTTACCTAGGCATACCTTACCGCAAATACTGGCTGGAAGAATGCTGAATCAGCAGTCGAGCTTCCAGGTCTATGTTCTTGTCAGCTACAGGTCTTCATGTCAGCTTCCTTCAATCTTCATGCTTCAGTAAGTTCAAGGAGGCAGGGGGGCAAGTTGGTGAAAATTGCTAATTTTTTCCTGGAATCACAAACACCCCTTCATCCTCTTAGTTGATTGTATTGTCTAGATCTACATTTTTGTAATTCAAAACTAAAAGCACAAAGTTGTTATTCTTGAAATTTTCTTCTGTTTTTTTTTTAATTTCAGGTTGGTGCTATACACTCCAAGCGAATGCTCGCCTTTTTAAACCACTTCATCATACACACAACCAGGTTTCTCAACAAGTTCTCCTGTGTTTGTGAAACGGTAAGGAGTAAATTGGCTAGTCACCAAGATTTAGTTACATTAAATTTACCTTCATCATGGACTCCTATGTTGATGTTTGTACTTATCAATATCATGTAAAACTATCGCTGGCCTGGAAAGTTGGAAAGTGCTCTTCAAAAGTGCCATTTTATGGTCAAAAGAAGTTATGTATTTACTAGCGACAGGAAATTGCAAATTTTTGTACCCAATGGTCATGATGGTACATGTAGATTATATTCAAACTTTACTTTTACCTTCAAAGTCGTTCAAAAGTTTGTAACATACATTTCGAAATTGATTAATGTAGCAACCTTCCTTTTTTTTATTGCATGACTATTTCCAGAAACTGTCGGAGATCACAACTCGTATTCAAAGGCTTGAAACCACAGTCAACATATTGGAAGCAAAGGTAATAGAATACTTCCTGGATTATTTTTGTAACTCATTATTGATTTGAATATACTTTCCCTGTTTTTCCCCTTGCTTTTGGGGGTTCTGTTTATCTCCTGTTCAAGTGTTATTGTTTTGATTATGTGGAAGTGAATCTTCTACACTTGAATATTAAGAATGTAATGGTACATGTAGTTCAAGTGGCAGGATTCAATGATATTGTTAATATGTGTAATAAGTCTGAATGTGTGATTATGAGATTAAGAGTAGAAGATGATTATAAGACTTCAGGGCCCCGTCTTACAGAGAGATACGATTGATCCAATCAATCGCAACTCTATGGAAATCTTTTTACAGGAAATTTGCAAAATGTCCTTTGTAAACAATGGGGAAAACTCCAAATTGTCAAGAAAACAATGAATTTATTAATGTACATTATATCTAGAAAATATTTTGAACAAACATGCATTTATAAGATGCTGACGTTGCTGGATTACCATAGTTACGATTGATCGGATCAATTGTAACTCTTTGTAAGACGGAGCCCAGGTATGATAAAGTTGTTAGTGATGATGATGATATAACGAAAACAAAAGTGGTTAATGGTTACTGTTATTCTAGGAATGATGAAAACAGAAATACAATACAATAATTTTTTTTCCCCCATTTTTGCTGCTGTACATTATAAGTTAATCCATTTTGTTTTATTTTTGTGTAATTTCATTTATGTTGCACCTTAATTGCCTTATATAATAATAATAATCAATTCTTGTATAGCGCATAACACATGATTAATGTCTCTATGCGCTTCCAAAGGACTCGGATATTATTACCCTGGCTGTAGCTCAAGCAGCTTTTATGCGCTCGGCATTTCAAGGAATAAATTCCTGCCAGGTACCCATTCACCTCACCTGGGTTGAGTGCAGCACAATGTGGATTAATTTCTTGCTGAAGGAAACTACGCCATGGCTGGGATTTGAACCCACGACCCTCTGTTTCAAACTCCGGAGACTAATCCACTGGGTCACAATGCTCCACAACGCTTGATCTATAATAAATTGGGAATTTGCCTTTTCTGTTTGGCTATAAATGAAGTGAATACTTGTACAGTTGAACTTCATTTATATGAAATTATCAGTCACTAATTTACTGCTTTGTTTTTATGCAGCTTGCATCTATACCAGGCTTAGAGAATGTCACCGTGGAGCCTACCCCGCCCCCAGCTGCACCTGAACCTTCTAACCTCCCCGCCCTCCCGTCTACAGAGCCTGCCGATGGATCGGTAAGTGACCTTTAACCTTTAGAAGATCTAAATATGTGTTGTATTCTCAAGGGTCACCTCCATGCATATGTAAACATATCATATAAACATCATTAATCTGATTCTGCAGGCATATGTTGATACTTTAAGGAGCAGTGCCAAGATATATCGGGGGGGGGGGGGAGGGGTGCAGACACCCCTGCCTTTCCCTCTTGCCCTTGACATTATTTCAAGAGATTCGCAGAATGACGGAAACTTGGTTGGTTTAAATCGATAGACCAATCAAGATCAATTTTTCATGCGCATTTGGTTCAAAGTGCCGACTAGGATCCAATCAGAAGTGATCTTTCATATTGTATTACGGTCCCCTGATGACCAAAGCTCAAATCAATTTGACATACTTCTAATGCTTGTGATGAAGGCATCAATCCTCATCACGTCCTTCTGAAAAGTGTAAGTGTAATGAAAATGTAATGAAATTACAATTTAAAATTAATAGAGCTCTACATGTTATTCTAAAGACCCCAAGGGCCTACAGTATCCTCAAATAGTTTTCACTGTAATTATATTTATCATGGTTCAATTGACAAGCCTTTCAAATTTGATTGAGTAATGCCGATGTGGTCATCTTATTTTCTCTCTGTTTATAGGGTATCCCAGCCATTGAAGCCACTCCTGAAGCAGCTCCGGCTACTATGACAGTATCTCAAGATCCAAGATATATTAAATATTTCAAAATGATTAATATGGTAAGTATAAAAACGCCCTTCTCTGACAAAAGAAGGAAGTATGTGTTTACGCATGTATAAAGAGAACAAAAGTATGTCTGTTGTTTACATGCATGTAGATGCTAGTGCTTAAAGGGGAAGTTCACCCTGACAGTTTATTGTAAAAATAGCAGGAAAAAAAGATATTGCTGAAGGTTTGAGAAAAATCCATCAAAGAATAGAAAAATTATTAGAATATCAATTATTTGATAGTTTGTGACTTCATATCATCGGCCTTAGGCCAAAAGGGTCTAAACCCAATTTTGGGATGATTTTAGTAATTTATATCATTGTGTACATGTTGACATGCTCTTTGAAATTATGTCCTTCATTTGTCAAAATTTGTTAAAATTATGAAGATAAATATGAATTCCATAAAGCCCTAAACGAGTATCCCTGTCTTTCCGTACGCCAAAAGGGCCTTAAATAGGGTGACATTGACCCAAGGGTATTACCATACATAATGCATTACAACGGACCTTGTGGCATAATTATATTCATCGCGCCTTCTTTATAAATCTTTATGCCAAAAAGTCAGTATTGTGCGCGCACACTGTTTAAGGGCCTTTTTTACCAAGATGCGTGCCAGTTGATGCCTCATGCCAAAAGGGCGCGCAACCATAAATATGCTTTGGTTACGGCCCTTCTGGCATGTCTGGTGTAAATATGCTTCGGTTACAGCATTTTTGGCATAAATATTCTTCACTCCATGCATATGCCAAAAGGCCCTTAACACGTTTTTTTGCTCATAGCATGAAAATTTCTCAATGTTTTTCCAAACATACAATACAATATCCTGTAAAATGTAATAACTGAATATATATATATCAAAATTGACCTTCAAAACGAAGTAATCATCATAAAAAAATTACTTCTTAAACAATCTCAGAACGACAAAAACAATTAAGGCCCTTTTGGCATAAATGCCGACTATATTCAATCAGCTTTCCTACATATCCTAGGTAAAAATCAATGGAATGTCATTTTTTTTCAGAAAATTGAAAATGGTTTTTACTGTACCTTCAGTATATCAATAGACAAATCGTTTCACACCAGTTTCTACCAAAAAAAATGTCATCACGAACCATTAAAAAATTGAATTTAATGCATTTCATATTACATGATATATATGGGACAGCTGCTTGTTCTTGACGTCACAAACCCAAAACTTTTTAATTCTAATAATTTTCTTAATCTTTAATGGATTTTTCTCAAACCTCCACCAATATTTTTACATTTTTTTCCTGCTATTTTACAACAAACTTTTCTTCAGGGTGAACTTCCCCTTTAAGCATTATGCTTAAAGCTAAATGAAAGTAGTTGCAGTAAAACACTGATTTCGTGAGAAAGTCTGTAAAACCAAGGTTAAGTATTACTATATCATCGTTGATCTAGATCTGGTACAGTTACATAAACTGAACTTTGTGAAATCATAAAATCTAAGCTGAAAAACGATCACGCTGAAGATCACCAACACAGATAGGCACACGTGGGACAGTGTATTATTATTGCTGGAATAAAGACCCGACGGACGTGACCGAATCCGCGCTTACCTTGCTTATTTCTCAGCAGTTACACAATTTCTTCCAGAATCCTTTGGCACATATTTTTTATTCATACAAACAGACACTTGGGTGGTCATTATATTAGATTCTGTAAAAAGTCATTTTGAGATCGTTACCACAACTGGCATTTATCTTTAAGCATCCATGTCTCTGTTTTTATATGAGTTTTGGTCTGGAAAGATGAACATTCAAAACTCATTTTTTTTAACATGTCACTTTCTTCCTTTTGTCAAAGTAGGGCATGTATTTTTTTTTGTTAAGTCCAACAGTGCCCTAAATATTCCCTCCCTATCAAATAATTTAATAGATATTAGATACAACTAACTAAATATGCTTTTAAGGAACCTTTGTTGTTTTTTAATTACTCTTCCAGTATTCCTGATTTGGATTGTTCAAATATAAATGGAGTATGTTGCACAATTGAAGTTTATTGATTGAGAGATGATCAAGCAATAGGCAAAATTTCTACAGTATGTAGTTATCCAATGCACTCAGTTTGACAGTATGTTGGATACTTTGTTATTTGAATATTTTAATAGTGAATAGACATGAGTGCAAGATTTCGCGTGAGGTGAAATAAAGATTAAGAGTGTCTCATTCTTTCACCGAATGCGAAATGTTGCACCATAGCACGAATAAGAATATTTGCTATTTGTGTTGTACAGCGCCTTGGAAGTTATCGAAAATACGAACAATAATAATTTTTTTCCTAGGCTACGTAAGTATGTGAAAATAAGAAAGAAAGGTTTGAAAGCAAAAGGAAAATCCTTCAAACGCACATCTGATCTGCTGCAGCAATGCCCATTTCAGCCAGTAAGCCTGGCCCTACACGTATTGCACCTGCATTTACTAAGTGCATGCAATGCGTTGAATCATATTTTCATAGTGACGTCACCTTTTTCTGACCCGTGCAATGGTACATTATGGGCAATACGTGTGCAACGGTACAAATCTTTGACATTCAGCCTCTCATTTGCTCGTGTACAACAAGCTAATTGGGCGTTGTACAATTTGATCTATTTCTTCCAGGGTGTCCCAGTGGATGCTCTCAAGCAAAGACTACTCATGGACGGTTTAGACCCAGCTTATCTAGAGTAAGTATTCACCTTGCTTTGACTTTAATTACTAAATTTGTAGATAGAATGACTGGGGTTGTAGACTGACCATGTGATCTAGCAATCTGCTAAATTCTGTAGATTATTTTCTGAAAAATTATGTTACTTTAATGAATTATGATAATTTATGCACAATTCATGCATGTTATCACCCTATTGAGATGCCCTTACTCTGTCCAGTAAGGTCCATACCTTCGTGTAACTCTGATTTGTCATATACAGGATGTCTGAGCCCAGTTATGTTTCCATCTACTTCTAGAGCGGGTCCTGGGATCCATTTCATAAAATTTGTAATAATAACAAATTTACAATAACAGTTAGAAGCTACTGAAATCCTTCAGTCTGATTGGCTGATCGTAAATTTGTTATAGAAATTGTGCATTTGTTATTTCATGAAACATCTTTATGAAACAGGTACCTGGAGGTATCTATAGGTCAAACTGGGCCCCCTTTCAGAACAAGTTATTGGCATAATATTCAAACATTTTATATTCCATATTGTCAAATCATGATGGATATGAGTGTTTTACAAATAACTTTTGGTATTATTAACTTTAATTTACACAAAACTATTTTTTGGATGATCATGAAAGTTAAAAATTGAGCAGAACATTGTATAATAATTTCTGTTAAATCACCCATACCCCCCCCAAAAAAAATTTCTTATAATGTACTGGACTCAATAACTGTTTAACTGCAAATATGATACATTAAGAGAAAGAATTGTATGAAATCTGCACAATCTCTGGTTTCCGACTACAGTACTTCTAAAAATCACTTTTGTGATTTTGGTCGATCGTGTTCCAGCACTATCTGAATGAAGACTTGCCTACATATTGCATTTACAACTTTGTCATCACCACTTTTGTTTTCAAGCACGCCAAATGCTCCTGCTCCGCCCGTCAACCAAGAATCCGATTCTGATGATTTCAGTAGTCATGATAATAGCTCAGATGATGACTTCAGTGATTAGATGGAGGCCACTATTATGCTTTTCACACTGCATTTCCTTAACCCCATACTATCCTTAACCCCATACTATCTTTTTTTCGATTCACACTGTCTTTCTTAACCCCGTACTATTGCTTAGCCGGGGTTAACGCCTTAACCCCGGGCAATCACACAGCTCATAAATATTGATGATTTTACCATACAGAGCGCGATTAACGTGCAATTTCGACTTCTGTGATTGGCTAATGCTTAGCCCCGCTTTTGCTTAGCCCTGTATCGTTTCACACTGCATCTCTTAGCACCACAATAAGCCGGCTAACCTTGCTTTTTTGCAGGGCCAGATAGTATCGTACTATTTACCGTGCTAGCCCACTTTGCTAAAACGTAGTGTGAAAATGAAGTGGGCTAAGCTTAGACCCGGGAAATTGGTGGGGCTAAGACCCCCCCTTAGCCCCACCAATTTAGGACAAAAAGTGCAGTGTGAAAAGCATATATATATATGAAGAACTTAATGTGGAGATGGAGGCAGAAGAGTCGATATTGATGAGTAGGGGATTAACATTATCACAGTCCTCTCTGTGTCAGGTAAACTCAGCTCAACTTAAAGGAAACTAAAACCCAAGAAGAGAAGCAGTCTTATTGGAAAGAGTAAAATGAGAGGAACAATTAAAAAAAAAGTTTCATCAAAATCCGTTATGAAATAAGCAAGTTATGGACGTTTAAAAAGTCTTGTTGTACTTTCTATGGGGATCCTCAAATTGGCAAACCTGCTTCAAAATGGCCGATTTTGTGGACAATTCTCCATTTGTTTTGTACACAAATTTTCAGATTTTACCCGTTATTTTACATATTTCACATTATCTCTTCCTGACCTTGAAATATGTGGTGTGGATTGTATTTTCCCATGACATATGTTGTGCTCAGAAGGAGGCAAGATGCAATTTGAAAGATAATGAGGAAAATCTGAAAATGTGTGTACAAAACAAATGGAGAGTTGTCCACAAAATCAGCCATTTTGAAGCACATTTGCCAATTTGAGGATCCCCATAGAAATTACAACAAGAATTTTTAAATGTCCATAACTTGCTTAATTCATAACCGATTCTGATGAAACTTTTTTTTAAATTGTTCCTCTCATTTTACTCTTTCCAATAAGATTGCTTCTCTTCTTGGTTTTGATTTCCTTTAAACAAATACAGCAGAGTGGCCAATGTAGATGTCTTGTCAGTGAAGACCGAGGAGACACAACAGAGATTAGAGGTTTGAAGAGATTGGATAAGGTTGGCCATCTTGGCTATTAATGATAAGAGTAAATAATCATGTGTCACTCGAAGTAAGCAAATGAAAATTGTGAAGTTCATGTGTGTGTTGACATTACTGCTGAAGTGAACAAAGACAGGTGAAAGCCTTAGCAGTTGCAGATAAAACATCACAATTTTGTTTGCTTACTTTTGGTTATCTATTCCCTCATTAACATTGAAGAGTTGATAAAGATGTTGTTTTGTTTAGGGGACAACAGAGGTATGTGCTCAATGTGTCACTTTCAGTGGGAGAAAAGCGGTACAAATATATTTTAAGAAATTAAAAAGAAAACATGTTTTAGTTTGTGGAGCAATAAAGAAACAACATGTGTCAGAAGTTGGAGGGGCTGAGTGACTCTTGACCCATCTTCAGATTTTGCATGGAGGGGGGGTCATAATTCAAATCTACTAGTACATGTTGTGTCAACCTATTGAATGGTTTCTGTTTCCACTTATTATATGTTATCATCATGGATGAGAGTAGCATTTGTTTCACTTGGCGGGTGAGTTGATTTCAAGCCATGTTATTTTCAATTTTTCATCCATGTTTCATATTTTATATACAACTCATAAGCGTAATGCACTCACGGCCCTGATCAGTGGTTCCAATTTCTCTGCTGCAAATTCCACACACTAATGGAATGACCCAACTTCAACCCTGGTGTTAACACTATACCCTATGCGAAACCTTACCCTAAACCTAACGTAATACCCTATTGCAACCCTAACCCTACATCTTAGACGAAATAAGGCCCAGAGCAATTGTCGCCGGAGCAAATGTTGTGTTACCTGATCAGTATGTATGTGCATGTATCCTCTTACATGTAGTTTACACTAATCTATTTATGCCATATGATGGAATATGATATAAAATGGTACTTGGTTCAGAAACGGAACTATGGCAGGAAACTGACTCTTGATTGTCCTTGGAACAACAATTCAAAATTAATTGAAACAAAGGTCACCTCCATGTGTATGTAAACATATCATATAAACATCATTTATCTGAATCTGTAGGCATACATTGCATACTTTCAGGACCAGTGCCAGGAGGGGGGGGGGCGGCTAGACCTAAAGAAAACATTTTTTTTGCGATTAAAAAAGGGGCATTAGATTTCAACCCATCCTCTCCTGTTCAATATTTGGTTTTCTTCTTATGCATTTTTGTTCCTCTTTTTTGTTTATCATTTGAAAATCATTTTTTTAGGAGGGGGGGGGGGGTGAAGAAAACCCTGCCTTCCCCTCTTGTGTTGCACCCAATGATTCTGGCTTTTGTATTTGTCATTGTAAGCGTTAATGGTTTGTATTCTGACGTCCTGTTTTGACAACATGAAATATCCATATGGACAGCTTTATAGATATTTTCAATCAACATTGAAGCGAGCAAAATTCTTAAATGCTAAAAGATATTACAGAAGAAAAAAAACGGTCATTGGAGAGTTGGATTATTAGGTATTATTGAGGTAACATTTTGAATAGTGGTTTAGACTTTTATGATTTGAAGGTATTTTGGTTGGATCTTACAGTTTGAGGCATTTTAATTGGTCTTTTCAAACCCAACTCGTGTAATTTTCAACAAGATCATATTTCTGAAACTCAGTATAATAATTAAAATGGCCAATTATAAGAATGACTTGTTGGAAAAGTTTGATATCATTTTTAAATGTTGGTTATTACCCTTCTCATTTAAAAAGCGCGTCTTCATTGACAATTCATTATTACAGGAGAATGAAACCTTTGGAACAAGATAACTTGTGTGAAAACAGAAAAATCAAAGAAACAGATCAACGAATGTTTGAGAAAAATCAGACAAATAATGAGAAAGTTATGAGCATTTGAATATTGCGATCACTAATGCTATGGAGATCCTCATATTGGCAATACGACAAATATGCGTGATGTCACTTGTGAACAACTCTCCCAATTACTTTAGTATGTATTTCATTTAATCTGCCTCTTTTATTTGATCTATCAGTAGATCATGTGTTCTTTCTATAGGAGGGCATGAAATACAGATTTTTAAAGAATACATCATGGATTAAATGTTTGTATCACCATAAGAAAAAGCAAAAAGAGACATTTTGGGGGTATTTTATAGTCCATCAAAGGGAAAGTTGTTCACACGTGACATCACACATCCTTGTCGCATTGCCAATGAGAGGATCTCCATGGCATCAGTGATTGCAATATTCAAATGCTCATAATTTTCTCATTATTTGTCCGATTTTTCTCAAACTTTTCTTTGTTGTTATTCTTTGATTTTTCTGTTTTCAAACAAGCTATCTTGTTCTAAAGGTTTCATTCTCCTTTAAAGAGACACTTTCATTTTGGTATTTTACAGTTCTACGCACTTGTTTGATGCCAATTTTTAAGTGATTATTCTTTTCTAATCTAAGGATGTTGAATCACTGCTAGTAAATTTGATTTTGTGTTACATTTTGCTTCCTATTTGTGAAAAATTTACATTCTCACCTTAGTTCAGAATATAGGACAACAATTTTATGTATGAGGATTCCCATCAGCCCCCTACCCCAAGTTACCCCCCAAAATAAAACAAAAACATTACTTTAGCAATTTAAAGGAATTGTATCATTCCCTTAATATCTTGTCATTATGAGTGCAAAATCAAATCATTTTATGTGCAGAAATTCATTTAAATGTCATTCCAACATGTTTTAATTGTGATTGTTTTCTTTACATGATTATTTTATTCCAAATATTAAAGGATTGCATGTACAAAGTGTATCATATTATGCAAAATATATTATGAATTCTATTGGATATCAACTTTATTAAATATATTCTATGCATGTAAGAAAGCTTTGTTCTGTATCTTCTTTATGATGATTTAGTTAAAATTGCCGTGAATTGATTAAGATGTTCATATTTTCATAGCAACACAATTATTTAATTTAAGAAAATATCGGTCGTAGCTTGCCTTTCAAATTCAACTTGTGCACTTTTCTTTAAAGGGAGTTTGTGAAGAAAATAAGTCAGGGGTCGATTGCACGAAAGGGTCTTTGCAAGAACCGTCTTTCATGTCGCCCATTTATTAGGTGCGCCATGTGATATCTCATAAAATTGCATTAAAAAATTATTTAGAAGCTAGCTAACAATTTTTATTTATCTTAAATTTCAAAAATATCCCGCATACAGCGCATCATTAAAGATGGGTGACACGAAAGAAAAGACCCTTTCGTGTAATTGGCCCCAGATATAGTAGATATCAAGATGAAGGCAGAAAGAAGGGGGAGGGGGAGGAAGGGGGATAAGATATTAAAGAGTGCTAATATTTATGAATACGGGTAGGGAATGTGTATGGGTTAGGGGAGAATGAGAGTGGAGAGGGGATGGAGAGAGAAAAAGATGAAGGGATAGAATGTGTGGGGGGACACGCATTGAAAAGGACAAATAGAATTTCCATCGATTCTAACTGGAATCGCCTTCCAGTCATACCATATATACATATCAAAAGAAGCGGGAAATTCCCAAATAAAGCAATGAATTTAAAAAATAGCTGACTGGAGACGGATTCTCACCCCCATCTCTTCATGTTGATCTTTCCTTTCTTTTCTTAATTTCTTGTCTGCCAGCGAATACGTAATAATTACGTCATTAAGTCCAAAGAGGCAGGTCACGTCTCCAGTAGATCGTCTTTTGAGTATCTGGCCCGCTACTTTCTCCAACCATCATCTTAAGCACGAAGCCATCTCCCGGGAATTGGTCTTTGGCGGATTCCGCATCCCGCCGGTATCTCGTTGCCATGGTAACTATAAGCGTAGGATTTGAGGATGGAGTCATTCTAGGAGGAAGAGGAGGAGGGAAGTAACTCGATGAGTTTTCACTGCTGCACTGCATGCAGGTCAAGATTGTACTTTTGCAAGTTCCATCGGGGGGAGGGGGACCGGGGTATTTTTATGGGGAATGGGGGCGTAAGATGACCTACATGCGATATATTTTTTCTCAGTTGCCTTATACGGGTATTATCGCGTTAAAAATGTCAATAATTCTTTTTTATACTCCTCTTTGTTAATGTTGCTCCCTTTTTAAAGGTGCTCCTTTTTATTTTCCTAAAAAAAAAAAACACACAGGGAGTAATCACAGCCAGCCCCCCCCCCCAACCCTTGTCTGAGTCACTGGCCAAGTGGCAATCTCACTCCGAATGTTCAAAATAACTTTAGACTGAAAAGAATAGAGAGGGCACCATCCTCTACAATCATTTTTTTTTTTTTGGGGGGGGGGTTGGGGGTCGGGTGTCAGTAATTCCCGACGTGATATTATCGTAGATAATATCCTAGAATATGCGACATATTCGATTTTATTATCCATATCAAATCACATGAAAGAATTATTTTTGATTGTTTTTAAGGGGTAGCTCGCTCCGCTTTCTTGAAAATTAATCAGAAATTGTGTAGGCACGTACGGTTACCTGTCCAGAACCCATCTTGCTCTAAACTTTTGCCTCATTACGCCACAGTGAAAATGATGGGTGAACTCAAGGGGAAGAATCCCATTAATGTAAGGATTCTGGACATATTTTCTTTTTGGCGGCAACCAAGAATTCGGCAATAATTGATGAAATTTAGTAAGAGGAAGTTGATGAAACCTGAGAAAGGTCAGTAGACCATCGTCTGAAATGTGAAGTGAAAATGATGGATCATTTTGCTTTGAGGATGAAGAAACTGGAGATTATGGCAAGCCATTCGCGAGGGCATCCTGAAAGACAATAATTTTCTTTTTTTTTTGCAAATGCGTATGTTGCTTTTGATCGATGAATAACGACCTTATTTTGATCCATGAATATTGCTTTTTGTTAGAAAGTTGATAATTGAGTGATAACACACGCAAGTAAACAATTATAAGAAGCCCTCGATATTTCCAACCTCGAGTAGGCCTTAATCTGTTTCTTCGGATATTGTTGGTGTGAGTTGTTGTTTTTCCTTTTTAGGGGGGGGGGGGGGGGGCGGGCATGTTTGTCGATTGATGAACGTTACTTTTAGTGATTTTGTGTTTAAGTATTAACGAACATTCATGTGGCTAAGAGTTATAGTTTAAAAGTATTTAAAAAAAATTATCCCCCTTTTAGAGAAAAACAAACACTCTAAAAAAAAGTTTACCCAATACTGGGTAAAGCGTGTAAACTGGGAACATGCATGTTGGTTGGGTTTTGTAAATGTTGCGTTGAAATAGCCCATTATGAGGTTAAAAAATATACCCAGCAAATATGCATGTTCCCTTTTTACCCAATATTGGGTGAAATTTCACTCAGTGTTTTTAGAGTAAATGAAAAGAATCGTTGTTTCAGACCTGTAAACCAATATTCGTTTTTTTTTCTGGTAAGTGCCTTCCAATATTAAATCTAAATTCTATTAGATGAGAAAGCAATAAGGGCGACTTCTGCAAATACCTAATGCCACCCGAATAGATGGAAAAAAAACCTTTTACCGGAGACGTTGGAGAAGAAATAGTGATGGCAAGAGAACTGAGAATTTATTGAAAATATATAGGTGGTCATTATCTTTTTTCATTTACAAAAGGGCTAAGTTGAGGGACGTGAGAATGGTCATGGTGGTGGTGGCGGGGGGGGGGGGGGGGGGGGGGGGTCAATAACACTATGGGGTGAAAGACGTGGGGGGGGGTAAGAATTATTGAAGTGAAACCCAAAATAATTAAAGTAGGCCTATGATCGGCTGTGAATATGGTGACCGGGGGCCCGTAACACAAAGCTTAGCAATGATCATAAAACATTGATTGCCTTGACTACAGTGTACAATCAATCATGATAAAAATACCAAGCGTATGATTAGTTGCTAACATTTGTGTTACGGGACCCAGGACCTCGCTTTGCAAAGCTTATCGTCACCATGGTTACTTGATTACCATGAACACTCTCAGGTTTGCCATTCCTTAACAGTTACCATAGTAACATAACCTTCTAAGTCAACCAAACCCAATGATTGTTGTCATGTCCTGTCCATACCTGTGAAACTTGTTCATGGAGATGTATCCACTTCCTTGATCTGGACTCGAGAAGCAGAACAATTCATTTTTCGTTTCAAGATGTATCGGCATGCGCTTGATAAAATGGATTATTTACATTAATGACATGATAGAAAAGCCAAGTTACCCCAAAGCAGCACATATATAAAGATGAAATATCTTAATATGATTAAACAACAGTTTTCGGAACTGAAGTGGCTACCCTGGGTAAATATACCTTTATTACTATTATTATTATTAACAACAGTAAGAATATTATAGTATACTAATCCCATCAAATTCTTTGAATTAAACGCCGATAAAAGAAAGAATTATGTTCATACAATGTATAATTCTACATTTTGGTTACATAATTCACTCAAATGTGTTTTCGGTAAATGATAAAATCTGTCAAGCAAAAAAAAAATAACCATGAACAAAACGATTAAGAATACTACTAATAAAAATGGCTCTCAAAATGGTGTGTGTGTGGTGGTGGGGGGGGGGGGGGGCATGGGCAGGACGTGCCACTGGATCTGATTGTACGCTATGTTGACTTCACGTTTGAACGAGTGAGATTAACATATATATGGAACTCCAATACGTGTAATTAAGTGTAAGCCCTATTAAGTATATGCCCCCTCCCTATGGCACTAATGTCTTTATCCAAATACTTTCATTTCTTTGTCTCTCTCCCTGTCATGCCCTGTGACACTGTCTCATTTCTTTCTGTCTGGCTCTTCTGCCTCTTACTCTTATCTCCCTCTTCCTACCCCCCCCCCCCCCTTCTCTGTACCCTTCACTCTCATGTAAACAGAGGAAAATCAAATCAAATTATCTCATCACATGGCTGTTTGCTTGGAAGGGGATTTACCCCAATCAAACCCCACAAGAAATAACCCACAACAACACATAAACTCAAAGGTGAAGATAAGTAGTTCTGCTATTTCTGTTATTATTGAAAACTAGCGGAAGCATTTGCGAAGCCCTCGATCGTGTGTTTATCAAAATAAAACACTATAAAAGCAAAATGATGTAATTAAGGACCGAGACATGACGAGGCTTAAAATGACTGATATATCTTCAAATCAACCAAAATCCCTCTTTGGCCTGTTTAGATCAAAGTACAGTTCAAAAGATATTTACAAATTATGATAAAATAAATAAAATAACCAACAATAATAATGCATTTCTCCAGGAAGACCATCATATTTTTTACCCACTATGCCTGTATGCGTTATATCATAGGGGTGAGACTTAATGATGACGGGTGTTTGGAAGGGTGTATCTGTTTGTGTGTAAGGGTGAGTGTGCAATGTTGTTAGAGTTTTTTTCTCAATAATTCAAATTAATCCATTTATAATTATGTATCTGAGTAATATTTCACCCTATAATAATGTTATATTTTCTGTATTATGCATTCATATTGAAGATATTCTTTATATTTCCAACTTATCATTTGATTACAATTCGTAATTATTTATAAAAACTTAACTTTTTTTGTATTATCACCTGGCAATAATTACGATTATTATGTTTTATGTATTATTCATGTACATGTATACTAAGATTGGGTGCCTTTTACTTTATACATTCTATTCATGGCACGGCCCCAATACAAATCAGACTCTGTATCTGTTTGGGTTTTTTACCGTGTGAAAATAAAATTTATCTATCTATCTATCTATCTATTTTATTTACAGCGTCGTATATAATAATAATAAATAATAATAGTTACATAGCGCTTCATACGCTGTGTTCCTAAGCGCTTTACATTATTAGTATTACCATGGCCACATGATCCATTAATGTTCCAAAGATAAAGTGCACCAACTCTACTCCCTGGGGAGTATCCTGGCCAGGCAACCATTTATCGGTGCACACATGCCGATCCAATGGCATTGATGTCCACATCCTACCGGGTACCCATTTAACACCTGGGTGGAGAATGGCAAACGTGGATTAGTGCCTTGCCAAAGGACATTAGCGCCGGTAGGATTCGAACACTCGACCCTTGGTTTAAGAGTCAAGTGATTGAACCACTACACCACGGCACCTCCATATATCAACATTATCATTGCTTATCATTCCGATTTGTCCTTTTATACACGTCAATCCTTTTTGCAAAATTTTCGTTGAAATGGGATGCCGATGGTCTGTTTCATGAACCACGGAACGGTTTTGAAAGTGGCGGGGAAGAGGGGGTGGGGGTGGGGGGGGGGGCGCTGGACCTTCCCGGTTGGTCTGTTTTACGTGTTTCTAACGTCTATTGAAAAGAAAATGGGGTGCTGAGAAACCCAGGCCCAGTCCCAATTTCCTGTTCCGCGTCCCCTGTGGTTCAGGGGCTGGCTCGCTCCGCTCACTCGCAATATTAGAGAAATATCGCTCCTTGTCTCAAATCCTGTGCGAAAGTCAGTCCCCTGATCCACTGAAGAGTAGGAGGGCAGATGCGGCGTCAAAGAAAGAGAGAGAGAGGGGGGGGGGGGTGGCAAGGAGGTGACCGCCTTCATGTCATTTCAAGTAATGATAAATGGACAGAGGAGGGGAAAATAAGATTATAGGGGAGGG
Organism: Lytechinus pictus; assembly: GCF_037042905.1. NCBI lineage: Eukaryota > Metazoa > Echinodermata > Echinoidea > Temnopleuroida > Toxopneustidae > Lytechinus > Lytechinus pictus. The sequence continues at coordinate 2,421,782 of NC_087263.1, forward strand.
GGAAGAAAGAAAGAAGGAACAAGAGTCTGAAAATTAGATGTTTAGGTTGTGTAACTACTTATGCCCCTATACAATTCGATTGGCGTAACATTTAGGTCCTCTCCTAAGAAAATACCCTGACACCGTCCCTATAGGAGGGTCATTGACGAAAGGTAAGAATACCAGCCAGAAGGACAGGTGAATACGTTCTTCACTAACTTAAGAAATGGCAAAGGAACGACTTTACATATCCTCTGACAATGGCTGGGATATGATTTCCCAGGGGCGGTTTATGGGCAGTTCTATATTCTTCATGAATATTTCGTTGACACTGCATTTCTTTACAATCCTTCGGGGAGCGAGCTGATATGTCAATAGCCAAAGCTTATGGCATGAATGTGAGATTATCTTGTGTATATCTTTTGTTCTTGACTCCCGATCTGTTATCCGCTGCCGCCATGACAGAAGCGATGTTCAGACAGGTAGCAGAGCTCCAGAGACAATCCGAGTGTGTTGAAAAAAGGGGATAAGAAGGAAATAAAGGGGAAAACGTGAAAAGGTACATTTTGTAAAAAAATACATCAAAATCTGCCTTTTTCGCCCCCTCATAGTAATGTTCGCTCATTATGCCACTAACCTCCTCTCTATCTATCTATCTATCCATCTATCTATCCATCTATCTATCGATCTATCTATCTATCTATCTATCTAGCTAGCTAGCTAGCTATAAATAGATAGACAGACAGACAGATAGATAGATAGATAGATAGACAGATAGATAGATAGCTAGCTAGATAGGCAGATAGATAGATAGATAGCTAGATAGATAGATAGCTAGCTAGCTAGATAGATAGAAAGATAGATAGATAGCTAGCTAGATAGATAGATAGAGTTAGATAGATAGATAGCTAGATAGATAGATAGAGATAGCTAAGTAGATAGCTAGATAGGTAGATAGATAGATATATATAGATAAATAGATAGATAGATAGAGATAGCTAAATAGATAGCTAGCTATATAGATAGATAGATAGATATAGATAGATAGATAGATAGACAGATAGATAGACAGATAGATAGATATAGATAGATAGACAGACAGACAGACAGACAGACAGATATATAGATAGATAGACAGACAGACAGACAGACAGACAGACAGACATATAGATAGATAGATAGACAGACAGACAGACAGACAGACAGACAGACAGATAGATAGATAGATAGCTAGCTAGCTAGCTAGCTAGCTAGATAGATAGATAGATAGATAGATAGATAGCTAGCTAGCTAGATAGATAGATAGATAGATAGACAGCTAGATAGATAGATAGCTAGCTAGCTAGATAGATAGATATATAGCTAGCTAGATAGATAGATAGATAGATAGATAGATAGAAAGATTAGATAGATCTGTCTCTCTGTCTGTCTATCTACCTACATATCTATCTATCTATCTATCTATCTATCTATCTACCTACATATCTATCTATCTATCTATCTACCTACATATCTATCTATCTACGTACATATCTATCTATCTATATATTTATCTATCCATCTATCTTTCCATCCATCCATCCATCTATATATCTATCTATCTATCTATATATATATCTACCTACCTACCTACCAACCTACCTACCTAGCTATCCATCTATCACTTAGCAGTCCATCTTTTTCACCTCATATACAAACCATTCCGGCTTCTCTAGTTTGCTTTCCCATCCACGATCGACGCCCATAATTATTTATAAAGCATTTTCTAGATTTCCCTTGGTATACACTGTACGGTAAGCATCCTTTAGCAAACAGATTTCTCCTAAGTAAATGGAGAATAGAGCATCTCATTTGAGCCCCTCACCCCCCCCCCTGTAAAAATATTTGGTCTGCTGCAAATCTGTCTATGGGCGTCGTGGGAGATTCAGTTGCGATTAGCAACAAAATAATGGGCGATATAAAAGCGGCTATTAATTTGAAATGCATACAGAAACAGGCTAATTAAGATATTGACGATTCCGAGCGAACGTACATGTGTGTATTTTGTATTTATACGAGCTGGTAAATGCTTTGTTTAATTTCACAATAGGCATTGTTTGAAAGATTCTATCCTCAAAATTGTTAGTTTATACAAACCTTCCGCTTTCTGAATTATTGAGAAAGCCCCCTCAGTTATCAGAAGGGAGGGGGGGGGGGCACATTGTTTTTATTATGCAAGTGCATTTTTTCATAAGTTACAAACTATTCTATTCTATTTTGTTATTATATTTGTGTACTTGTTCGCCAGATTGGTTTTGCCCAGGTAGTAGACCATTTCGGAGTTACCTCATGGACAATTTTGGTCAAATTACATTTTATTTCTTTCACTATGATAAGCAGATTTCAAAGTATTATGTAAGCATGCCTCACATAGCAGGATGCAGAAATTGCATAGACCAGATGACTACATGTAGAATAGCACATCAATGAACACTATGAAAGTTTTTGTTACATTTCTTCTTTGAATGCATTAGCATATTGTTATAACAATGTAGTAGATGCATTGTTGTTTTGGGGGAATTTTGGGAAAAACACAATTTAAAGCAGACACGAACCAGTAGCCACCTCAAGTCCTTAACTACCCAAATCTGGCCAGGTTGCTAACCCATAATGCAACATTTTGAGCAGTGTAGTCTTTTCATTTAGGCCCATTGGAATGATATCACACTGATTCACTTCTCAATACATCTATATATCATTACTTGTTTACCAAGTACATGTAGCTACAATGTAAACAGGTACTTTTCCTCTAAAAGCAGTTTAGATTATCTGAATTTTTAAATTGTATGCTAATTTATTTTCTGTATTTCTCTCTATTATTAATAGTTATCTCAAAATATACTATATTTTAAGACTATTTATATAACACACAGTGAATTAAAAAACCACACACAGTTCGCTCCCTCTTTAAAAGAATATATGAATAATCAAGACATCAAAGGTGGTGCTTATCTCATTAAAATATTAAACCACCACCATGACCACGTCACTTTAGAACAAATGACCTTCTTCTGATCATGCGCAGAATGGAACTACGAACTGGATTATTGCATAATTGCGTCCTTTGGGTGATGAGAAACGTTTTCGATCGTCAAAATGATTTTTTTTTCTGAAGAAACCCACCTTCTATGTATTAAAATCGTCATGAATTAAAAGAATTTAACTATTCTATTCACTCTCACTTCCAAACTCTTGAACCTAATTGAAAACAGTCACTCGATAAACAATTACACAATGAAATTTATCTATCCCTTTCCATTCACTTGTTTTACTGTTTTAGGTCAAAGGGTCAAATTATGATTATCGCAACAATAGACAGTGCACATGGGTATGCAATTTATCTCTTCCCGTATACTACATAGGATATCCGTATGACTACTGCGAGTATACAACACTAATGCTTGTAGAGTCAAGTTGATTGTTGAATGTACTCAATTCGTATCAGATTATAACAATGGGCTTGCCATATTTTTTTTTACTAAGTTTTACGAGTCGTTCAGATATCGTCGAAGTATAAAAGATAAACATATAATATTGCGCATAAATTATATGCGAAATGGCTTTGATAAGGCCCTATATATTTTTTCGTCCACATACTTGCAATGATGGGCGATGATCCGGGGGGGGGGGGGTGTCTTTCGAAATTCGAATTTGTACAATATCCTATGGGACAGGGTCATGTCGCCCCCCCCCCCCCCCCTCTTTCCATTCGAGAGAAGGACCAATAACGAAATCGCTGCCCATGCTTGTAATCATCTATTGCTCTCGAATTCACGTTTCTTACATGGCGGTGTGTATAACATTGTTGCTTGGACATTCAGAAAACTTAAGATTCCTGGCATTTCAACAATGTCAGATAAAAGAGTATTATTGAATAAAAAGTACAACGCCCTTCGATCATTAACCGTGAAACTTTGGAGCATAGCGCCCGCACTTTTTTTTGGTGCGTTCAAAATTTGACACTACGCACGCACGAAATGTGTCGTCTGCTACCGAGTTGTTGAAACGCTCAGCGCAGTATCGCTCCGTTGTTTGCTCAAGAACGTAGTGCATGCGTGCATGCTTTCGTAGTTTAGGCTTCACAAGTGTATCTTTTAGTTCATTAGTTTAGCCGGTAGGATGTTGTAGATGTTCGGAGTTGAACCTGCCAAAAAAACGGAATATAAATTTGGATAATCACACATACTTCAAATCACACACGGGTGAGTGAATATTTTTAATTCCTACATTTACTTTTTCTTCAACATGTCATGTTATGAATGAATTACTACAAGGTCCCAAACTGAGGACGCATGCATTAAGTATTCTGCAGTTGTACACGGATTTTTGTGATCCATAATCAAGTTTGAATTATTAATGAAGGTTGATTTATTTTGTATGAACTTTGCTTTTACGAAGCGGTGGGTGGTCAGAGAGTGAAAGGAATATTAATTCACTTTATTTCGTATGAAGCGGTGGATGGCCTGATCGAGAGTGAATGAAATATTAATTGATGTAATCATCGTATAGTTGGACTTTTACGTGGTCGCTGATGTCCTCGTTGACATATCGTAAACCCGGATCGCAAATGAAGACAATTATCAGCCAAAGTCTGCCAAGGGAAAGTCCTGTTTGGCATATCCAGTTCAAAGAGCTGTATGAAATAGCACGTGTATTATACGTTATCCAGGGCATGAGCTAGGGTGTCTGAGAGGGTGTGGAGGGGGGGGGGGGTGTGCTCTTAAAGCAAGAATAAGTGTCCCCCCCAAAAAAAAAGTTTTAGACAGTGTATTCACACAATGGAAAATGTGAAGATTTCTGTCATTCATAATGTTAGTATTCTTAAATTTAGCAATGTGAAAGCACTGACATATAGATGGGGGAGGGGCGGCTTGCGGAAAAAGACCCCCAGATTTTCACGACCAAGGCAAAACAAAAAAGGGAGAACAAGAATGAAAAGGAAAGGAAAATGTGTGAAATATAAAATCATTTTTAAACAATATGTCAAAATCTAGGCACAAATTAGATTTTCATATTAAAAGGCATTTTTGGTCGCTCGCTTGGTTCGTTGCAGATTTTTTTATAGAAATTTTGCCAATATGCCATGTCTGGCCCCTTTTTTTTTTTGATTTATTACGCTGTGTGAAAGTAAATTTACAGGGTAGACACGAATGGATGTATATAATGATTAATGAGAAACGGTTACAGTATAGGTGGCTATGTTTGTTTCCGGATTCGTTTCTATATGTGTGTGTGTGTGGGGGGTGGGGGTATTCCATCAGCTTGCTTGCTCCAGTTAAACACCGCAGTGCTGTTATTCGGTGTCAAATATCGCACATGATATCCTGTTATAAAGTAGTAAGGTTGTTTCGGATAGCTGATTGAGGTTTTGAATATCGAATAATAATCACCACTGAGCAAAACCACTGTAAATCCGCAAGTGATCGTATTTCTACCTGTAATCTCCAAATTCAGGCAAATCAAACACAAGGGGGTATAAATAGATCTGTTAGAAAGTTAGTTGCGCACAGCAAAAACTATGGTGTTAACCGGTGTACATAAAGGACCACACCAGTTATTTTACACCGGTTTTAAATTGACAGTGTTAGTTTAACACCTATAGGTGTTGTTACAACACCTTTGGTTGTTACATTTACACTATTTGGTGTTATGTTCAATCTCTAGGGTTTAATTTTAACATCTCAAGATATGGTCCGCTATTAACACCAACTGGTGTTAATTTTAACACCACAGTTTTTACAGTGCGTCCATACACCAAGGGGCGAAGATATTTAATTGATAAGAAGAGGGCGAAGGAAGAGAGAGAGAGTTAGGAAATAAAATATAAGAAGAACGAGATGGAAGGAAAAGGAGGAGAAGACGCTGATGAAGATATGCTGAAGAGATTTATAAAGAGGGAGGGGGGGGGGGGATAACGAGCAAATTATTATTTGTTTCCTTAGGTGATACACTATAGAATCACCAGGGTCTAACCAGTAATCATGTAGGCTACTAGATTTAGTTAAACTTTTATCGGGAAAGCGTGACTTCATTTTATTCTGAGTTGTTAACTAGTACTCCCATCCTTTCACACAAATGTTGTAAAAGATAAACACAATTATAAATCTTTGTTAAGATGTGAAATTGTATAATTTATAATCAAGGTTACCGAAACCGATCTTTCTTACACTCTTCCTCTCTTCTTAAAACGATTAATGCAATGATTCAGAGTGCGTTTCCCCATTAATTCTCTCGCTACGTGCAAGGGCTTCCGTAAGCTTTGAGCCGCAGTCTAAAGCGGGAAATGGAAATTAATAAAGAATGTACCAATACTTCATTTTTGTAGCCGACAAAGACGACCATGTTAACTCCACCATCTTGAAGAATTATACTAAATATAGAGCGATATAGAGCTAGCATTTAGTGTTCATTTATTTCTCCGAAAATTTTACCCTGACTTTATCCGGACAGGGAAGACCCCGCCCCCCTTCCCCCTCTCTAGCTCTCATGATCCCGTCCATCTCCAAAAACACAATTAGTTGTCAATATCACAGACAATCGTATCTTTTATCACCAAGTTTCTGTTTATTTAAAAGATTATGCATTTTGTTGAATCAATCGGCTTCTTAAAGGAGAATGAAACCCTTGAAACCAGCTGAATCCATATCAAAGAGAAAAATCAAAGAAACATATTGTTGAAAGTTTGAGGAAGATTGAATGAATAATAAGAAAGTTATGAGCATTTGAATATTGAGATCACTAATGCCATGTAGATCCTCCCATTGGCAATGCGACCAAGATCCGTGATGTCACACACGTACAACTCCCTCATTACTTTAGTACTTATTTCACTTATATTCTCACTTTTATAGAGTCTATCACAAGGTGAGGTGTTCTCTTTATGAGAGGACAAGTACAGAGGTTTCACAACATTACATCATTAATTGATGAATCGTTTTTATATGATTAGAATTAGCAAAAAGAGATGTTTTTGGGTATATCTTCAGTGTCCAAAAGGGGAGAGTTGTTCATCTGTGACATCATAGATCTTGGTCGCATTGCCAGTGAGAGGATCTCCATAGCATTAGTGATCTCGACATTCAAATGCTCATAACTCTTCTATTGCTAGTCCTATTTTACTCAAACTTTTGTTGATCTTATTCTTTGATTTTTCTGCTTTCACAAAAGCTAACTTGCTCCAAGAGTTTCATTCTCCTTTAATGAGGACACGGCTATACTACAGCTTCGGGTCTTCATGGTTACAGTCAAATTGTAGTCATGTTCATGTGCTTTCATCTAAAAAAAATATATATCAAATTTCACTACCATGGTTTCCGAGCTTCGACGTAGCGATCTAAGCTGGTATGGTATTGGGTTAGCCTTTATCCGGGGCTTTTATGGCCATAAAGGATTCCAACTATATATCCTCGTTGTACTGTTATTATGGCTGTAATTAGACTTGGATGCATTTTCATGAATCATATAAAATACAGATGATAAAGCAATATTCTGAATCTCGGGAGAATGATTATACCCTATCTGCTGGCTCGATTGCAGCGTGATGGGTTTTCCGAGGGTAGATTGTCTTTATGAGCAAAATACATATACACATCCTAATGATGTTTATGTGGGCAGATTGTCTTATTGCCAGTTTAATGATCGATTTGGGTGCCTGTGGGGATCGTGCGATTTATTCAAATATAGCCAATCTACATGTATTTAGGCCTATGTTTATGCTCTAGAGGGTTCACTGCCCTCTGAAGAGGATTTTGCATTGGGCACCTTAGCTGGAATATTCGTCTTGATAAGACAATAGAAAATATGCATTTTATTAAAATGGCAACTTGTTTTTATTGGAAAATTAGATTCATTTCCAACTGATGACAGATACATTTCTATCATTCTAATCTAATCAAGAAGAAGAAAGAGAGAGAGAGAGAGAGATAGAGAGAGAGAGGGGGGGGGGATGCCCTTTTCTAATAATCTCTTATGATTTTGATGCGAACCAACTTGATTAACTGAGAAATCAATATGCAAAATGACGAAATCCTTTCCAATACAACTGATGATTTGCCATTCGTATTAAATTATAATTTGAAAACCATCATGTCAGCAATCAAACCTGTCTCGAGCGTAATTGCCATTCACAAAAATAACTCATTACTGGGTGCGTTGGTATATCGCGCGTCTATATATTACTGCATGCATGTAGCCGAATCGAA